>NC_052155.1:6519483-6867910 GCF_902713615.1 Scyliorhinus canicula | reverse complement strand
TGGATTGGTTTATTGTCACGTACCGAGGTACAGTGAAAAGTATTTTGCTGCGAGCAGCTCAACAGAACATTACGTACATGAAAAGGAAAGGGAATAAAAACTGGACAGATTAGACGGGGAGAAACTGTTCCCACCGTGAAAAGGATCAAGAATGAGAGGGGCACAAGTTTGTAAAATTATTTGCAAAAGAATCAAATGCGATGTGAGGAAAAAATGTTTTCACGCACAGCGAGTGGTTGGGGTCTGGATTGCGAGGCCAGTAAGTGTGCTGGGGGCAGGTTCAATCGAGGCCTTCAAGAGGGCGTTAGATGATTGTTCGAATGGAAACAATGGTCAGGGGTACGGGGAAAAGGCAGGGGGAATGGGCACTCAGTCACAATGCTGTTTTGGAGAGACGGTGCACACACGATGGGCTGAATGGCCTCCTTCTGTGCCATAACATTTCTGCGAGATTGAGGAGCCATTTCTTATTCCAAAAAAGAGTGATACGTAGTCTCATTAGTACGTAGAAATTTTGTACGGTGCTGGATGCAGGAAGATGTTTTCCCTGTCTGTGGTTGGGGGGGGGGGGGGGGGGGGTGGAACCAAGAGAGAGAGCCTCCGAATGAGACACATCTCCACACCGAGGTGAGGAGGAATTCCTTCATTCCGAGGGTGATGAATCTTTGGAATCCTCTCCCCCGGAGAGCTGTGGAGATTCAGTCATTGAGTTATGTTGAAGTTGAGATCAATAGATTTCTACAAATTAAGAAAAAAAGCATCTGGGGATGATTCAGAAAAATGATGCAGAGGCGGAAGAGAAGCTGTGATCTGGTTGAATGGTGGAGCAAGCTTGAGGGGCCGAATGGCCCAGTCCTGTTCCTAAGTGGATTTCTCTTCTAAATGAGCTGCTGCAGGCTCCGTGGATATAATGACCTGCGCTGCGGTAATCTTTGATTCTCGAGATGTGGGCTAACCAAGGTTCAACAAAAGTTCAACGTTGTTCTGCTTTACAATTCTCCCCCTCGAAAAAAAATCATTGTTTTTTTTTTCATAGCTGCGTGGGACTGTCGAGTGACTCATCTTTAGCTGTCTCATCCTTGACTTAATCTTTCCTTGGAAACGCAGAACTGCGGTTCTGAGAGAGAGAGAGAGAGGAGGTCAATCACCAAGGGGTACGTGTTTCAAGTACTCGGAGAAGGATTTGAGACTGGTTTGGGGAGAAATGTTTTCAACCCAGTGGGCAGTGGGGATCCGTAACCCACTGGCTGAGAAGGAGGGAGGGGTAAGAACCCTCGTTACATTGAAAAGGCTGCCAGAGCCCACAGAGCTATGGGCCAAGGGTTGGAACTGGCGCTATACACATTCTGTGCTGAACACCCAATCACACAAATGATCTCTGCCTATTTTTAATATTTCAGGCACGATTAGGTTGGACAGCTCTTTTTTTACTTTGGCCGGCAAAGATATGACGGGTTGACTGATCTCCTCCTGTGTTGTAGTGTCTCTATGTTTCAGTGCGACGTTCCTGGCGTCCCTCGGTCATCGGAGGAAACCGGAGCACCCGGCGGAAACCCACGCGGTCACGGGGAGAAAGTGCAGACTCCGCACGGACAGTGACCCAAGCCACAAATCAAACCTGGGACCCTGGCACTGTGAAGCAACGGTGCTAACCACTGTGCTACCGTGCTGACCTGCACAAAGTATTCCAGATGCGGTTTCATTAAACCCCTGTACAGATGTAGTGCAAGTGCTTCGTTCGTGTACTCCAACTCTTTGTGATAAAGACCAACATAATATTAGCCTTCCTCATTGCTGAACAAAGTTTCTGCGTTCCTTGTACGAGCACGCCCAACGCTCTTTCAACATCAGCGCCTATGGGTTTCTCACCTTTTCCATCCTTGCGACTTAATGTGAATAATTTTGCGCTTCCCTATGTTATACTATATCTGTGATCTTGTCCATTTTGTCTCTATCTCTTTGTAGCCTCTCCTGTGCCCTCTCCACTGCTTATCTTTCCAACTAGTTTTATATCATCAGCAAACCTGGAAATATTACTCTCTCTCTTTCTTCATCTGAGTCATTAATGTAGATTTGCAAATAGCTGAGGCCCCAGCAATGATCCTTGCCAGCCAGCTCGCAAAAGCCCTGATTCTGCCCCGTCTGTTTTCTGTCCATTATTCAGTCCTCTGTCCATGCCAGTATATTACCTCCAACTCATTAACGTTACTCCTGTCTATTAACCTTTTGTTAATAAGGTTTGCAGCACCTTATCGAATGCCTTTTCAAAATCCAGGTATACTACATCTACTGGTTCCCCTTAATCTATCCTAACTAGTTAGATCCTTAAAACACTTGAATATACCTGTCAAACAGGATTTTCCTTTAAAGCCATCTGACTTGTTCAAATAGAGCACTGCTCTCCTAAGTGCGTTACTGGTCTTGGGAACTTGAGCAGAGTGGTTACTATACTAGGAATCTGGCGAGAGTGGAGCTGGGAGGATAAAAGAGTGCAAGAAAGAGCGAGACTGAGTGCAGAGTGCGGGCTTGGAGTTTGGAGCTCCTGAGGTGACGTGGCTTCAGGATTTAAAAGTGTCACGGAGCAAGTGGATTCCAGTAGGGGAAGCATGTGTGCAGCTGCTGGAAGCCTGGCTTTCCGAGCTGGAGTAGCGGCTGGGGGCTGTGGGAGGAAACCCACACAGACTCGGGGGTGAGGGTGGGGAAGGAACGGGGGGACGTGCAAACTCTACACAGCCACCCAAGGCCGGAATCAAAGCTGATGTGCTGGCACTGTGAGGTAGCAGTGCTAACTGCTGTGCCACATAGCTGTCTAAGACTTGAACCATTGACCTTCTGACTCCGTGGTACTCACCAAGTCACTGATGAGTATGATTTACTCGGCTCATTTACATTTATACGTGGGTTCAGCAAACGAGCACAAACGGAAGCTTTTCGAGCAAAGAAGAGAAAATAAATTCTGATTGTGGGTAAAAGGCCACACGGGTAGAGTAAATCATTTGTTGATTAAAATTGTCCTTTTCTCTCCTAGGTACCAACAGATGCTTCATAGAAATTTGGTTTACCTGGCAACAATAGCAGATTCCAATCAGAATATGCAATCTCTCTTACCAGCTGTAAGTACCCTTTTTGAATTTTTAAAAAGAATTAAGCTTTCAAACTTGCAGAAACCCTCTCAGAAACCTCTTGGAACCAAGGAGAAGTAACAATCGGGAAAGAATTATTTCTGTCGTTTATACATTGTCGCGACCCCCCAGGGCTAGCACGCAGTCAATTCCAGCCCTTCCTGACCCGGTGTCGCGGCATAGGTGAAATTTGATTTTATCCGGGTGCTCTGGTTTCCTCCCACAGTCCAAACATGTGCAGGTTAGGTGGATTGGCCGTGCTAAATTGTTCTTGGTGTCCAAAAAGATTAGGTGGGGTTTATGGGTTACGGGGATAGAGTGGAGGCGTGGGCTTAAGTAGAGTGTTATTTCCAAGGGCAAGTGCAGACTCGATGGGCCAAATGGCCTCCTTCTGCACTGTAAATTCTATGATATTTAAAATACCTGAGGTTCTTGCTTAAGCCAACAAACTGCAGTCACCAAGTTTGGAGCTTCACATCTCGGTGACCTTTTATTACGTAAAGAATTATGGTTAAACAGACAGAAAAATGTCAGTGGCTTTCCAACTCGCCCCACACGGACACACAGGGAGTAGGGACACTCCGCAGAGGGAAAACGGTGATGGGAATGGAAATAAATTGTTTATAAAAGGATAAGGATCACTCTGGTACTGGGATGCGTTCCAGTCAATGTCTTCCTGAAGTTCAGCCTTTTGTTTTGGGGCTTCATCCTTCTAGGTTTGAGATGGTTTTGTCTGGTACGGTTGTCTACTTTCTCTGCAGACTCAGCATCATTTCAGGTTCACAGTAAAGGATGCGCCCGGCACTCTCTGCTTCCAGAACTCACTTCAGAAAGCGGGAGAGAGAGAAACCGTTCCACTTCCAAGGTTCAAACACGTCTGCCAAGTTCTCTCAGAGAGTATCACGCAGGAACCAATTCCTGACTATTGCCAGGCAGAACACTGTTTATAGAATTTATAGAACAGTACAGCACAGAACAGGCCCTTCGGCCCTCAATGTTGTGCCGAGCCATGATCAACCTACTCAAACCCACGTATCCACCCTATACCCGTAACCCAACAACCCCCACCCCCAACCTTACTTTTATTAGGACACTACGGGCAATTTATCACGGCCAATCCACCTAACCCGCACATCTTTGGACTGTGGGAGGAAACTGGAGCACCCGGAGGAAACCCACGCACACAGGGGGAGGACGTGCAGACTCCACACAGACAGTGACCCAGCCGGGAATCGAACCTGGGACACTGGAGCTGTGAAGCATTTATGCTAACCACCATGCTACCCTGCTGCCCATTAATGGTCTCCCTGACCATTACCCTGCCAGGTGGGTTCCTGGCCAACCCACCAGTTGCCAGTTAACCGATCGAACGTATCCCCTCTTATCCCCTCCAAAGCTGGTTCCTCAGATCCGCTCAGTGCCGAGGCGTCTGGCTTCTCCTCTGCCAAACACGAAACCTGGGAACGCAGTGTCCTGACAAGCAGGCTGTTTCACCTTTGAGTCTCCTGCTGAAAGACGCAAGCCGATTATGGGTCCACGGTCTGAAATAATAAAACAACAAAAAAGAAATGGGAACAGAGGAAGTAACCAGGAAGGACTCTAACAATTCACAGCAAGTTTTTAATGAAAATAAATTCCGAGTGAATTTATTACTGGCACTGGTCCCCCAGTTTGCTGCAGAAGAACACAGGAAATCGGAGCAGGAGGAGATCACATGGCCTGTCGAACCTGCTCCGCCATTCAATGTGATCATGGCTGACCATGGGTTTCACATTCCTGTCCACTCCCCATGTCCCTTGAATCCCCGGAGATCAAGGGTCTGTTTGTCCCAGCCTTCAATGTATTCAGCAATGGGGCATCCGCAGCCCTCCAGGATAGAGAATTCCAAAGATTCGCAGCCCCCTTCCGAGTGAAGGAATTTGTCCTCGTCTTGGTTATCGGCCAGCTCCTTATTCTGACCCAGTGCCACTCTGGCCACTCGATTCTCCTCCCCCCCCCATCCACTAAGTTCATGGCCGATCTGATTGAAACCTCAACTCCACATTTTTGGGCAGCACAGTGGGTTAGCACTGCTGCCTCACGGTGCCGAGGTCCCGGGTTCGATCCCGGCCCTGCGTCACTGTCTGTGTGGAGTTTCCACATTCTCCCCGTGTTTGTGTGGGTTTCGCCCCCACAACCCAAAGATGTGCAGGGTAGGTGGATTGTCCACGCTAAATTGCCCCTTAAATGGAAAAAATGAATTGGGTACTCTTAAAAAATTTAATTAAAAAAAAACTCCACGTTTTTGTCTACCCCCCGATAATCTTTCACCCCCCTGTTGTGTTCTGTTGTCTGTCCTTATCATAGAATTTACACTGCGGAAGGAGGCCGTTCAGTCCATCGAGTCTGCACCGGCCCTTGGAAAGAGCACCCTACTTAAACGCACACCTCCACCCTAACCCAGTAACCCCACCTAACCTTTTTGGACACTAAGACCAATCCACCTAACCTGCACATCTTTGGACTGTGGGAGGAAACCGGAGCACCCGGAGGAAAACCCGCGCAGACACGCGGAGAATGTGCAGACTCCACACAAACAGTGACACAAGCCAGGTATCGAACCTGGGACTCTGGAGCTACGAAGCAACAGTGCTAACCACTGTGCTACCGTGCCATCCCGTACCTTACCGTCCTTGCAATGATTAATACAGAACTGCTGATGACTTACTTTAAATGATGATTGTTAGTTAACACGTGGAAGGATAACATGCAGAATGCCTTACAGACTAGGTTGCTCTGGAACTACCCGATGTGTGACTGTCCTTGCGTACACCTTACTACCAACTGATGATAGCCGGATGTTACATGACTGATGTCTGATGCCACCTGCTGGTGGGAGGTCGCATTGTTGAGTGTATGCAATATTATTCACAGGCATATCAGCACACCCCCTGCCTTGTAATAATAATAATCTTTATTGTCACAAGTAGGCTTACATTAACATTGCGATGAAGTTACTGTGAAATGCCCCTAGTCGCCACATTCCGGCACCTGTTCGGCTTGCACTGAGGGAGAATTCAGAATGTCCAATTCACCTAACAAGCACGTCTTTCGGGACTTGTGGGAGGAAACCCACGCAGACACGGGGAGAACGTGTAGACTCCGCACAGACAGTGACCCAAGCCGGGAATCGAACCTGGGACCCTGACGGATTGAAGCAATAGTGCTAACCACTGTGCCGCCCAGTTGATCAAGAATCTATCTGGCTCTGCCTTAACAATATTCCCAGACTCTGCTTCCGTTGCCTTTCGAGGAAGAGAGTTCCAGAGACTCGTGGCTCTCGGAGAGAAAAAATTCTCCTCCTCCCTGTCTTCAATGGGCGCCCCCTTATTTACAGACAGTTCTAGATTTTCAGCCCAAGAGGAAACACCCTCTCCACGTCCACCCTGACATGATCCCTCACGACCTTTAACGGTTTTGATCAAGTTGCCTCTTCCTCTTCAAAGGAAACCAGAATCTAAATGAGGTCGGGAGGCAAAGAAGGGAGCAAAGACCCCCGATCGTGAAAAGCGCCAGGGTAGGTTCGCAGGGCAGCAAGAAAGCAAACCAAAGCACTCAACTTAATTTCTGGAGGGAATGGAAAAGGTCAAAGTTATCCTAAACCTGTACTGAATCCTGGTTAGACCACACCTGGAGTACTGTGTCCAGCTCTACCATTTAGACCATGGAGAGGGTCCAAATTAGATTAAATACATCGATACTTCTCATTGGATGGGGACGTCACTGGCAGCATTTCTTTGCCCATCTCTAATTGCCTTCTCAAGGTTATTAGAACACACAAGATCCTGGCCGTTAACTAAGTAGAGGTACAGAGTACAAAAGCCAGACAGTTATTGCTGATCTTTCTTAAAACCCGTTCAGCCCCAGCTGGAGTCTTGTGTTCGATTCTGCGCACCATGCGCCAGTGGGATGGTCTTCGGACTGGGCCGCGGAAATGATTCCCTGGGATTGATCCAGGGCCGAGCGGTTCCAGCTGCAGAATAGGACCAGTGAAGAAGCTTTGATCATTCTCCTCGGAAGCGAAGAAGGTCAAGGCAAGGTGTGATTGAGGCGTTCAAAGTCACGAAGGGCTTAGAGAGAGTGAGTGAGAAGATATTGTTTCCGGCGGCCGAAGGGTTAATATCCAGATGACATAGATGTGATGGGAAAAAAAGCAGAGGTGATGTGAGGAAAATATTTTTTTTTTTTTTTTTACACGTCGATTGGTTAAGATTTGGAATGCACTAGCTCATCGGCCGATGCACATTCGATCATAACTTTCGAAAGGGACTTGGGTAAACACTTGGGGGGGGGGGGGGGAGAGGGAGTTCTTCTGGCTTGCTTCAGGGCAGATTCGATGGGCTGAACGGCAGTCTTGAGCTGTTGCCTGGACCGGAGCGTTTCAGCTATGAAGCGAGGCTGGTTAGACTGGGGTTGTGTTCCATGGAGCTGAGAAGACTGAGGGGGGACCTGATTGAGGTGTACAAAATTCTGAGGGACATAAATAGATAAGGGTGGACAGGAAGGAAATGTTCCCCTTGGTGGAGGGGGGTGAATAACCAGGGGGCATAGATTTAATGTAATGGTCAAGAGATTTAGAGGGGATTTGAGGAGAAATGTTTTCACCCAGTTGGTGGTGGGAGTCTAGAACCTTCTGCCTGAAAGGGTGGTAGAGGCGGGAACCCTCGCAACATTTATTTTGGTGACCACTTGAAACGCCGCGGGGGACAAGGCTGCGGACCAAATGCTGGGAAATTGAATTAGAATACATAGGTGCTTGATGGGCTGAAGGGACACTTTCTATGCTGTAAAACTCTATGACTCTTCTACGAATCTTCTTCTACGAATCTATCGTTTTGAAAAAAGACTGCTTAAAATAAATTGCCTCCGAATGTTCCCTCCTGCAGTGGAAATGATCCCTGTGTTGCAAGGCTTCTCCTTATGACTGTAGATTCCCATCACTTGCTCCATCCTGATGATAGGCCAGGGATTAGAGAACCCCAAAGTATATCATGGAGTTCACCTGACCCACAACTTTTAATAGATTGTGGTTTGGGGAGCACACGGCCCACTCTACAGGTGTGGTACAGCAGAAATGGAAAAGTATTTTTTAAAGCAAAACAATGTTTATTCTATGAACTCCAGTTAACCTTTTTAAAACATACAGTGAACATCTTAGCAACCATTAATTCAAATACAACCCCCTAAGACTACAACACTAAGTAATCCTTTATGTTTTCCTTTTAACATCCATAAGACTTAAAACACCTTTCAACAGAAGCACATCAGGTTTACCTTCACTACTGAGAACATTTATAATTCTGAATTCACCAAATGATCAAGAGATGGTCTTTTGATGGCAGAGAGAACAGCAGTACACCTGCTTGGTCTGGCTTCAGCTCCAACACTGAAAACGAAACTAAAACACACCCTGCAGCCTGCTCAAAAACGAAAGTAAAAAGCTGACACTTAGCCCAGCTCCACCCACTCTCTGACATCACTGCAGTAGGAAACACCCATTTCTTAAAGGTACTCTCACTACAGATATTTATATACACAACCATTTATAAACACCCATTTCTTAAAGGTACTCTCACTACAGATATTTATATACACACCCATTTATAAACACCCACTTCTTAAAGGTACTCTCACATGACAAACTGAGTCTGCAAACTCTCTAAAGTTCCTGGAATGTTCTGCCCAAAACTGTGCTCATTGCTTTGTGGCCTAACCAATGTTTGCAGGGGGAGAAGGGGGGGGGAGGGAGGGAAGAGAACTGAGCAGGTCATGCTTTAGTGATACAGAGCCGTGGGCGGAACTTTCTGGAATACTGCGTTCAGCTTGGGGGCAACAAGTGCAAATTTCTGATGCCGGAGATGAGGAGAAAGTGTTTACGCTGGCAGGTGGGTCAGATCCAGAGTCCACAGATCTAAGGTGATTGGGAAAGAGCCAGGGGCGGGATGTAGAGATTTTCTCTGCGGCGCGAGTTACTCTGATGGGGAAGGCGCTGTCTGAAAGGGCGGTGGAAGCAGATTCAATGGTAACTTTCAAAAGGGAACTGGATTGGAAATTTCAAGGGGAACATTGGGGGGCCATGGGGAAAGAAGAGAGGGCGAGTGCAACTAATTAGTTGGCGTTCTCAAAGAGGCAGCCCAGACGATGGGCCGCATGGCTTCCAGTGCTGTATAACTCTGTGAAACCTCAAGAAAGATGCATTGATCTTGGGTGAGGTGCATTGCACTTTAATAATGAGAATTATACCGGGGCTTAAGGAGCTAATTCGGAGGCTAGGTTGCATGGTCTGGCCTGTTGTGCGCTTATGTTTATAGCAATGGTACCAATCATACCACAGGGATTGGGAAAACAATAACATGGGTCCTTTATTTGAACAAAGGTACACAGATTAAGGTAGCAGGGAAGCAATGGAGACACGCCTGACCTGAGGGATTGCTGCCTCATTCTGTCTCCCGAGTTTTGGAATTAAACAGCGCATCCTGTCTCACGATTACCTGCCTTACAGCGGTCCCGGGTTCGATTCTCGGCTTGGGTCACTGTCTGTACAGAGTCTGCACGTTCTCCCCGTGTCTGCGTGGGTTTCCTCCGGGTGCTCCGGTTTCCCCCCACAAGTCCCGAAAGACGTGCTTGTTGGGTGAATTGGACATTCTGAATTCTCCCTCTGTGTACCCGAACAGGCGCCGGAATGTGGCGACTAGGGGCTTTTCACAGTAACTCCATTGCAGTGTTAATGTAAGCCGAATTGTGACACTAAAAAAAAATAGATGAAGGATAACTGTAAAGTGAGGGAGCAATTTCAGTTGTTGTGGTTTGAATTGACTCTGTACTTCTCTGTTCTGATTTATTAGCCTCCCACGCAGACCATGCCAATGGGGGCAGGGGGAATAAACCAGGGCGGAATGAACCAGCTCCCTCACGGACACGCCATGAGCACGGAGAGTATGGTGGGAGGAGGGCCACCTGCCTCACACATGCAAAACCAGATGAACGGACAGCTACCTGGTGAGCCTCTCTCAATGCGCTGTTGGGCGTCGGGGTAACTGAACATTGGGAGCAAACCTGTTTCGCGGTGAACCCGAGAGAACATTTCGTGTACGAGGGTTCCAGAACTTTCTATTGGATCAAGCTGTCCTCAGACTGCGTCAGCTCAGACAAGATATTTGTGTGAGCATTCATTTTTAAAAATTGGTCCCTGGGGTGCGTGTGTCACCTGGGAAGGCCGACATTTATTGCCCATCCCTAATTGCCCCTGAGCAGGTGAAAGACTGGGGGCGGGATTCTCCCAGCCCTGGGCCGGGCCGGAGAATCCCCGCTAACGGGCCACGCCGTGCCGATGCCGGCACGCGATTCTCGGCAGAGCGGTGAATCGGCACCATAGGCGCCGGCGTGTTGGGGCGGCGCCGGCCGTGGGCTGCTCTACATGGCCGGCCCGCCGATTCTCCGGCCCGCATGGGCCGAGCGGTCGTAAGAAAAGAATCTAGTCCCGCCGGCGCCATTCTAACCTGCTCAGAGCCGGCAGGACCTCGGCGTTGAAGGGTCGGGTGGCAGCCTGTGGGGGGGGGGGGGGGGGGGGGGGGGGGGTCCGACCCTGGGGGGTGGAGGTGGGGGGGGGGGGTCCGACCCCGGGGGGTGGGGGGGTCCGACCCCGGGGGGTGGGGGGGGGGATGTGGCCTGGCCCGCAATCGGGGCCCACCAATCGGCAGGCCGGCCTCTCTGGCTGGGGGCCTCCTTTCCTACGCGTCGACCCCTGTAGTCCTGCACCATGTTGCGTCATGGCTGGCGTGTTGGTGCCGGCGTCACTGCTCGTGCGCGGATCCCGCGGCGCACAGTTCTTGCCGGGATCGGCAGATGGAGCGGCGCGAACCGCTCTAGCACTGTGATGGCCCCCTGTAAGGGGCCAGAATTAGTCCTGGGAGCGGCCAGTTCACGCCATCGTAAAACGCGACAGCGTTTACGACGGCGTGGACATTCTGCCGCGGGATTGGAAAACCCCCCCCTGGGTTCCAAAGAGATCTCTCGCGAGTTTGAGGGAGGGAGTGCCTGAGCTGTGGGGGTTGAGGTTACAACCAGATCAGCCGTGATCTCACTGAGTGGCGGAACAGGCTCAAGGGGCCAACGTATGGTCATGCTCACATTACTGTTTATGGGAGCTTGCTGTGCACAAATTGGCTGCCGTGCCTCCGACATTACAACAGTGACAGCGCTTCAAAAATGCTTTGGTTGGCTGGTAAGTGCTTTGAGGCGAGCTGCGGTCGTGAGCAGGGCTGTTTAAATGCAAATGTCTGATCGCGGGATGTCCAAATAGTTACCCCGCTCACTGTGCAAACACTTTTGAAGAGAGGGGGAATAAAAGTTTGGGTTGTGTGTGACCTGTTTGTTTCTTCCATATTTGTCAGGCCCAAACCACATGCCAGTGCAGGGAGCGGGACAGCCCAGCATGGCAAATGCCTCGGTGAACATGTCAACAAGTAGCCACGGCTCCATGGGAGGCTACAGTCACTCAGTGCCATCCTCACAGGGTATGGCGGTGCAGAGCCAGATGAATATGAACCCAGGCCAGTCGATGGGTAACTATGGCCCCCGAACAAACATGAACATGCAACCAAACCAAGGTACGGAAAACTCTTGTGCCACCCCCTTAACCGCAGCAACAAACCTGCATTTATATAGCGCCCTTTGAGCTAGTTAAACCATCCCAGAACTCCTTCTTCATTACAAAGCCACCGAGCCACATCCATTAGTTGGGATGGAGATCACAGCTTGTTCACTGGGGTAGCAGTGAGGGGAGGGGGGGGGGGGGGGGGGGGGGGGGGGGGGGGGGGAGGGGGGGGGTGGGGGGGGGGGGGGTAGAAAGGGGCCGAGATGTTGAGGGAGGGAATTCTGAGGGTGAAGACGCAGGTAGCTGAAGACATTGAAGTCGATATTGGAGCGCTGGGGATCGGGGGACAGTCAAGAGATCTGAATTTGGAGAATCCCGGACGGGCTGTGGGGCGTGCTGATCCCAGAGATGGAGAGGCGGGAGGCCAGGGAGGGATGTGAACGGGCACACGGCAACGCTACACCCCTGCCTTGGAAACATGTCGTCCGTTCCTTCACTGTCGCTGGGTCAAAATCCTGGAACCCCCTCCCTAACAGCAGTGTGGGTGTACCTACACCACACGGGCTGCAGCGGGTTCTACGTTCTAGACCGGGCCGATTTTTAATAAGGTCAGATACGATTTGGGCAGGGCAGCACGGTGGCGCAGTGGGTTAGCCCTGCTGCCTCACGGCGCCGAGGTCCCAGGTTCGATCCCGACTCTGGGTCACTGTCCGTGTGGAGTTTACACATTCTCCCCGTGTCTGCATGGGTCCCACAACCCAAAGATGTGCAGGGTAGGTGGATTGGCCACACTAAATTGCCCCTTAATTGGAAAAATAAATTGGGTACTCTAAATTTAAAAAAAAACAGATATGATTTGGGCAAAGTGGACTGGGAGCAGACACCTTTAGGTAAATTTGTGGCAGAACAGCGGGATGCATTCGGGAAGAAAGTAGGGAGAGGACAGGACCAACATCCAATCAAGAAAAAGAGGGTGACCACCAAATCCAGCGATCCTGGATATTTAGGGATAAAAAGCATTGGATCGGGAGAAAAGGGGAGGATTAAGGCAGATATCAAGGGCTCAAAACAGCAGACGCCCTTGAGGCTTATAGAATGTGTAAAAGGGAACATCAAAAGGAAATTAGGAGGGGGCGGCACGGTGGCGCAGTGGGTTAGCACTGCTGCCTCACGGCGCCGAGGTCCCAGGTTCGATCCCGGCCCTGGGACACTGTCCGTGTGCAGTTTGCACATTGTCTGCATGGGTTTCGCCCCCACAACCCAAAGGTAGGTGGATGGGCCATGTAAATTGCCCCTTAATTGGGGGAAAAAAAAGAATTGGGCACCCTAAATTTAAAAAAAAAATAATTTTTTAAAGAAAAGGAAAATAGGATTTTAAAAAAAGGGACATGAAAGGATACTGGCAGGTAAACTAAAGGACAATCCTAACTTGTTTTACATGTACAACGGATAACTAGGGAAAGAATAGGGCCCATTATGGAACCACTGTGTAATTGTGTGTGGAGCCGGAGGATGTAGGGAGGGTTCTAAATGAATCATTTCTGTCAGTGATCACTCGTGGGAGGGACAGTGTGGATATAGAAATCAGGGAGAAGGACTGTGATAAAACTAAAGAGATTAACACAGATAGAGAGGAGGTTCTGAGTGGCCTGGCAGGTTTAAAAGTAGACAAATCTCCTGGGCCAGATGAAATGTATCCCAGGCTGCTGAGTGAGACAAGGGAGGAAATATCAGGGGTGCTGGCAATAATGTTCAATTCCTCACTGGCCACAGGAGAGGTGCCAGAGGACTGGAGGGATAGTCAATGTGGTGCCATTATTCGAGAAGGGATAAATCAGGAAACTACAGGACAGTCAGTCTAACCTCAGTGGTGGGGAACTATTGGAAGCAATTCTGAGAGGCAGAATTAATCTGTATTTGGAGAGGCCGGGATTAATCAGGAACAGTCAGCATGGTTGGGTTAAGGGGAGGTCATGTCCGACCAAATTGATTGAATTTTTCGAAGAGGTGACCAGGTATGTAGATGGGGGCAGCACGGTAGCACAGTGGTTAGCACAGTTGCTTCACAGCAGCAGCGTCCCAGGTTCGATTCCTGACTTGGGTCACTGTCTGTGCAGAGTCTGCATGTTCTCCCTGTATCTGCGTGGGTTTCCTCCGGGTGCTCCGGTTTCCTCCCACAGTCCAAAGATGTGCAGGTTAGGTGGATTGGCCGTGATAAATTGCCCTTAGTGGCAAAAAAGGTTAGATAGGGTTACTGGCTTGCAGGGATAGGGTGTAGGCATGGACTTGGTGGGGTGCTCTTTCCACGGGCTGGTGCAGACACAATGGGCCGAATGGCCTCCTTCTGCACTGATTTAAAAAATAAAAATAAAAAAATAAAAAAAATTCTGAGGGCAATGCATTTGACATCGATAACTTGGACTTCAGCAAGGATTTTGATAAGGTGCCACATGGAAGATGATTGATAGCGAAGGTAAGAGCCCGTGGGATCAAAGGAAATGTGGCAAATTGGATTCAGAATGAGCTGAGTGACAGGAAGCAGAGGGTGATGGTCCAGTTAGATTTTCTAACCGGAAACCTATGTCCAGTGGGGTCCCGCGGGGATCAGTGCTGGGGCCCTTGCTATTTGTGGTTTATGCAAATGATTGGACGTGAATATAGAAGGGTTGATCAGTAAGTTTGTGGATGATAGGAAAATTGGTGGGGTGGGATATAGTGAGAAGGATGGCCTTCGATTACAGGAGGATATAGACGGGCTGATCAATGGCCAATGGAATTCAATCCGGGTAAGTGTGAGGTGATGCACTTGGGCAGGACAAACAAGGCAAAGGAATACATGATAAACGGCAGGACCCTGGGAAGCACCGAGGATCAGAGGGACCTTGTTGTGCATGTATACCCGTCCCTTAAGGTACCAGAGCAGGTGGATACAGTGGTTAAGGCAGCAAATGGTATACCTGCCTTTATTAGCTGAGGCTTAGGGCTCAAGAGCAGGGAGGTTATGCTGGAACTGGTGGTTGGAACTCGCTGCCGGAGGAGGTGGTGGAAGCAGGGACGATAGTGACATTTAAGGGGCATCTTGACAAATACATGAATAGGATGGGAATAGAGGGATACGGACCCCGAAAATGTAGAAGATTTTAGTTTAGACGGGCAGCATGGTCGGCACGGGCTTGGAGGGCTGAAGGGCCTGTTCCTGTGCTGTACTTTTCTTTGTCCGTTGTATAAAACTTTGGTTAGGCAGTATTGTGTGCAGTTTTGGAATCCACATTATAGGAGGGATGTGATAGCCCTGGAAAAGGTGCAGAGGAGATTTACCAGGATGGTGCCTGGGTTGGAGAGTGTTAGTTATGAAGAGGGATTGGATAGACTGGGATTGTTTTCCTTGGAGCAGAGGAGGCTGAGGGGGGACATGATTGAGATGGATATAATTATGAGGGGCAGAGAGTAAACAGGAAGGTACTTTTCCCTTGGTGGAGGGTTCAATGACCAGGGGGGGCACAGAGTTAAGGTAAGGGAGAGGAGGTTGAGAGGGGATGTGAGGAAAATCTTTTTACCCAGAGGGTGGAGGGAGTCTGGAACTCGCTGCCTCAAAGGGTGGTGGAGGCAGAGACACCCCCATAACATTGAAGAACTATTTAGATGTCCACCTATGATGCCAAGGCTATGGGCCAAGTGCTAAAGAAAATGGGATTAGGATTATAAGGTTGTTGTTTTTGACCGACGCAGAAGCGATGGGCTGAAGGGCCTTTCTGGCTCTCCGCCACCTTCTCGATAGGCAATTAGGGATGGGCAGTAAATGCTGGCCCAGTCAGAGATGCCCACAACTGGCATTGATATTTTAAATACATTTGTATGCTTTTCCTTGTTTAAAAATCAGGGGTCTCCAATATAAGGTGAAGATGAAGAATTATGAGGGTCGTGAGAGTCTTTGGAACTTGTTCCGATGGCAGTGGCGGAATCAGGGTCAATTAATATTTGTAAGGCAGAGGTAGGCAGATTATTGGCTTACAAGGGGGTCAACGATTGTACAGCCAGATCAGCCATCATCTTATTGAATGGGACAGGAGACCCCAAGGGACCTCGTGGCCTACTTCCACCCCTATTTCGTGTGTTTGTATGCATATTAAAATCAGTGTGTTGGTGGAGGAGGGCCAATCTAGGTGGGTGATCGCACTGTGGTGTGAATCAGGATTCAGACAGCATGGAAGCGTGGGAATGAGTCCGTATGTTCACAACAGCATGGGAGGAATTGAGGCTTTCACCGGCAATTGAGCTGAGGCGGGAGTGGGTGACCTCTTGCCCCCGGGTCAGAAGGTCACGGGTTGTTATTTGGGAACAACTCTCGGGCTGCTGTTCCGGTGCGGGGTGGGGGGAGTGCTGCACCGTTGGTGGTACCGTGCACCGACTGCCGCCTCGGGTAAAAGATCCCATGGCATTATTTTGAAGAAAGGGGGTCCGATAGATTAAAACAGAAAACACTCAACAGGCCTGGCAGTATCTGTGGACGGAGAAAAACCGAGTTAACGTTTGAAATCGGTAACTTTTTTATCAGGACCGACCAACATCGGTAGTTGTAAGAGGCAGGACGGAGAAAGGCCTGTCATTCCTATAGATAGTAAGAAGTCTTCCAACACCAGGTTAAAGTCCAACAGGTTGGTTTCAAATCACTAGCTTTCGGAGCACTGCTCCTTCCTCAGGTGAGGAACCTCACCTTCCTCACCTGAGGAAGGAGCAGTGCTCCGAAAGCTAGTGATTTGAAACCAACCTGTTGGACTTTAACCTGGTGTTGGAAGACTTCCTACCGTGCTCACCCCAGTCCAACGTCGGCATCTCCCCACCATTCCTATGGATGGGAGAGACTAAACGGTCAAAAGAACCAGAGGTGGCAGGAGGAAAGTTTTGAGTTGTTGTGATGTGCAAGAAGTTGGTTCAATAGTGTGATGGAGGCAAGTCCAGTCGAGACTTTGAAGAGAGAATTGGATTATTATCTGAAGAGCAAGTTACAGGGAGAAGGCGGGGAGGGGCACGAGGCGAATTGCCCCTTCAGCGGGCCAGTACCGATAGGATGGGCCGAATTCCGTGCTGTAAAAACCCTGTGGGTTTTGTGAATTGGATGAAGGGGATGTGATGACAGGGCTATGAGGAAAGGGAAGCAAGGACTGGGCCTAATTACGGAGGCCTCTAATAGGCATAATGGGCTGAATGGCCTCTTTTTTTTTTTTTGTTTTTCTTTTCTTTCATTGGTGGGTGTCGGTGTCTGGGCCAGCATTTATTGCCCATCCCTAATTGTCCTTCAACTGAGGGTCTGGCTCGGCCATTCCAGAGGGCATTTACGAGTCAACCACATGGCTGTGGGTCTGGAGTCACATGTGGGCCAGACCGGATAAAGCTGGCAGATTTCCTTCCCTTATTAGTGAACCAGCCGGGTGTTTTTATCAAACAATCAACAACCGTTTCCTGACCACCATCACTTGCGGCCAGTTTTCTTTTATTCAAGATTAAGTTAGAACATAGAACAGTACAGCACAGAACAGGCCCTTCGGCCCTCGATGTTGTGCCGAGCATTGTCCGAAACCAAGATCAAGCTATCCCACTCCCTGTCATTCTGGTGTGCTCCATGTGCCTATCCAATAACAGCTTTAAAGTTCCTAAAGTGTCCGACTCCACTATCATAGCAGGCAGTCCATTCCACACCCTAACCGCTCTCTGAGTAAAGAACCTACCTCAGATATCCCTCCTATATCTCCCACCCCGAATCTTATAGTTATGCCCCCTTGTAACAGCTACATCCACCCGAGGAAATAGTCTCTGAACGTCCACTCTATCTAGCCCCCTCATCATCTCATAAACCTCACTTAAGTCGCCTCTCATCCTCCTCCGCTCCAAAGAGAAAAGCCCTAGCTCCCTCAACCTTTCCTCGTAAGACCTACCCTCCAAACCAGGCAGCATCCTGGTAAATCTCCTTTGCACCCTTTCCAATGTTTCCACATCCTTCCTATAATGAGGTGACCAGAACTGCACACAATACTCCAAATGTGGTCTCACCAGGGTCATGTACAGTTGCAGCATAACCCCGCGGCTCTTAAACTCAAGCCCCCTGTTAATAAACGCTAACACAGGGCAGCACGGTGGCCTAGTGGTTAGCACAGCTGCCTCGCGGCGCTGAGGTCCCAGGTTCGATCCCGGCTCTGGGTCACTGTCCGTGTGGAGTTTGAACATTCTCCCCGTGTCTGCGTGGGTCTCACCCCCACAACCCAAAAATGTGCAGAGTAGGTGGATTGGCCACGCTAAATTGCCCCTTAATTGGAAAAAATAATTGGGTAATCTAAATTTATAAAAAAATAAATAAAAAAATAAACGCAGACACACTAAAGGCCTTCTTCACGGCTCTATCCATTTGAGTGGCAACCTTTAGAGATCTGTGGACATGAACTCCGAGATCTCTCTGTTCCTCCACATTCCTCAGAACCCTGCCGTTGACCCTGTAATCCGCATTCAAATTTGTCCCACCAAAATGAATCACCTCGCATTTATCAGGGTTAAACTCCATCTGCCATTTTTTCGGCCCATCACTGCGTCCGATCAATGTCTCTTTGCAGTTAATGAAGTGAATTGGCCTTCCTCCAACTGCTGCAGTGGGATTATGAACCTGTGTCCTTGGATCGTTAGTCCAGGCCTCTGGAATGATTGTCTGGAAATAGCACTACGATTCTACTCTTCCCCTCTTGCACTTGATCATTCTCTCCTGAGAACATAGTGTTGGATTTTCTTCCTTGAGTCACCTGGAGTGCTCTCTGCTTCATTTGTTTCTTTGTACAATTTTACGGAGCCAAGTTGTCGTGACCTGGAAGGTGCTGCCTGAAAGGGCGGTGGAAGCGAATAGGAACGTTCAAAACAGAATTGGATAAATAAAGTTCATGGGAGCAGTATCCGGCCATTCTGCCCATCGAGCCTGCTCGATGAAGAAAAAGAAAATCAACAAATCTAATGGGGAATTCAATAGAACCGTAGAATCCCTGCAATGCAGAAGGAGGCCATTCGGCCCATCAAGTCTGCACCAACCCTCTGAACGAGCACTTCATCGAGGCCAGCTCTCCCGCCCTATCCCCGTAACCCTATCCAACCTGCACGTCTTCGGACTGTGGGAGGAAACCCACGCTGTCACGGGGGAGGAAGTAGAGACATAGAGAAAGCAGGAGTAGGCCAGGAGGACCCTGCCATTCAATATGATCATGGATGCTCCTCTATCACAACGCCATACTCGCACTCTCTCCACATACCCCTTGACGTTTTTATTTATAAGCAGTGGTTGAGGTGAACGCAATATAAATGCTTCCAATAGCAGAGCGATTGGAGAACACTGACAGCATCCGATAGAGTCAGCATGGATTTTTGGAGGGGAAATCATGCTTGACAAATCTACGGAATGTTTTGAGGCTGTAACTCGTAGACTTGATGAGGGGGACCCAGTGGATATGGTATACTTGTAGTTTCAGAAGGCTTTTGACAAAGAGCGTGTAAAATTAAAGCACATGGTATTGGGGGTGGTGTCGCGAGATGGATAGAAAACTGGTCGGTCGACAGGAGACGAAGAGGGAATAAACGGGTCTTTTTCCAAATGGCAGGCAGTGACTAGAGGGGTACTACAGGGATCGGTCTTGGAACCCCAGCTATTCACAATATATATTAACGATTTAGATGAGGGAGATAAATATAGTATCTACAAAGTTGCAGATGGCAGAAACATGTGTGGGAGGGTGAGCTGTGAGGAGGATGCAGAGATCTTTCTGTGTGATTTGGACAAATTGGGCAAATGAAGGGCAGATGCAGTCTAATGTGGATCAATATGAGGTTATCCACTTTGGTAGCAAAAACAGGACGGCAGGTTGTTATTTGAATAGCCATAAATGAGGGGAGGGAATTGTGCAACGAGATCTGTGTGTCCTCATACACCAGTCGCTGAAGGTAAGCATGCAGGAGCAGCAGGCGGTAAAGAAGACAAATGGTATGTTGGCCTTCATTGCGAGAGGATTCGAGTAACGGAGCAGGGATGTCTTGCTGCAATTGTACACGGCCTTGGTGAGGCCACACTAGGAATATTGTGCGCAGTTTTGGTCTCCTTGTGTGAGGAAGGATATTCTAGCTATAGAGGGAGTGCGGTGAAGGTTTAACTGACTGATTCCAGGGATGGCGGGTATGAGGAGAGATTGAAACGGTTAGGATTGTATCCACTGGAGTTCAGAAGAATGGGAGGAGGGGGGGTCTCATAGAAAATCTATAAAATTCTAACCGGACTAGACTGGTAAATGCAGGAAGGATATTCCCGATGGTGGGGAGTCCAGAACCAGGGGTCATAGAGTAAGGATCCGGGGTGGGCCATTTGCGACTTTTACCCAGAGTGTGTTGAGCCTGTGGAATTTGCTGCCACAACGTAGTTGAGGCCAAAACATTGTACCTCTTCAAGACGGAGTTAGGTTAGCTCTTGGGGCTAAAGGAATCAAAGGATAACGGGGTGGGAATCATAGATTATCATAGAATTTACAGTGCAGAAGGAGGCCATTCAGCCCATCAAGTCTGCACCCGCTCTTGGAAAGAGCACCCTACGCAAGGTCAACACCTCCACCCTATCCCCATAACCTAGTAACCCCCCCCCCCCCCCCAACACCAAGGGCAATTTTGGACACTAAGGCCAATTTATCATGGCCAATCCACCTAACCTGCACATCTTTGGACTGTGGGAGGAAACCGGAGCACCCGGAGGAAACCCACGCAGACACGGGAAGCATGTGCAGACTCCACACAGGCAGCGACCCAAGCCGGAATCGAACCTGGGACCCTGGAGCTGTGAAGCGATTGTGCTATCCACAATGCTACCGTGCTGCCCCAAGATGGCGGGAACAGTTACTGAGTTGGATGATCAGCCATGATAATGAATGGCGAAACAGGCTCGACGGGTCGAATGGCCTTCTGCTCTTATTTTGTTCTGTGTTTTTAAGGGAAGCTAGATAAGAAGACGGGGAAGAATGGAGTAAGAGACATTCTGTTCGGGGAAGATGAAGAGGGGTGGGAGGAGGCTCGTGAAGAGCGCAACACCAGTCTGGACCGGTTGGGTTAAATGGCCTGTTCCTGTACTGCAGATTCCCGGTGGTTTGCAGCGCAATGGGGGACAGAGCGCGGGGAGCGGGGCTCAGCGGATGGCTCTTTCGGAACAGAGGGTCCAAAGGGCCGAACGCCTGCCTCCTTCTGTGCTGTTAAGATTGCAGGGCATGACCAACTATCTCTACGTTCCTCCAGGCCCCATGATGCATCAGCAAGCGTCTGCCTCGCAGTACAATATGCCCCAGGGAGGGGGCCAGCATTATCCCAACCAGCCCCCCATGGGCATGATGAACCCAGTTAACCAAGCCAATCACATGATGGGACAGAGACCGATGCCTCAGTACAGACCAGCTCAGCAAGGTGAGTTCAATGAGGCTGCAGCTGTGTGGCCAGTAATCAACTTCAACCTGTTCCAACAGTGTGCGCCCGTGGGCGTGGGCGCCCGTGGGCGTTGGCGCCTGTGCTCGTGGGCCTGTCTGAGTATTATGAATGATTAATTAATTGTGCAAATACATTATGTGAAGTGTTTCTTGATATCGAGAGGGTAATTATCTCTGGAGTGATGGTTTTGCACGTTTCCACTCCAAGTGAGACTTCACCGTTACGGCAGTTGTGTGGAATCCTGTTTGCGATCGTGAAAGGGGGGGGGGAGGGTTGTTGAAACCTTTTTCCTTCGTCAGTCACATCAGGGCTTTGGTGATGTCGCCGATGAACGTTTAACCTGCCTCTATTATTATTTACTACATTCGGGGCATTTTTAGTAGTCGAATATGTGGCATCGTTTCTGTTTTAAGTATGCCAATCCGCGTCTCCGAAACAAATCCAATGGGGAATTCAGCAGAAACTTCTTCAGCCGGAGGTTGGTGGCAATGTGGAGCTGACTACCACACCTAGCGGTTGAGGCGAATAGTATGGGTCAGGCTTTTTGCTCACAGGGGCACATTTACCGTTTTCCTTCCTCACTCGAGGGGCTGGTGAGCACGTTTTGGTCAATTAAGTGACGACACGGCGATAAACTGACTTTTTAAAAAAAAAAGCTGAGGTGTTGAGATAAGAAACTGTTCCTGAGCAGGAGTAAAGCAAAGCCACAGCAATAAATTGCTAATTTTAAAAAATGAGTCAGCAATAAAAGTGGCAGGTGTGAGAGGGTTGGAGTGTTTGCGTGTCCGGCTCACACTCCAGTCTCGAGATGCTCACTCTCTCCCACTGTGAGTGGGTGCGTTTGTGAGGTGATGACCATGGGACATAGAATCAGAAGTGGCCCATCGAGTCTGCTCCGTCATTCAATGTGATCATGATCGATCTGATACAATCCTCAACTGCACTTTCCCGCCTTATCCCCATAACCCTCGCTTCCCTCACTCATTAAAACTCTGACTATCTCAGCCATACTTAACGACCCGGCCTCCACAGCTCTCTGCGGTGAAGATTTCCATTGATTCACTACCCTCTGAGCGAAGAAACTCTGCTTAAATGGGTCCTAGACTCTCTGGTCCTAGATTCTCCCACAAGAGGAAACATCCTCTCAGCATCGACCCTGTCAATCTCCCTGAGAATCCGATATGTCTCAATAAGGTCACCTCTCGTTCTTCTAAACTCCAACGAGCACAGGCCCAGCCTACTCAACCTCTCCTCTTAAGAAATTCCCTCCATACCCGGGATCAACCTCGTGAACCTTCTCTGAGACTGCCTCCAATGCCGGGATATCTTTTCTTAGGTAATGGGTCCAAAACTGTTCCCAGAATTCCAGGGGTGCTCTCACTAACGCCTAGTATAGTTTTAGCAGGATTTTCCCATTATTAGACACCATTCCCGTTGAAATTAAGGCCAACATTCCATTTCCCTTCCCCATGTCCTGCTGAACTTGCATGCTGGCCTTTTGTGATTTATGCACGAGGTCCCCCAAATCCCTCTGAGCTGCGGCTTTCTGCCATCTCTCTCCATTTAAGTAATAATTAGCTATTTTATTCTTCTTACCAAAATGTATGACCTGACATTTTCCTACATTTATATTCCTCTTCTGCCAAGTTTTTGCTCAATCCCCTAACCTGTCTGTATCCCTCTGTATTCTTGCCACTTACTTTACCATCGATTTTGTGTCACCCACCAACTTGGCAATAGTGGATTCACTCTCTCATCCAAGGGATTAACATATATGGTAAATAATTGTGCCCCCAGCACTTATCCCTATGACCACAAGACATTGGACCAGAATTAGGCCACTCGGCCCATCGAGTCTGTTCCGCCATTCAATCATGGCTGATATTTTCTCATCCCCATTCTCCTGCCTTCTCCCCATAATCCCTGATCCCTTATTAATCAAGAACCTATCTATCTCTGTCTTAACGACACTCAGTGAATTGGCCTCCACAGCCTTCTGCTGCAAAGAGTTCCACAGATTCATCACCCTCTGGCTGAAGAAATTCCTCCTCATCTCTGTTTTAAAGGATCGTCCCTTCAATCTGAGATTGTGCCCTCTACTTCTAGTTTCTCCTACTAGTGGAAACATCCTCTCCAAGTTCATAGAATTTACAGTGTAGAAGGAGGCCATTCGGCCTGTTGAGTTTGCACCGGCCCTTGGAAAGAGCACCCCATTTAAGCCCACACCCTCCACCTTGTCCCAGTAACCCCACCTAACCTAAGGGCAATTTAGCATGACCAATCCACCTAACCTGCACATCTTTGGACTGTGGGAGGAAACCGGAGCACCCGGAGGAAACCCACGCAGACATGGGGAGAATGTGCAGATACTGGGAGAACGTGCAGACTCCGCACACACAGTGACCCAAGCCGGGAATCGAACGTGGGACCCTGGAGCTGTGAGACAACAGTGCTAACCACTGTTACCGTGCCACCCATCACTCTTATCCAGGCCTCACAGTATCCTGGAAGGTTCAATAAGATACCCCCTTAACCTTCTAAACTCCATTGAGTACAGACCCAGAGTCCTCAACCGTTCCTCATACGACAAGTTCTTCATTCCAGGGATCATTCTTGTGAACCTCCTCTGGACCCTTTCCAAGGCCAGCACATCCTTCCTTAGATACGGGGCCCAAAACTGCTCACAATACTCCAAATGGGGTCTGACCAGAGCCTTATACAGCCTCAGAAGTACATCCCTGGTCTTGCATTCTAGCCCTCTTGACATGAATGCTAACATTGCATTTGCCTTCCTTTTATAAAATAAATTTAGAGTACCCAATTCTTTTTTTTCTCCCATCAAGGGACAATTGAGCGTGGCCAATCCACCTACCCTGGGTTGTGGGGGTGAGACCCACGCAGACATGGGGAGACTATGCAAACTCCACATGGACAGTGACTGGGGGCCGGGGTCGAACCCGGGTCCCCGACGCCATGATGCAGCAGTGCTAACCACTGCGCAACTATGCTGTCCCACATTTGCCTTCCTAACTGCCGTCTGAACCTGCAAATGAACCTTAAGAGAATTAACCAGGGCTCCCAAGTCCCTTTGTGCCTCTGACTTCCGAAGCCTTTCCCCATTTAGAAAATAGCCTATGCCTCTATTCTTCCTACCAAAGTGCATAACTTTACCATCTGTCACTTCTTTGCCCACTCTCCAAGCCTGTCCAAGTCCTTCTACAGCCCCCGTGCTTCCTCAATACTACCTGCCTCTCTGCATATCTTTGTCTCATCTGCAAACTTAGCACCAATGCCCTCAGTTTCTTCTTCCAGATCATTAATACATATTGTGAATAGCTGTGGCCCCAGCACAGACCCCTGCGGAACCCCACTAGTCACTGGCTACCATCCTGAAAAGGACCCCTTTATCGTCACTCTCTGCCTTCTGCCAGTCCATGCCATGCCAGTACCTTGCCCCTAACACCATGGGCTCTTATTTAGCAGCATCCTGTATGATACCTTGTCAAAGGCCTTCTGGAAATCTAAATAGATCACATCCACTGGTTCTCCTTTGTCTACCTTTCTTGTTACCTCCTCAAAGAATTCTAATCGATTTGTCAGGTATGACCTCCCCTTGACAAAGCCGTGCTGACTCAGTCCTATTTTATCATGCACTTCTTTTTTTTTTATAAATGTTTTTTTATTGAGTTTTCATATTTTATATATGACAAATTACAAGTTATTAGAGAGAGAGAAAAAAAAAAGGAAAACACAAAAATTTTTTACATGAATATTTACAGGTAAGCATCTTCATAACAATAATTGTGGCCGCCCCCTTTAGCCAGCATACATATTTTACATTCCCCAATATGGCCGAGGCACATGTTTATAGGCATTTATTTATAGTTTGGTTTTGGGCCTTGGCTTGCCATCAAACCCCCATACCGAGCCCGTAGCCGCCCCCCCCCCCCCTCCCCCCGGCTACCTTCCCCCGATTCCCGTCCATTTTCCCCTGGTTCTTGGCCACCCGACTATTCTTCCTCATGTACGTTGGCCACAAACAGGTGTCCCGGAAAAGTTGCATGAATGGCTCCCACGTTCTGTGGAAGCCGTCGTCCGACCCTCGGATGGCGAATTTGATTTTCTCCATTTGGAGAGATTCCGAGAGGTCGGACAGCCAGTCTGCAGCTCTGCGTGGTGCTGCTGACCGCCAGCCAAACAGGATTCTACGGCGGGCAATCAGGGAGGCAAAGGCAAGGGCGTCCGCCCTCCTCCCCAGGAATAGATCTGGCTGGTCTGAAACCCCGAAGACCGCCACTATCGGGCATGGCTCCACCCTCACCCCCACCACTTTGGACATAGCCTCGAAGAAGGCTGTCCAGTACTCCACAAGTCTGGGGCAAGACCAGAACATGTGGGCGTGGTTGGCCGGGCCTCTCTGGCACCGTTCACATCTATCCTCCACCTCCGGGAAGAACCTACTCATACGGTTTCTCGTTAAGTGGGCTCTATGTACCACTTTTAGTTGCGTCAGGCTGAGCCTTGCGCACGTGGAGGTGGAGTTGACCCTATGCAGTGCTTCGCTCCAGAGTCCCCACCCTATCTCCATCCCCAGGTCGTCCTCCCATTTCCTTCTTGTTGTATCATGCACTTCTAAGTACTCTGCAATCTCATCCTTAATAATAGATTCTAAAATCTTACCAACAATTGACGTCAGGCTAACTGGCCTATAATTTCCTGTCTTCTGCCTTCCTCCCTTCTTAAACAGCGGTGTTGCATTGGCCACCTTCCAGTCCTCTGGGACCCTTCCTGCCTCCAGTGATTCCTGAAAGATCTTCACCAATGCCGCCACTATCTCCTCAGCTATCTCTTTTGGGACCCTGGTGTGTAGTCCATCCGGTCCAGGTGATTTATCCACCTTCTGACCTTTCAGTTTCCCCAGAACCGTCTCCTTAGTAATGGTCACTGCACTCGCCTCTGCCCCCTGGTTCTCCTGGAGCTCTGGCATCCCACTGGTGTCTTCCACCGTGAAGACTGATGCCAAGTAACTATTCAGTTCATCTGCCATTTCTTTGTTTCCTATTATTACTTCTCCAGCCACATTTTCCAGTCATCCAATATCTATTTTTGCCTCTCTCTTACCTATATATTGGAAAAAAACCTCTTTCTATCTTCTTTTATATTACTAGCTAGCTTGCACTCATATTTCATCTTCCCTCCCCTTATTGGTTTTTTAGTTGTCCTCTGCTCACTTTTAAAGGCTTCTCAATCCTCTGGCTTCCCATTAATCCTCGCCACTTTGTATGCTTTTGCTTTTAGTCAGCCATGGATGCCTCGTCCTCCCCTCAGCATGTTTCCTCCTCCTTGGGATGAATTTCTATTGTGCCTCTTGAATAACCCCCAGCATCCTGTATGACACCTTGTCAAAGGCCTTCTGGAAATCTAAATAGATCACATCCACTGGTTCTCCTTTGTCTAACTTCCTTGTTACCTCCTCAAAGAATTCTAATCGATTTGTCAGGTATGACCTCCCCTTGACAAAGCCGTGCTGTTCCTGCCATTGCTGTTCCACTGTCTTCCCGGCTAGACTCCTTCTCCAATCAACTCTGGCCAGCTCCTCCCTCGTGTCTTTGTAGTTACCCTTGTTTAATTGTAATACCGTTACATCTGATTGCAGATTCTCCCTCTCAAACTGCAGGGTAGATTCTATCATATTGTGGTCACTGCTCCCTAAGGGTTCATTCACCTTAAGTTCCCTAATCAAGTCTGCCTGATTACACATCACCAAATCCAGAATTGCCTGTTCCCTGGTAATCTCTTGGGCATTCCACAAATCCCTTTTCTTGGGATCCACTACCAACCTGATTTTTCCCAGTCCACCTGCATATTGAAGTCCCCCATGATTATTGTAATATTGCCTTTTTTACATGCCTTTTCTATCTCCTGATTTATTTTCTGCCCCACATCCTGACTACTGCTTGGGGGCCGGTACATAACTCCCATCAGGGTCTTTTTACCTTTGTGATTCCTCAATTCTACCCACAGATTCTACGCCTTCCGACCCTATATTGCTCCTTGTTATTGATGTAAGTTCATTTCTTACTAAGAAGGCACCCCCGCCCCCTTTGCCCACCCACCTGTCCTTTCGATAGGACACATATCCTTGTGTATTTAGATCCCAGCCCTAATCCCCTTGCAGCCACGCCTCTGTGATGTCCACAACATCGTACCGGCCAATTTCAATGTGCGCAACAAACTCATTTACCTTGTTCCGTACACTGTGCGCATTTAGGAACAACGCCCTCAGTCCCGCGTTGACTGCCTCCCTTCTCATCGTTGTCCTCTTTTTTTTTTGCTCTGCCTGAAGTTAGATTCCTGCCGCCTTCGATACTTCCTATTACGTGGTCTGGGAACTTTACTAAACTCTCCTGAGTCCTCGAACCCTTTAACTGTTTAAAGTCATCGTCATTTTCTACCTTCTCCTTTAACTTTGATTTTCTAATTCTCCGCATAACTGAAACCCCCCCCCCCCCCCCCCCCCCCACTATTTAGTTTAAAGCCCTCTGTACAGCCCTCGTTATGCGATCCGCCAGGTCGCTGATCCCAGCTTGATTCGGGTGAAGACCGTCCCAGCGGAACAGCTCCCTCCTTCCCCGGTGCTGATGTGCCATGAATTCAAACCCATTCCTCCCGCACCGACCTGTGAGCCACACATTTACCTCTTTAATCTTATTGACCCTGTGCCATTTAGCTCGTGGCTCAGGTAATAATCCGGAGATTATTACCTTTTTGCTGCTGCTGCTGCTTGTTGATGTAGCCCCCCCCCAGCTGTTCATATTCCTTCAGCCCAACCTCTGTTTTTGTTCTACCTATATCTAGTTACTGGTTGCTATCCTGAAAATGCCCCTCTTATCCCCAAGTCTCTGCCTTCTATCAGTTAGCCAATCCTCTGTCCATGCTAATATATTATCCCCAACACCATGGACTCCTCTGTTTTTTTTTTAGAACATATTTTATTGAGGCATTTATCATTTTAACATTTTAAACAGCAGAGAATCCAGCACACGCAAAAACCACCATAATACTCCCAACTACCACCCCCAGCCCTAAACCCTAACTACCCATACGTCAGATTCCTTGCCCTTATTCGGCACTTCCATGCCCCCAGTCCCTCCATCCCAGCAAAATCCATCTCCAGGCCACCAGGGAGGCAAAGGCCAAAACATCGGCCTTTCTGCTCCACTGGGCTCCCAGATCTTCCGACACTCCAAATATTGCCACCTCTGGACTTAGAGCCACCCTCCCTCCCAGGACCTCAGGCATGACATCTGAGAACCCCTGGCGAAATCCCCTCAACCTCGGACACGCCTAAAACATATGTACACGTTTCGCCGGACTTGGTCCACACCGCCCACAATCTCCTCAAAAAATCTGCTCATCCGGGCCACAGTCATATGAGCCCCGTGGACCAGGTTGATCTGGATCAGGCTCAGCCTGGCACACAACGAGGACACATTGACTCTCCTCAGGGCCTTCACCCATAACCCGACTTCCAACTCCCCTCCCAGCTGCTCCTCTTCACCTCTCCAATTGGGACCCCTTCCCACTCCATCAGTTCCTTGTATGTTTCCGAGACCCTCCCCCCTCCCCCTGTTTTTCACATCACCTTACCCTGTAGCCCCCTTAGTGGGAGGTGAGGGAACCCCAGGACCTGCCTCCGAACAAAATCCTGTACCTGCAGATACCGGAACCTGTTCCCACCCGGCAACTCAAACTCCTCTTCGAGCCCCTCCAGGCTCGGGAAACCCTCCTCAATGAAGAGATCCCCGAATCTCTCAATCCTTGCCCACTGCCACCTCCTGAAGCCCCCGTCCAGGCCACCCCCCCCCCCCCCCCCCCCCCCCCCCCCCCGGAGTGAACCGGTGATTGTCACAGATCGGTGACCACACTGACGCCCCCTCAAGTCTCATGTGCTGCCTCCATTGCCCCCACACTCTCAGGGCCGCAACTACCACTGGGCTTGTGGAGTACCGAGCCGGCGAGAACGGCAAGGGCGCCGTTAACAGAGCATCCAGACTCGTCCCCTTGCAAGAAGCCGCCTCCACCCGCTCCCACACCGACCCCTCCCCCACTACCCATTCCCTAACCATCGATATATTAGCCACCCAGTAGTAATTCACCATGGACTCTTCTTATTCAGTAGCCCTTTCTGTGGTACCTTATCGATGTATTTTGGAAAGAGTGAGTGCGAAACTAGAGATTGGGAGCAATTCCCCTCTCTCACTCCCAGGCTCGCTCTCTCCCTCCCTTGCTGGCTCTCGCTCTCTCCCTCCCTCGCTGGCTCTCGCTCTCTCCCTCCCTCGCTGGCTCTCGCTCGCTCTCTCCCTCCCTCGCTGGCTCTCGCTCTCTCCCTCCCTCGCTGGCTCTCGCTCGCTCTCTCCCTCCCTCGCTGGCTCTCGCTCTTGCTCTCTCCCTCTCTCGCTCTCCCTCCCTCGCTGGCTCTCGCTCTCCCTCCCTCGCTGGCTCTCGCTCTCCCTCCCTCGCTCCCAGGATCGCCCTCCCTCTCCCTCGCTCCCAGGATCGCCCTCCCTCTCCCTCCCCCTCCCTCGCTCCCAGGATCGACCTCCCCCTCCCTCGTTCCCAGGATCGCCCTCCCTCTCCCTCCCCCTCCCTCGTTCCCAGGATCGCCCTCCCTCTCCCTCCCCCTCCCTCGTTCCCAGGATCGCCCTCCCCCTCCCTCGCTCCCAGGATCGCCCTCCCTCTCCCTCCCCCTCCCTCGTTCCCAGGATCGCCCTCCCCCTCCCTCGTTCCCAGGATCGCCCTCCCTCTCCCTCCCCCTCCCTCGTTCCCAGGATCGCCCTCCCCCTCCCTCGTTCCCAGGATCGCCCTCCCCCTCCCTCGTTCCCAGGATCGCCCTCCCTCTCCCTCCCCCTCCCTCGTTCCCAGGATCGCCCTCCCTCTCCCTCCCCCTCCCTCGTTCCCAGGATCGCCCTCCCCCTCCCTCGTTCCCAGGATCGCCCTCCCTCTCCCTCCCCCTCCCTCGTTCCCAGGATCGCCCTCCCCCTCCCTCGTTCCCAGGATCGCCCTCCCTCTCCCTCCCCCTCCCTCGTTCCCAGGATCGCCCTCCCTCTCCCTCGTTCCCAGGATCGCCCTCCCTCTCCCTCGTTCCCAGGATCGCCCTCCCTCTCCCTCCCTCTCCCTCGTTCCCAGGATCGCCCTCCCCCTCCCTCACTCCCAGGATCGCCCTCCCCCTCCCTCACTCCCAGGATCACCCTCCCTCTCCCTCTCCCTCCCCCTCCCTCGTTCCCAGGATCGCCCTCCCTCTCCCTCCCCCTCCCTCACTCCCAGGATCGCCCTCCCTCTCCCTCCCCCTCCCTCGTTCCCAGGATCGCCCTCCCTCGCCCTCCCTCTCCCTCGCTCCCAGGATCGATCTCCCTCTCCCTCCCTCGCTCCCAGGATCGCCCTCCCTCCCAGGATCGCCCTCCCTCGCCCTCCCTCCCAGGATCGCCCTCCCTCCCAGGTTTTCCCTCCATCGCCCTCCTTCTCCCTCGCTCCCAGGTTCACGCTCTCTCTCTCTCTCTCTCTCTCTCTCTCGCACCCAGCTTCCCTCTCCCTCGCTACCCCTTCCTCTCGCTCTCCCTTGCTCCCCGACTCTCTCTCTCACTCTCCCCCTCCCTCCACCCAAGGACAATTTGGAGAATTCACTCCCCCACCATTGGTGCACTGTGGCAGCCGTGTGCACCATCTACAAGCTGCACTGCAGGATCTCACCAGGGCTCCTGACCACAACCTTCCAAACCTCTGTACTATCTATAAGGACGGGGGCAGCAGATACTTGGGGACCCCACCACCTGCAGGGTCTCCTCCAGGCCACACACCAAGCTCACCTGGAGAAATATCGCCGTCAAAATGAAATGAAAATCGCTTATTGTCACGAGTAGGCTTGAATGAAGTTACTGTGAAAAGCCCCTAGTCGCCACATTCCGCCACCTGTCCGGGGAGGCTGGTACGGGAATCGAACCGTGCTGCTGGCCTGCTTGGTCTGCTTTAAAAGCCAGCGATTTAGCCCAGTGAGCTAAAACCCTGCAATTGCAACAAACGGCCCAAAAAATTGGCTCGAACCATCTACCCGAGGTGTCGACACGTAACGCTGGTCTCGTCAACAACACGTTACACGAACAATGTTTTAAAAAAAAAATAAAAAATCTCGCAACTTGCCCAGTTCTGTTAAAAGGGATCGACTGTATTCTAACAATAAAGGGACAAGTGCAGATTAAGAGTGTGGAAGGTATTGTTTGCCTGTCTGTTTGTTCACCTGTATTCCACCGCCGCCTCCCGATGTGTGGTCTGACGCGTGCTCTTTCCCAGAATCAGCATTCGGGTGTGTCTGTGTAAAAACCCAGCGGACAATTTGACGCGAATCACGGGAACGTTTGCCATCGCTGTCTGGCGAAAGTGCTCCTTGAATGTTTACTAGTCGCGTTCACCGCAGAGCGAGTTTCTTTTTTTTTTCTAGCCAGCTCGTTATAACCTGTGTATTTGTATATATTTAATCATCAAAAAATACCAAACAGCAACGACCACACTTAACACGAGACTGTTACTGTTTTTAGGTCCTCTCCAGCAATATGCAGGGCAAGAGGAGTACTACAATGATCAGTTCTCTCATGGACAGGTTACCCCAGAGAGTATGAACCAGCAGTATTATTCTGATGGTAATATTTGCCTATAACCTTTTTATTTTGTATTTTTTTTGTTGTCCTTTCTGCGTCCTGTTGCATACACGCAGGGAACACTCGGTCTGATCACACTGTTCTCCGCCTTTTTATCTCTTCCCCCTGTTGGGCTGGTTTCAACGGTGCGAGATTCACAGCTAGAGTTTTTGGTGGGGGATAGTTAGACACTTCCAGCTCGGTTCGATATGTGGGGACATTGCAGCAAAGAAACGGGCTCCACACGCGCTTTCCCCTCTTCATCGCTCCCCCAAATCTCTCTCTCTCTCTCTCTCTCTCTTTCTCTCAGTATATTATCCTTCTTTCCTCACGCGCACCGTTCCGCCTTAAATATATTGATGTACCCCAAAGTCCTTTTTTCGAAAACAAAGCTCTATTTAGGGGTCCGTCGAGCTGGGAGGATTTCTGAGCAATTTAGAGCCAGCTAGTTGACTTCCCTGCAATTAAATGAATTCCATTTTTTTTTTTTTTGGGAGGCGGGTGGGATTAGCGGGGTACTCATAGCTGTGGTCAACACTGGACCAGTGGAAGCAGAGGTTTCTTTCAGGTTTGGGAAGGATTTTGCCGGAGTGGAGAGGAGATGTTTCGAGGAAGAGCAGTAACCAGGGGAGAGACGTGCAAGGTAATTGACAAAAGGACCAGAGGTGGAGATGAGGAGAATTTTTTGCCCCCCCCCCCCCACGATGATGTTGTTGTGATCTGGGACGCGCTGAATGAAAGGGCGGTGGAAGCAGGATCAACAGGGACTTTCAAAAGGGGACTGGATGAATGCTTGAAAATGTTTGCGAAGGGTTGGTGTTGGGGAGGTGGCTGTGGGGAGTGGGACCAATCTTGATAGCTCCTTCAAAGATCTAGCATGGGCAGAACGGGCCGAATGGTCTCCTGTGTTGTGATTATATGATTCTGACTGAGTTGCGTGCGCGAATACGTTTCTCGATGGTTCATGTCCAGTTTTAGCCCTGTTATCTTACCAGACGGACCCTCATTCCAAGGGAAAATGAAGGGGGAGAAGTTTCTCTGAGATTCCTAATTGGATTTATTAGTGACCATTTTATACTCGTGTTTATCTTTAGCTTTGACCTCTTTGATGTAACAGTGTTCTAAATCATAGCTTTAAGTGCTGGTGCCAAAACTCCCCCCCTATTAAGAGGAAGAAAATGTCGGCCATTAGAAAGTCTGAACACACAACGCCAGCTTTTTTAAAATTCGTTCGTGGGACGTGGGCGTTGCAGGCTGTCTATCCCTAATTGCCCTTGAGGGGGCAGTAAAGCGTCAATCACATTCCCATGGTTCTGGAGTCACATGTAGGCAGACCAGGGAAGGACAACAGATTTCCTTCCCTAAAGGATATTAGGGAACCAGATGGGATTTTACGACAATCGACAATGGTTTCATGGTGATTGTTAAACTTTTAATCCCGGACATTTTTTATTGAGTTTAAATTCCGTCACTGGGTGTTTCTGTTGCCTGTTCCCTATCTGTGGATTCCTACTCCCCAGACTGGCACGGGGCAGTTATTTCTGATCTGTGGATTGGTCGCTCACTTTGGAAAGAAGTACTTTGAATCGCGAAGCTTCGTTCCCCCGTGACCATCCCCCACAGGTTGATTGCGGGTGACAGAATTTGGAGAGATGGTATTCCGGCAATGTGTTTCCTTCTTTCCTCCTGCTCTCGATGCCGCTGACGCCGTCCTGGAGTTGCGAGTGGGGAGGTCGGTTTGTTACCGCATCTCGTCGGTTGGGTCCTGTACAGATTAGCCGGTCAGTCCAGTTGAATGTACACCCCTGCAGGCAGCAAACGAACCCTGAGGATCGACGTGGAGGGCCCAACAATTGCCACATCTCTCCGTATCAGAGCAAGTTTACTAGGTGTTCAGGTCAAATGTAAGCGATGCAGATTCGGCCAGCGAGTCACAGTGTCACACGGGCTATATCGCTCGAGGGCCTGTGGCCCATCTGGGTTCTGCGTGCGGCCCACGAGACGTGTTGACCGTTGCCCGCGGGCAGGGTCGCCACATTCCGCTGATTTCCATCCGCGTGGTTTTTCCCTACCGGTCTGACTGAAGTGATTTGCGAGGGCGAGTGATAAAGCAAGGGCGAGTGAAGGGAGGAGCGTGCTGACAACATTGACTGAGAGAGCCGTGCGCTCCCTCTGCATCCAAACTGTAAATATTTCTTTTGTTTTTACCATTTGAAGTTGCTGACAATTTTATTTATATAAATGGTTAAGTATTTTCTATAACTTGTTCTGACATATTCAGCGTGCATTAAATATATTTAATCTTGTTGACGGTAGCACAGTGGTTAGCACAGTTGCTTCACAGCACCAGGCTCCCAGGTTCGATTCCCGCCTTTGGGTCGCTGTCTGTGCGGAGTCTGCACGTTCTCCCCGTGTGTGCGTGGGTTTCCTCCGGATGCTCCGGTTTCCTCCCACAGTCCAAAGACGTGCCAGTTAGGTGGATTGGCCATGATAAATTGCCCTGAGTGGGTGGCACTGGGACTGCGGCGCTGAGGACCCGGGTTCGAATCCTGGCCCTGGGTCACTGTCCGTGTGGAGGGTGCACATTCTCCCCGTGTCTGCGTGGGTTTCACCCCCACAACCCAGATATGTGCAGGGTAGGTGGATTTGCCAGGCTAACTTGCCCCTTAATTGGAAAACAAAAATAATTGGGTACTCTAAATTTATATTAAAAATAAATAAATAAATTGCCCCGAGTGTCCAAAAAGTTTAGAAGGGGTTATTGGGTTGGGGGGGATAGGGTGGAAGTGAGGGCTTAAGTGGGTAGGTGCAGACTCGATGGGCTGAATGGCCTCCTTCTGCACTGTATGTTCTATGCCAAACCTGCTGCCCCAGAGTGCGGTGGGACATTGAGTAAAGTTAAGGAGTTGGACAGATTTTTAATTGGTAATGGGCTGAAGGGTTATGGAGACCGGGCAGGATGGTGAAGTTAAGGCCAGGGTGAGAACGGCCATGATCGATTGGCGGAGCAGACCCGATGGGGCAAGTGGCCTAATTCTGCTCCTACATCTGATGAACATATGACTGTAACATCATTACGTAATGTTTTCGCATTCATAGAACATACAGTGCAGAAGGAGGCCATTCGGCCCATCGAGTCTGCACCTACCCACTTAAGCCCTCACTTCCACCCTATCCCTGTAACCCAATAGCCCCTCCTAACCTGTTTGGTCACTAAGTGCAATTTAGCATGGTCAATCACGTCTTTGGGCTGCGGGAAGAAACCGGGGCACCCGGAGGAAACCCACGGAGAGAACGTGCAGACTCCGCACAGACAGTGACTGAATGGGGAATCGAACCTGGGACCCTGGCGCTGTGAAGCCACAGAGCTATCCACTTGTGCTACCGTGCTGCCCCACATTCATCTGTGGGCGACTCTCCCTTATCTCAATGCTCCAAGGTCAGGGCTGTTAGTGGGGGCGAGACATTGTGATCCTGCTGTACCGGCAATTCTCACAGACATTGTGATCCTGCTGTACCGGCAATTCTCACAGACATTGTGATCCTGCTGTACCGGCAATTCTCACAGACATTGTGATCCTGCTGTACCGGCAATTCTCACAGACATTGTGATCCTGCTGTACCGGCAATTCTCACAGACAGACAGCCTCAAGGTTTCAGCTTTTTGATGCAAGTGAATTCTTTCAAACATGATATAATTTTCCCACGGTCCCAATACCGCGGCACTTTTTTCTAAACTCGTCTCCTGGCTCTACCCACTTTCCCCAGGACAAGTTCCTAATGACGCTAAGTTTCAGAGATTAGCATTCTGCTTCGTAACTTGATGATCTCTCGCACGATAGTTTGGGCCACTAGTTAATGGTGAAATGCGTTAAGATTCATTGAATCCTAACAGAGGAAAGGAGGGGTCTGTACTGGCAGACGGGTCAGTAACCAGAGGAAGGAGGTTTCAGATAAAATTCCCAGAGGGAGAAAGTGAGAATCTTTTCCACACAGCTGAGTGGTTAAAAGAACATAAGAAATATGTGCTGGAGTAGAACACATCGTGTCCAGCGTCCAATACAAATATGGCGCATCTGCCTCAATCTGATTCCCCGCCCGCTCCCCCCAGTCCTCGGAGTCCCCGAGAGGTCGGGACACTGTCTTACAGAGGTCGGGACTCTGTTTTATTCAACAATGGAGTGCCACAATGCGCCGCACCCTGAGTCTCCGTGTTTTACTTTCCCCCCCCCCCCCCATCAGAGAGCAAGAAATCTGTGTCCACGGAATTGGAGAGGCACTTGAAGAAAATGATTTGGGGGCTGTGGGACTTATTCGGTAGCTCTTCCAAGCAGTCAGAATCGGTGCGATGGGCTGAATGGCCTCCTCCTGTGCTGTTTCAACGTACGAAAGCAGGGCATGCAGAATACACAAACCACATCAATGAGGTGGTCAGATGTGTTACTTATAAAGGGGAAAAGTAATGACAGCTGATCTGAATGTACCCCGTCACTGAACGATATAATGTGCGCTTCTGATTACTGGTGTCGCCTCCCACCCCCACCTTCGGCTAATCCTGCTTAATCTCCTGCTGCATGGAGCCAACAAGAGGCTGGTTTTTAAAAGCCAAGAAAAACAGTTTGCATTTACAGGAAAATCCTGTTTTTGGGGAACAGGTCAGGGCCAATAAAATTCCGCACAAGAAGGATTTTCCTTCAATCTGGTGTTGTTCACCTTGGATGGATCAGCAGCCACCAGCCTCGCACTCTCGTCCATGGACAGATCTCCAATTCTCCCAGAAGCAGTAAAGTACCTGTCGTTGAAAGGGAGGAGGTTAGGTCCAAAGATGTGCAGGTTAGGTGGGATTATGGAGATAGGGCTGCAGAGTGGGCCTAGTTGGGGTGCTGTTTCTGAGAGTCGGTGCAGCCGCGATGGGCCGAATGGCCTCTTTATGCACTGTAGGGATTCTATGGGTCTCCGAACAAGACCAAGGTCACAGGTTGCTGGAGCTGCGTCCTCCACAGCCCCCGGGTATAGCCGTCTCCCTGAGGGTCGTGTTGCCGGGAGTCATGACGTCCTGCATCTTTGCCTTCATAGATCATAGAATTTACAGTGCAGAAGGGGGCCATTCGGCCCATCGAGTATGCACCAGCTCTTGGAAAGAGCACCCAACCCAAGGTCAACACCTCCACCCTATCCCCATAACCCAGTAACCCCACCCAACACTAAGGGCAATTTTGGACACTAAGGGTAATTTAGCATAGCCAATCCACCTAACCTGCACATCTTTGGACTGTGGGAGGAAACCGGAGCACCCGGAGGAAACCCACGCAGACACTGGGAGAACGTGCAGACTCCGCACAGACAGTGACCCAAGCCGGAATCGAACCTGGGACCCTGGAGCTGTGAAGCAATTGTGCTATCCACAATGCTACCGTGCTGCCCCATCCGGAGGGTGCGAGGGATGCACTGGAGGCAATGGTTGGAAAATCCCTGGACTGGGCTGGCAGATCTGGGTGACCCACGCTGTGAAGATGCCTGGAAGCAGCGGACAAAGCACTCGACAGTGTGACCCTCTGGGAGACGGCTGTTCCCGGGGTCGGGGAGGCAGAAGCTCCTGCGGCCAGCGACATCCGAGGATTGGTCTCGTTCTGACATCCAACCTCCTCCCTTTCAGTTACAGCTACTTTCTTCTTGTATCACCTGAGGGGGAGAGGTGGAGATCTGTTAATATCCCAGCCTCGCGTTTCCCCAGCTCCATTATAATTGGCCAATTTGTCCCCGTCTTTGCCTTTAACCACTCTGCCCTCCGAGATCCGCCCGTACTTGGAAGGACCTCTTCTAGACATTTACTTCTATTAGACTCAAAGCTGGTGATCCTTAAAAGCCCGCTCTCCCTGCTTTCCTCCACAATTTTGAGGAGGGAAGTGTGCGTTCAAGTGATTTCACGCGGTTGAGGGGAACGCCCAGCGCCAAATCTCCGCTCACAATCCAATCACCTTTCATTCCCTAAAACCGGTATTTTCAATAAAATGTCTCGCCGTAAAAAGGGGGTTTGCCGGTATAGTATATAACACCTTTAACATTGTGTTATGATCCCAGCTGATGTCACCCCTAGTCGGGAAGGTTCCAAGATGGAACCCTGGCTTTAGAACCTGTAATTTGTACTTTTCTTCTTCTAAACGTGGACAAACTGAGCCACAGGACTGCCAATTAGCTTTTTAACAAAATAACAAAGCATTTATTAAACATGAAAACCTGACACAGTGGTTAACACTGTTGCTTCACAGCGCCAGGGTCCCAGGTTTGATTCCAGGCTTGGGTCACTGTCTGTGCGGAGTCTGCATGTTCTCCCCATATGCATCATAGAATTTACAGTGCGGAAGGAGGCCATTCAGCCCATCAAGTCTGCACCGGCTCTTGGAAAGAGCACCCGACATAAGCCCCATGCCTCCATCCTATCCCAGTAGCCCCAGCTCACCTTTGTTTTGGACACAAAGGACAATTTATCGTGGTCAATCCACCTAACCCGCACATCTTTGGACTGTGGGAGGAAACCGGAGCACCCGGAGGAAACCCACGCAGACACGGGGAGAACGTGCAGACTCCGCACAGACAGTGACCCAAGCAGGGAATCGAACCTGGGACCTTGGAGCTGTGAAGCAACAGTGCTAACCACTGTGCTACCGTGTCTGTGGGTTTCCTCCGGGTGCTCCGGTTTCCTCCCACAAATCCCGAAAGACGTGCTGTTAGGCAATTTGAACATTCTGAATTCTCCCTCTGTGTACCCGGACAGGCGCCGGAGTGTGGCGACTAGGGGCTTTTCAAAGTAACTTCATTGCAGTGTTAATGTAAGCCTACTTGCGACAACAAAGATTTAAAAACAGGCTGACTGTAATACAATACTCCTTCACCCCACCTATATCTCACCGATGTACACGAAATTTTTAAGGATATGACAGGTTAAGCAATATATCTTGGACTGTAATGTTCTCAGTAAGTACACACTCCATGTAAACCAACAGGCCAATAGTGGTCCGACACATGCCACCCAAAGCATCTCCTGTAGATTTTGCATCAAATTGCCCAGGATGCTCGTCATACTGTTTGCCAACTGGTGCCCTAGGAACTCTGACCTCCACTGGAGTGTTTGCAAACTCCACCCTCTAAACAGCACACCGTTGAACCTGCTCCCAAGCAGCACGTTCTCTCCTATGCTTCACCATGGATCCACTTCCAGGATTTCAGTCTTCCCTTTCCGAATTCCTCTGCCCTGGATTGCCACTGGCGTTCAAGCTTCCACACATTGTGTCAGTGCCCACGCCAGGAAAACACCACTGCTTCACGGGCTGTGTTAAGGTGTCACCGACCTTCGGATTATTTCAGATATCTGGCTTCTCGCCAGCCAACTTCTCCAGGTCTGTACCTTTCTGCTCTGGCTTTAAGTGGGAGCCTTACTTTGCCCCTTTATCTTCAGTCAACTGCACCTTGTTCAATTTTCAGCTCCTTTTGTCCCTTTGACTTTGTGGTGTTCTTTGTATGTAAAACTCAGGATGGATAGAGGTTGTAGCGTGCACAAAGACCCACAAAGCTATGGTGAATTAAGAAAGGTATTTTATTACACTACTCTCAATTCAGTTCGTACACTATTCCTATAGCTAGCAACACCATATAATACAATTACTATCTGCACTATAATTACCCATCGTCTCTAACGCTCTACCTCTTTAACTATCTCTAGACTCTCTGTTCATTGTCTGCTCGTCCACTGCGCGCTCCCAAAAGTCTGAGAGACATTCCCTTTTATCGGTCTGCTCCCCAGCTCCATCTGGTGGTGGAATAAAGTATCACATCAAATCTTAATGTGCCAGACATTTACACACAATGTCACAGACTTCTCCTTTATTTTCTGGTTTCTGCAACTATGTTCTGTAAATTCTGGGACTTAACTTTTTGCCCCTTTAATGCTTGTCGGCTTCTGAAAGGTTCTGTTAGAACGGCTTCCCCTCTAGCTTCCTAGTTCCAACTGCTACCAAAATGAAACCCAAGAGGTCTTTATACCTTAAGTGGCCCCTGGTTGCGAAGTCTTCCTTTACACTTGTTTGTTTTCAAGTCATAAACTCTCATCCCAATGCAGACACAGTTTATAATGAAACCAAAACCCTCAGACACATAAACACCTTTGTTTAACATTAATCGAAGTACAGTTTTAACCCTTTCCTACACTGAAGCGCACGGGGGTGGCGGAGGGGGGGGGGGGGGTTGAGCGGAGCCCTGGGTAGGGGGGGAGGGGGGAAGAGCGGAGCCCTGGGGGGGGGGGGGGGAGCGCGGAGCCCTGGGGGGGGGGGGGGGGGGGGAGCGGAGCCTCTGAGCCCCCCGGCAGCTGACGGTGAGGCCACCAAGGAATGAGCGATTAAAATCGGGGATGCTGCAGAAGTTGCAATTGGATGCGGAGGAGGGCGAGGGTAGAGATCTCCGAGGGTTGTGGGGCTGGAGGAGGCTGTGCGAGATGGCGAGGAGCGAGATCACGGGATTTGAAAACAGAATTTTGAAGTTGCGCAATGACTGGACGATAGGTCAGTGTAAGTTAGCGGGACGATGGGGGTGGGGGGAGTGGTAATGGGGTGCTGCCGGGGGGGGGGGGGGGGGGGGGGGGTGCGGAAATGTGACTTGTGAGTAGGACACGGGCAGTAGAGGTTTGGATAGGCTGACGGTACCGGAAGCGGGAAGGCCGGTTTAGAGAGCATTGGCAAGGAAATGTGAAAAAGGAGAATAAAAATATTTCTTTTAGAAACGGGAGCATTGGCAAAGTGGGGCCTGGACTTGAGAAAAGAATATCCAAACCCAGATAAACTGAAGTTAAACTAGCAATATTTGGGGTTGGGGTGCTGTGAATTGGATTGAGAATATTGGTCTGTCCTGTTCAGCAGATGGCCATACAGCTGCTTTTCTTAGCAATGTGGCATTTTGTATTTGGATCAGAATAGGCCATTGCTGCTTCTATTTGGGGGACAAAAAGGCCAATTTCCATGCGCAAATCCGTTTTGTCTTCTCTTTTGCTCTCTGGTTTCCCAGTCTTGATGTGATTAACTCCATTTTTTGGAAGCCCTGGGCGGGATTCTCCCAGCCCGACCCCAGGTGGTGCCTCCAATGGGGGGCCTGGCCCGCGATCGGGGCCCACCGATCTGCCGGTCGGCCTCTCGCTCCCCGGGCCTATTTTCTTACGCACCGGCCCCTGAAATCCTGCTCCATGTTGCGTTGGGGCCGGAGCGTTGAGGAAGGCCACCGCGCATGCGCGGGTTGGAGTCGGCGCCACAGCGCATGTGCGGATCCCGTGGCGCACTGTACACGCCGGGGTGGGGGGATGCCGTGCTGGCCCCCTGTAGGGGCCAGAATCGGTACTCCCAGCGGCCCGTTCACGCCGTCGTGAAACGTGACGGTGTGGACACTCTGCCGCCGAATTGGAGAATCCTGCTCCCTGTTCCTGTTCAGTCGATGTTCCCCTCTCATCGTTATCTGCCCACTCCCTGACCTTCTCAAGATAAATCTTATGAGTCCAGGTCTCCAGCACCGGAAGAGTGGGGTCGACTTTGTCTTCCAGTCCTTTGTCTTCCAGTCCTTCCTCTTTTTTATTGTGAGAGAACGCGCCCCCCTTGCTGCCTTGTTATTATTTTACAAATAAAAAATGGAACGAACTAGGCACTGCATTTAAAATGAAACTACTTTCGATTACGTATTGTCCTGTAAGGAATAAAAGCAGCCCAAAAGGGGTACGGTAGCACCGTGGTTAGCACTGCTGCCTCACAGCTCCAGGAACGTGGGTTCAATTCCGGCCTCAGGGGACTGTGCGGAGTCTGCACTTTCTCCCTGTGTGTGTGTGGGTTTCCTCCGGGTGCTCCGGTTTCCTCCCACAGTCCAAAGATGTGCTGGTTAGGTGGATTGGCCGTGATAAATTGCTCTTAGTGTCCAAACGGTTAGGTGGGGTTAGGGTGGAGGTGGGGGCTTGGGTGGAGTGCTCTTTCCAAGAGCCGGTACCGACTTGATGGACTGAATGGCCTCTTCTGCGCTTTAAATTCTATGACTGTATCATGTGTATATCTACAGACCCAACTACAAGCTACTGTATAATTATAAACTGCAAACTGTATGCCAGTAAAATAACAAGAATATGACATTCAAAATGGCCATTCAGCCCATCGAGCCAGCTCCAGCATTTGATGAGATCAAGGCTGATCTGATTTTTGCTTTGACTACGCCTTCCTGCCTGACTATCATAATTCTCGACTCTGTTGTCAAACAGAAGGCTACCTCCGCCTCAAGTATATTTAATTAAAAAAAAAAATCTAGCGTACCCAATTCACTTTTTTCCAATTAAGGGGCAATTTAGCATGGCCAATCCACCTACCCTGCACATTTTCTTGGGTTGTGGGGGGCAAAACCCCACACAAACACAGAGAGAATGTGCAAACTCCACACGGGCAGTGACCCAGAGCCGGGATCGAACCTGGGACCTCGCCGCCGTGAGGCAGCAGGGCTAACCCACTGCGCCACCGTGCTGACCCAACCTCGAGTTGTATTTAATGACCCAGCCTCTGTGGCTCTGGCAACCCTCCGGTGAGAAGACATTCTCTTTGTCTCCATTATAACGAGAGCTCCCTTGTTTTCGGAACTTGTGTGTCCTGGGCGTAGGTTTCCCCGATGAGGAGAAACATTCTCTCAGCAGTTACCCTTACAACCCCGTCGGGAGACCATTGAGTCTGCTCCGCCATTCAATCATGGCTGATATTTTCTCATCCCCATTCTCCTGCCTTCTCCCCATAACCCCTGATCCCCTTATTAATAAAGAACCTATCTATCTCTGTCTTAAAGACAGCTTTTCCTGCAAGACGGAATTAGCGACAAAGGAAGGCTTGCATTTATGTAGCGCCAGGCGTCTCAAAGGTGCGTCACAGCCAATGGAACAATTTGTGAAGTGTAGACTCTGTCGGAAACATGGCAGCCAATTTGCGCGGAGCAGCTTGGCGCAGGCAATAATGGGATCACCGCCAGATAGTCCGTTTTGCCGATGTTGACAAAGCGATAATTATTGGTCGGGAAATTCGGGAGAACTCGACCGGCTCTTCCAAATGGGATTTCTATTGCACCTCACACCAAGAGGGGGCTTTGGCTTAACATCTTTTCTGAAGGTCTGCATCTCTATAAATATATATATATATATATATATATATATATATATATTATAAGGGGCAATTTAGCATGGCCAATCACCTAACCTGCACATCTTTGGACTGTGGGAGGAAACCGGAGCACCCGGAGGAAACTCGCAAAGACACGGGGAGAAAGTGCAGACTCCACACAGTCACCCAAGACCGGAATCAAACCAGGGTCCCTGGCGCTGTGAGGCAGCAGTGCTAACCACTGTGCCACCTCTGTCCTAATCTCCCCTCCTGTAGCTTGGTGTCAGATTTCGCCGGCTCACACTCTTGTGTGGCACCCAAGGGGACAGTTTATGACATTGAATCCGCTACATAAATAAATAAACCCGCTGTCGGGTTTAACGGCGGAGGCTGGAATTTGAAACAAAAGCAGAAAATGCTGAAAAAACTCAGGGGTCTGGCAGCATCTGGGGAGAGTGAGATGGTTGACGTTTCGAGTCCGACTTTGTAGCTCTTCTGTGAAAGAGTCATCAGGACTCGGAATGATGCTCTGTTTTCTCAATCCACATGCTGCCAGACCTGCTGAGTTGTTTCAGCATTTTCTCTTTGTGCTGTTGAATCATGGGCATTATTTATTGAAATATCACGTGTGTGCTGGTCTGGAGTTGTGAGTTCAAAGCACACCATGGCACCTTTGGGCAATTTAAATTAATTAAATAAATCTGGCATTAAAAAACGAAGACTCGGGAATGTAGACCAGGGAACCATGATATTGTTGCAAAAACCCATCTGGTTCACTTTCAGGAGAGAAATCTGACTCGTTTACCTGGTCTGGTCTACACGTGACTCCAGATCCACTCCTAACTGCCATTTCCTTCAGTGGAAGCAGATTCAATAGGCAATAGGAGCAGGCATAGTCCACCGGCCCATCAAGCCTGATCTGACATTAACTCCTCTTCCCTGCCTGACCATCTCTCTCTCTCTCTCTCTCTCTCTCTGTGCCCCCCCCCCCCCCCCCCCCCTCCTCCTCCATCCCCCACCCACCTGGCAGCTCTCGTGTGCGAAACCTCCACCCCAGGAGCAGAGAATAAATAAATAAATAATGGGGCGACGCGGTAGCACAATGGGTAGCACTGTTGCTTCACAGCGCCAGGGTCCCAGGTTCAATTCCCGATTGAGTCACTGTCTGTGCGGAGTCTGCACGTTCTCTCCGTGTCTGCTTGGGTTTCCTCCGGGCGCTCCGGTTTACTTCCCACAAGTCCAGAAAGTCGTGCTGTTAGGTAATTTGGACATTCTGAATTCTCCAGCTGTGTACCCGAACAGGCGCCGGAACATGGCGACTAGGGGCTTTTCACAGTCACTTCATTGCAGTGTTTCGTTTTGATATAGATAAATTTAGAGTATCCAATTCCTTTTTCCCAGTTCAGGGGCAATTTAGCGTGGCCAATCAACCTACCCTGCACATATATTTTGGGATGCGGGGGTGAGACCCACGCAGACACGGGGAGAATGTGCAAACTCCACACGGACAGTGACCCAGAGCCGGGATCGAACCCGGGTCCTTGGTGCTGTGAGGCAGTAGTGCTAACCACTGCGCCAGCGTGCTGCCCTTCGTTGCAGTGTTAATGTAAGCCTACTTGCGACAATAATAAAGATTATTCTAGAAGTCTGAGGGGTGTACATGATAATGAGGGGCATGGGCAGGGTGGATAGGGAGCGGCTGTTCCCCTTAGTTGACGGGTCAGGTACGAGGTGACACAAGTTCAAGATGAGGGGCAGGAGTTTGAGGGGGGATTTGAGGAAAAACGTTTTTACCCAGAGGGTGGTGAGGGTCTGGAACGCACGGCCTGGGAGGGTGGTAGAGGGCGGGTTGCGTCACATCCTTTAAAAAGTACCTGGATGAGCCCTTGGCACGTCACAATATTCGAGGCTATGGGCCAAGTGCTGGCAAATGGGATTAGGTGGGCAGGTCAGATGTTTTCCATGCGTTGCTGTAAACCTGATGGGCTGAATGGCCTCTTGCACTGCGAGTCTGTGATTCGGTGAAATGTTTTGAATGCATCAAATCTCAACGTGCCTTTGCCTCTCTGGAATTTAAGACCAAGGTTTCTCGTTTAGTACTGCTATCAGTTATAATGACAGACTTTTAGTCAAGAGTGTAAAACTTTATCCAAGTGTGTTCCTGTGAAATAATTAGTTTGAAGGTGTGCAGGTGTTTGCTGAATATATCTGTTGTGACGAGTGTTATTTTCCAAGGTGATGTGATGGTGTATGTCACAAGCTTTCCACAACAAATTGTGTGACATATTTTACCTCAAATAACTGTCCTGGGCATCTACTGCCATTGTTGCTGCTCAATGTCAAAACCACTCCTAGCAAAGCTCTCAAACCAGATGACGTGACTTTGCCGCGTTTCATCAGCCGTCAAACCACTCTGGGCCAAATGGGAGGCAAGATGTGCCTGAAGCCTGAAATAAAAACATTGTGCATTCAGCAATTATTGGCATCTTCTTTCCATTTGTGAATCTTCCCCCAAACCCGCCCCCACCCCCGATGCCTTTCAGCAGCAGTTCAGGAAAGAGTTCTTGAATCCCTTCTCAAGCCAAGTCCTTGAGAGTAGAGCAAGTTTTTCAAAAGTTATTGGAATCCACGAGGAAGGACCGAGTAGCTGAGAGAAATTTGACCTGATTAGAGAGAGCAGACATGAGTTTGTTAAAGAATAGATCATGTCCGACAAATCTGACCGACATTTTTATTTTGGAGAAGTAATGTGGACTGGGGAATGTATACAGGCGTAGTTTATTTGGGCATTTGATAAGGTTCCATATAAGAGAGTGTTAGCCGAAGTTAAAACTCCTGGAACTGAATTGAATTATTGTCCTGGTTAAGTAGCACAAGACGTGGGACCAGGCACCTGAGTTCAATTCCGGCCTTGGGGGATGTCTGTGCGGAGTCTGCACGTTCTCCCCGTGTCTGTGTGGGTTTCCTCCGGGTGCTCCGGTTTCCTCCCACAGTCCAAAGATGTGCAGGTTAGGTGGATTGGCCATGATCAATGCGTGGGGTTATGTGGATAGGGCGAGGAAGTGGGTCCAGGTCGAGTGCACTTTCAGAGGGTCGGTGCAGACCCGATGGGCTGAATGGTACTGTAGGAATTCTATGGATTCTATAAAGTTATGATCCCTAAAGAGTCTGATAATTTAAAGTGACATTTGACTTTCTACGGCCAACTGAAAAGGTCGCGAGTTCAAGTTTTAAGACTTTTACTGTAACAAACAAAACGCAATGCTGTCTAAATAGGCAATCTATACTCTAATCTGCAGACAAAATCCTCAGCATTTAATCGGACCGAAAATCTTCCACTATGGTTTATGCTTGACACTCCTTTATGTGAACATTTTATTCCCAGAGAACTAATCCAAAGTTATTCTTCGCTCCCAATGGCATGCTTCCTTTTCAGTTTTCCAACTTCTCGACCCAGATCTGACTTTCACTGAGGGCTGTACTGGAGATTCCCTCCCTTCATCCCAAGTTAGGCAAATCTTCCAGTCTCTGAAATCCTCAGAAACTTGATTTCTTCAATCCAAGTGTGGGCATTCACCCTTATTCTGCATGGAGGACACTAAAATCAGCATTTTCTTCTGCTTCAGGTGAAGGAATGGCTGCCTCTACCTGATGCTCTCTATCTCTCAGATGGCAGCAGACTCTGATATTGAGCTGCAGTTTTTCTAGCTATTTCACTGAATCACAGACACACATCAGTGGCTATGTATTGGACTTTTCATTTCCAAGCCCATCACCATGGCAACATGAATCACATTGTAACCAAATAGAAATGTTAAGTTTCTTCTCAACTCTGTATCTTCTAGACCGTACCACCAGCATGGTGGCACAGTGGTTAGCACTGCTGTCTCCCAACACCAGGGACCCTGATTCAATTCCAGCCTCGGGTGACTGTCTGTGTGGAGTTTGTATTTTCTTCCCGTGTTAGCGTGGGTTTCCTCCGATTTCCTCCCACAGTCCAAAGATGTTCAGGTTCTGTGGGATTAGCCATGATAAATTGCCCCTATGTAGGTTAGGTGGGGTTACGGGCAGAGGGTGGGGGAGTGGGCCTAGATAGGGTTCTGTTTTCCCCAGGGTAGAGGGGTCAATTACTAGGGGGCATAGGTTTAAGGTGCGAGGGGCAAGGTTTAGAGGAGATGTTCGAGGCAAGTTTTTTTACACAGAGAGTAGTGGGTGCCTGGAACTCGCTGCCGGAGGAGGCGGTGGAAACAGGGACGATAGTGACATTTAAGGGGCATCTTGACAAATACATGAACAGGATGGGAATAGAGGGATACGGACCCAGGAAGTGTAGAAGATTTTAGTTTAGACGGGTACCATGGTTGGCGCAGGCTTGGAGGGCCGAAGGGCCTGTTCCTGTGCTGTACTTTTCTTTGTTCTTTGTTTTAGAGGGTCAGTGCAGACTCAACGGACTGAATGGCCTCTTTCTGCATTGTACCAATTCTGTGATTCAATTCTATGGTTCTTAACTCCATTCGATCTCGGAAATTAAACAGACAGCTTAAAGTATAACCGTTTATAAAGCCTGACGGACCCTGTGAGAGTTGGAGACTAACTGTCCATCCGCAGTCGGCACATCTACTCTTGCCATCGCCCACAAGCAAGAACACGTCCCTGGTAGGTCAACCTGAGCCGCCCTTGATCCCATTACCACCAAGCCACACAGATTTTGATTTGGGCAGAATTCAGGACAGGTGACATGACCCCTTCAGCACTCCCATTTTATCATTGAGAGAGAGGGTCCCAAAACACCGCAATGGGGTGAATTCTGAAGTCTGTAAGATTACGGGGGTGAATTCTCCGCCCGCAGGATTTCCGCTTCCACCGCTGGCCAATGGAATTTCCCATTGTAGCCGCCCCACGCTGCCGGGCTACACTGCTGGCGGAAGGGAGAATCGATAATCGGAAAGACTCCATTGTCCGGACGGGAAAGGCAATGGAGAACTACTTGGATTGGAGGGAAGTGGCTCATTGTGCCCCAAGAGGATCTGTGCCAAAGTCTCAGCCATTCACTTACTAATTTGGATAACGGAATACAGAGCTACATATCCTCCTAGCCTTTGATGCAAAGATCGGGGACACAGTAAGCAATGAGGGCGGTCGAGTAAAATTACAAAGGATTTATTGGTGGGATTAAGTGACCGGTTTAAACGCGTGGCAGCTGGATTTCCGTGTGGTGAAGTGTGAAAGCCATCCATCCTGGACTGGTAGGGATAGACCTGAGTATCGTTTAAATGGCAGTAAGCGAGGAACAGAGGAGATCCAAAGTAACCCAGCTCTCTGAGTATGCGGGTCACTAGCTCTCAGAGTTGTCGGATACAAATAAATAATCAAAATGGGATGTTAGCCTTTGCTTATGGAGAGTTGGAATTGAACGTTGAGGAAGCTTTGTTATACAAGCCCTGTTTCGACCAGAACTGGTGCGGTTCTGGGCACTCTATCATAAATCTGAAACGGAGTAGATTTATTTTATTTTGGAAGATATTTATTTACAAACTTGCTGACAGGAATCATAATTAGCATGGGAATAGTTACTGTAAAGTAGGTGGCGTGGCAGCACACTGGTTAGCACTGTTGCTTCACAGCGCCAGGGCCCCAGGTTCGATTCCCGGCTTGGGCCACAGTCTGTGCGGAGTCTGCGCGTTCTCCCCGTGTCTGCGTGTTTCCCCCGGTTTCCTCCCACAAGTCCCGAAAGACGTGCTTTTAGGTGAATTGGACATTCTGAATTCTCCCTCTGTGTACCTGAACAGGTGCAGGAATGTGGCGATGATGCGCTAACAATTGCACACAGAAACACAAAACGGTACAAAAGAGGCTTTATTACCGTGAGATGTTATTCCCTCAAGTGGAGCTGTAAAATGGCAGCTTAGGAGACCTCATGGATATTTATACTGCTCCCTGTGGGCGGAGCTAGCCGGCAGGGGCTTACCGACAAACTATGGAGGGGCTTACCGACAAACCTGTAATAGCCGGTACTATTGTACATCCCCTAATAGAGGCACACACATATATATACAGTGGTATTACCACAGGCGACTAGGGGCTTTTCACAATAACTTCATTGCAGTGTTAATGTTAGCCTACTTGTGACAATAAAGATTATTATTATAAGAAGTAAGAGGGCTCACTGAGTGTGTGTGTGTGTGTACCCATCGCTGCTGGGCTAACTGACCTGTATTAGCTAACAGTTGAGCAGCACAACGATTTTCTTTTTTTTTTTAAACGTCCATTCTGTTGGTTTCAAATCCTTCCACAGCCCCTTGGGTGGCTTGTTGGCTCATTTTGGTGTATATCGCTTTTTGTGGAGCGCCTATTCAATACTTTAATAGATGCTTCATGAAATGAAAATGGCTTATTGTAGGCTTCAATGAAGTTACTGTGAAAAGCCCCTAGTCGCCACATTCCGGCGCCTGTCCGGGGAGGCTGGTACGGGAATCGAACCGTGCTGCTGGCCTGCTTGGTCTGCTTTAAAAGCCAGCGATTTAGCTGAGTGAGCTAAACCAGCCCCTCTAAAAAGCCAGCTATTTAGCCCTGTGCTAAACCAGCCCCTGCAAGTTGTTGGCAGTAGAAGGCTTTCCCCAATGTGACCGTGTAATAGATCAGTCTTACCGCACAGTAGGAGGCCATTCGGCCCCTCCCACCTGTGCTGGCTCTTGGTAGCAGCTGTTCTATCTTGCAGAAGGCGAATGGAAAAACTGAGCAGCTTGGAGAAGGTTTGCCAGACTAAAACCTTGAAGGGGTGGGTTTCCCTTTGAGGGAAGGTTGGACAGGCTAGGCTTGTATCCGCTGGAGTTTGGAGAGTTAAGAAGCCACTTGACTGGAAGATACAAGGGGTATTGACAGGGTGGATGTGGAGAGGACATTTTCCCACGCCCCCCCCCCCCCCACCTTGTGGGAGAATCTAGAAGTAGGGGGTCACTGTTTAAAAATAAAGGGTCGCCCATTTTCGAATGGATGAGCTCGAGCCTCACCTGGGACATGTTTTATGGGACACCCAAAAAGGAGGGAGAATCCCCAGCTCTTCAATAAACCCGAGAAGAATTACTTTCTCTCCAGAGGGTCAGAACTCTCTCCCTCAAAAGGCAGTGGAACCAGAGTCTTTGAATATTGTTAAGGCAGAGCCAGATAGATTCTTGATGGATAAGGGGGCGAAAGGTCAGGGGTCAGCAGGAATATGGGGCTGAGGTGCCAGTCAGAATGTTGAATGGCGGAGCAGGCTCGAGTGGCCGAGTAGCCTCCTCCTGCTCCTAAATTGCATGTTCGTATGTTCATCATCCTTGGGATTTTAGTTTTCTGTGCGATACCAAAGCTTTTTGGCTGACAATGAACCTCAAATAACTTTGAGTTATTATGTTTTTTTAAATTTAGAGTACCCAATTCATTTTTTTTTTGCAATTGAGGGGCAATTTAGAGTGGCCAATGCACCTAACCTGCACATCGTGGGCAGCACGGTAGCACAGTGGTTAGCACGATTGCTTCACAGCTCCAGGGTCCCAGGTTCGGTTCCCGGCTGGGTCACTGTCTGTGCGGAGTTTGTACGTCCTCCCCGTGTCTGCGAGCGTTTCCTCCGGGTGCTCCGGTTTCCTCCCGCAGCTTAGGTTGATTGGCCGTGATAAATTGCCCTCAGTGTCCAAAATTGCCCTTAGTGTTGGGTGGGGTTACTGGGTTATGGGGATAGGGTGTGGGCTTGGGTAGGGTGCTCTTTCCGAGAGCCGGTGCAGACTCGATGGGCCGAATGGCCTCCTCCTGCACTGTAAAATCTATGATCTGTGGGCTGTGGGGGCGAAACTCTTGCAAACAGGAGGAGAATGTGCCAACTCCACACGAACAGTGACCCAGAGCCGGGATCAAACCTGCGTGAGGCTGCAGTGCTAACCCACTGCACCACCATCGCCCTATTATTATGTTTGCCGCTATTGGTTGTTACAATAGAAGTGGCGGTGGGGGGGGAATTAATTTTTAGTTGGGGGGGGGGGGGAAATGATTGTACCTAAATGTGGTGGGAAAGTGATCTTGGAATTGTGAAGCGAATCATTTCTCTTGCGTGCTCTATCGCCGTTCATCTTTTGTGTATCTGGTAATCGATTTTTTTTAAAAAACCCGAGAGTTTCTTATTATTTTGTGAGCTGAAAGTGGGAGAGAACTTTCTTTTTAAAAAAAAAAAGATTAGGACAGCCATGACATCTTACAAGACGATGTAGAGAATTTAAGCACTAGAACCGAAGATACAGTAACAGGCCATTCGGCCCACCCAGGCTGTGCTGTGTGATTTTTATGTTCCGTTAATACACCATGTCCTGCTTATTGACGGTTGTGGTCGAGTGCCCTGCTTGGGTGGGTTACTTGCTATGTTCAAGGAAATGGGCCTTTGAGGAATTTTCTTTACTGGGGAGGGGGGGGGGGGGGGGGGGGGGATGCTCAAGTTTTGCGTTTGCAGAATTTGTCACATTACTTTTGAAACGTTGTACGATTGTCGCTGAAAGGCCATTTAATCTCTTTCCTGTTTAATGTAGGGCCTAATGACTACAGTTATCAGCAGCCATCGTACTCTGCACAAGGCTATGATAGGCCTTATGAGGATTCCTCACACCATTACTTCGAAGGAGGTATATATATACCTTCACAAAAGCATAAACACACTTCTTACCCCCTCGCCCTCTCCAAAAAAGGTTGGAGATGGGGGAGCAAAACTCATCCTTCCCCACCCCCTCACCGCTCAGCTCTTGTAGAACAGTAGTTGCTGGCCAAAGTAGCTTCAGCATTAATAATGACCTTACCGATGCTTACAAAAGTAACTTTTTAACATTTCTAACTTTAAAAAAGAATTGCTTTCGAGACCTAAATACATCCATATCGCTCATAATAGACAAGATCCTAAAACGATTAACACACAAACACACGCCGTTGGGTCCATATTTTGGTATGCAGTGCCTTTGTATCAATAGCTTGCTGTTTTTTGTGTGTGTGTGTGTGTAGCTGTCCTTTGATTGTGCCTCTTTTATTTTTTGTAGAGCCTAGCCGCCTTGTAATTTGTGTTGTTACAGTAAGTGTGCGTTTAGTTTTCATTTGCAGGATTGCTGTACAGCTACGATTTTAAATATTGCTTGGCCAAAGGACTTGTCTGGCCATTTTTTTATGTTTGGTTTTTCCATGTCTCTCTCTCTCCCTCCTCTGCACCCTGATTTCATTTTCATTTTGTCTCTTATCTGTCCACCTCGTGCTTTCCGGTGCTTTGAACTGGAGGGGCGCTGAGATTGCCGCTGTGTTTCATTCGCAGGTAACTCGCAGTATAGCCAGCAGCAAGAAACCTACCAGCCCGGACCTCCACAGCAACAGGGGTACCAGCAGCAGCAGTACACAACTCAGCAAAGCTATCCGGCACAACAGCAGGGTTACGGTAAGCAAGCAAGCCAGGGCATGTACGCACTGGGCCCAGTGGATCACAACGAGGATCCGTACTGGGTTTGTAAATCGCTGCTGCGCTTTTAAGGAAACACCTGGCTCACCCAGGCATTCCAGAGCCCAGTCTGAACCCGTTCCCGCGTGCGAGTCGCTTATAAAACTCCACATTGTGGAAATAATGGTCCCTCGGGTCTAACGTGACCCTCGGCCTCGCTGGATGCACCACCCCAAACTGCACACCCTTGTTGTACAGCACAACCTTCGCCTTATTGAAGGCTGCCCGCTGCTTCGCCAGCTCGGTGCCGATGTCCTGGTAGGTGCGCGCCGTGTGCCCGTCCCAATCGATGTTCTGACTCTTATTGGCCCAGTCCAGGACCCGCTCCTTCCTCTGGTAACTGGGAAATCAGACGATCACAACCCGCTCGTTCAGCCGTGGCTTCTGCCGCATAGCCTGATGTTCCCTGTCCAATTCTGGAGTGGAGAACACTTCAGTCCTCAGCCGGTTTCGGCCCCCCCCCCCCCCCCCCCCCCGGGCAAGCCCACCATCCTGAGGTTCATGCACCTCGACCTCTTCTCCAGATCTTCCACTTTTTGGCCTTCAGGCCCTTCTTCCTGTCTGGCGGGAGCAGCATCTCCGCATCCAAGGTGACAAGCTGGTCCCAGGGCCTCATCAAGGCCTCCTCCTTGCCCTTGGCCATCTCCCCTTGCTCCTTCACAGCTTTAACCGTCTTGCCCAGCTGCCCAGCCCCTGTACCGGGCCCAACGCCTCCTCAATGGTGGCTCTGAAAGACTCTTTAATCTCCTTCCCTTGTCGCTCAAATTGACCACCCATCTGCCTGTTAATCTTCTCCAACTCCTGCATCATCCCCCCCCCCCCAGCCAGTGTCTGTAACGTGATGGGTGCGCCCGCCTCCGCCAGCTTTTTCAGTGAGGCTTTTGACATTCCTCAATAACCTTTCCGTCCTCCTCACCAACCTACTGGGTTAGAACCCAAACTCTCCCGGAAAAACCGGGCAAAGAGGATCAACATACCAGGTCCCTGTCAGGAGCCACCTTATCTGCGGCCTGCTTTCACAGGCCGTCACTGCCACTCTGTTGCCCATTCCTAATTGCCCCTGGAGAAGATTGTGGTGGTGACCTGCCTTCTCAAACCGCTGCAGTCTGAGGTATAGGTGCACCCACTGTGCTGTTAGGGTGGGGGTTCCAGGATGTTTGACCGAGTGACAAACATACAGAGAAAATAGAAGCAGGAGAAGGCCATTCGGCCCTTCGAACCTGCTCCGTCATTCGTTATGGTTGATCGTCAAGATTGATATCCTAATCCTGCCTTCTCCCCCAGGTCCCTTGATCCCTTTAGTCCCAAGAGCTATATCTAATTCCTTCTTGAAACCTCACAACGCTTTGGCCTTAACTACTTTCTGTGGCAGTGAATTCCACAGATTCACCCCTCTCTGGGTGAAGAAATCTCTCGTCACCTCAGTCCTAAAAGGTTTACCCCATATCCTCAAACTACGCATGGTAGCACAGTGGTTAGCACTGTTGCTTCACAGGTCCCAGGTTCAATTCCCGGCTTGAGACACTGTCTGTTCGGAATCTGCACCTTCTCCCCGTGTGTCCATGGGTTTCCTCTGGGTGCTCCGGTTTCCTCCCACAATCCAAAGATGTGCTTGTTAGGTAATTTGGACATTCTGAATTTTCCCTCTGCGTAGCCAAACAGGCGCCGGAATGTGGCGACCAGGGGCTTTTCACAGTAACTTCATCGCAGTGTTAATGAAAAAATGAAATGAAAATCGTTTATTGTCACAAGTAGGCTTAGAACGTAGAACATAACAGTGCAGGACAAGCCCTTCGGCCCTCGATGTTGCGCCGACCTGTGAAACCCCTCTAAAGCCCATCTACACTATTCCCTTATCATCCATATGCCTATCCAATGACCATTTGAATGCCCTTAGTGTTGGCGAGTCCACTACTGTTGCAGGCAGGGCATTCCACGCCCCTATCACTCTCCGAGAATGAAGTTACTGTGGAAAGCCCTTAGTCGCCACATTCCGGCGCCTGTTCGGGGAGGCTGGTACGGGAATTGAACCGTGCTGCTGGCCTGCCTTGGTCTGCTTTCAAAGCCAGCTGTTTAGCCCTGTGCTAAACCAGCCCCTCATCCTAATGAGGTAATGTAATGTAAACCTACTTGTGACAATAAAGATTATTTATTATTATTAGTTCTGGACTCCCCCCAGGAACATTCTTTCTGAATCTACCCTGTCTAATCCTGTTAGAATTTTCTAAGTTTCTATGAGATCCCTTCTCGCTCTTCTAAACTCACAATGAATATTATCCTAACCGACTTGGTCTCTCCTCTTATAACAGTCCCACCATCCCAGGAATCAGTCTGGTAAACCTTTGCTGCTCTCCCTCCATAGCAAGAACATCCTTCCTCAGAGAAGGACACCAAACCTGCTGACACTACTCCAGGCGTGGCCCCACCAATGCCCCTATACAATTGCAGTAAGGATTGTTGGGGATTTTTGTTTTACATTTAAAAAATCCAACTGGTTCTCTCCTTTTTCAGAAATGAGAGAGTTCCGACTTCCATTCTTCCAGCGTCTCCATCTCCAAATGGGAAGTCCCAGGGTGTTTTCCTTTTTGAAGCATTTGCTCCGCTTTGGCTGCCACTTTAATGTGGCAAATGGACCTGATGGGCATGCCCAGCCTGGCTGAGATATGACCCCAAGCCAGCGGACCCGTCAGCCGGCGGACGGAGTCATTCAGCTCCATCCAAACTGCTTCACTGCGCTGACTGAGGCAACCCACCAGCACCGTCAGGCCCACGAGTGGGGCGCTCACACCCAGAGACCGGCTCTGTTTTTATAAATCTCACCAAAATCTAGTTCTCTAACTAACAAAATAGTATGCCCTGGATGCATGCCCCATTTGTTTACTTTGATTTTTAAGTTCTTTTCAAACGACGGCTGTAAACGTTGCCTGGTGAAATAGCAGCTTACAAACCATGAACTCAGACTTGCCCACCACTCTGCTGCCAGTATCCTCGCTTGCAACAAGCTCTCTGCATTCCACTTCATTGAGACATAGAGAGAGATTTGGCAGGAAAGATTTTGTCAGATTTATTCATTCCCAGGATGTGGGCGTCCCAGGATAGGCCAGCATTTATTGCCCATCCCTGGCACCTAGATGCTGAGAGGCTGTTTCCCTGGCAGGAGTGTGTAGAACCAGGGGCTATAATCTCCGGTTAAGGGCGTTGGCCATTCGGGATTAGGGGGGGGGGGGAAGATATTTCTTGGCGGAATCAGTGTTGTTACGGTGCAGAATGACGCCATTCAGCCCATTGGCATCTGCACCGTCTCTCCAAACGAGCTTCATGACTCAGTGTCCATTCCCCTGCCTTTTCCCCGCACTCCTGCACATTGATTCTATTCAAATAATCATCTAACGCCCACTTGAAAGCCTCGATTGAACTCGCCTCCAGGCCGCGCATTCCGGACCCCAACCACTCTGTCCGTGCAAAGGTTTTTTCTCGCATCACATTTGCATCTTTTGTAAATCACTTTAAGTCTGTGACCCTCTCGTTCTGGATCCTTTTACCAGCGAGAATAGTTTCTCCCGATCTGCTCTGTCCAGCCCCCTCATGATTTTGGACATCTCCATTACATCGTCTTTTAAGTATTCCTCCCTCCGAAGAGAACAGGCCCAACCTCGCCGATCTAGCCTCAATTCTTCTGACATGTGCGGCACAGTATCGAATGTCCATATACTCCACATGAACTGCATTACCCTCATCGACCCTTTCTGTTACCTCCTCAAAAAACTCCCAACAAGTTAGTTAAACACAATTTCCTCTTTAGAAGTCCATGCTGGCTCTTACTAATCAACCCACGTTTTTCAATGTGACTACTAATTCTATCCCGAATAATTGTTCCAGAAGCTTCCCCGCTACTTTTAAAAAAGATTTAGAGTACCCAATTCATTTTTTCCAATTAAGGGGCAATTTAGCGTGGCCAATCCACCTACTCTGCACATCTTTGGGTTGTGGGGGCGAAACCCACGCAAACACGGGGAGAATGTGCAATCTCCTCACGGACAGTGACCCTGAGCCGGGATCGAACCTGGGACCTCGGCGCCGTGAAGCCACAGTGCTAACCCACTGCGCCACCGTGCTGCCCCAGCTTCCCCAGTACTGATGTCAGACTGACTGTTCTGTAGTTGCTGGATTATCCTTTGCAACCTTTTTGAACGAGGGCGGCGCCGTGAGGCACAGTGGTTAGCACTGCTGCCTCGCAGCTCCAGGGGCCAGGGTTCAATTCCGGCCTTGGGTAACTGTGTGGAGTCTGCACCTTCTCCCCCGTGTCTGCGTGGGCTTCTTCCGGATGCTCCGCTTTCCTCCCACAGCCCAAAGATGTGCCGGTTGGGTGGGGTCACGGGGAGAGGACAGAGGAGTGGGCCGAGGTGGAACGCTCTTTCGGAGGGTTAGTACTGACGTGATGGGGCAAATGGCCTCCTCCTGCACTGTAGGGATTCTATGATTCACAATTCTCCAGTCCACTGGCACCTCCCCCAATCTCAGAAGACTGAAAATGTATGGCCAGCGACCCTGCAATTTCCATTCTCGCTTCCTTCAATACCCTTGGGTGGATCCCGTCCACCCCAGGTGTCTACATTCAGTACCCACAGTCGACTGGACACTTCCTCCCAACCAATTTTGAACACTTCTGGGGTCAGGATTGCTTCGTCTGTCACCGTGGCCTGGGTAGCATCTACCTCCCCAATAAAGACAGTTGTAAAGTATTCACTTCATACCTCCGCTGTGCCTCCTGCCCCCATGTGTAAATGCCCCTTTGGGTCCCTAATCGGCCTACTTCTTTTACCCCATTTTTACATTGTATACTTATCGCAAACTTTGGGGTTCCTCTTTATCTTGGCTTTTCCCAAAATTCTTCTTCGTTTTTCTCATTAGCTTTTTCACCTCCCCTCTGAACCTTCTGTATTCCTCTTGGCTCTCAGCTGTGTTCTCTGCCTGACACCTGTCACAAACGCACCTATTTTCCTTAATTTCCAGCTGGATTTTCATCCAGGCAGCTCTGATATTGTTTGCCCTACCTTTCCCTTTTTAAGGGAATACACCTGGACTGTGTCCGGATCTTTTCTGTTTTGAAGATAGCTCATTGTTTAGATTCATCCAGCCTATCCGGCCGAGCTCCCTTCTTGCCCCATTGAAGTCGGCTCTCCCATAATTATTTTTATTCTAAATTGCCTATTGTCCTCTTCTACCACCATTCTGAACCGTGCGATATAATGGTCACTCTTTCTTAACTGTGTCCCCACTGACACTTGATCGAATCGATCCGGGAAGGCACGGTAGCACAGTGGTTAGCACTGTTGCCTCACAGCGGCAGGGTCTCGGGTTCGATTCCCGACTTGGGTCGCTGTCTGTGCGGAGTCTGCACGTTCTCCCCGTGTCTGCGTGGGTTTCCACCGGGTGCTCCGGTTTCCTCCCACAAGTCCCAAAAGATGTGCTGTTAGGTGAATTGGACATTCTGAATTCTCCCTCTGTGTACCTGAACAGGCAGCGGAGTGTGGCGACTAGGGGCTTTTCACGGTAAATTCATTGCAGTGTTAGTGTAAGCCTACTTGTGACAATAATAAAGATTAAATTGGACACCTCATTTCCAAGAGCCAGGTCCAACAATGCATCTTTCTTGTTGTGTCCACAAACTGCTGTAGAAAATTCCCCAGAACACAATCTTCACTCTGAAGGCTTGTGAATCTTTACTAGTCTCTCGCATGGAAACACAAAGTGATGGAAACACACGGCAGATCAGGCAGTATCTGTAAAAACAAAGTTAATGTTTCAGGTCAATGATTTTTCATCACATTTCCAGCTCTTTAGGTGAAATCCTTAGGGGAAATGCTTCGTCATTTGCTTTCAACAAGGCCGGCATTTGTTGTCTATCTGTATCTCGCTTGGCCATTTCCTAGGGACAGTTAAGAGTTAACCACATTGCTGTGGATCTGGAGTCACATGTAGACCAGACCGGGTAAGGACGGCAGATTTCCTTCCCTAAAGGGGACATTAGTGAACCAGATGGGTTTTTACAATAATTGATGCTGTCTGTTATGGCCACTATTACTGAAGCTAGATCTATATTTTAGATTTATGAATTGAATGTGAATTATACCAACTGCCGTGATGAGATTTGAACCCATGTCGCCAGAGCATTAGCCATGGGCCTCTGGATTGCTATTCCAGTGACATAACTGCTACACCACCAACTCCCTCCCCTATTCAAGGCCAAGATTGATAGATTTTTTGGGTACTGTGAGAATCGAGGGATATGGACATAGACTGAACAAATCGAGTTGAGATCGAATCATGTATTCATAGAATCCGTGCAGTGCAGAAGGGGATCATTTGGTCCATCGAGTCTGCACTGATCCTCTGAAAGAACACCCTACCTAGGCCCACTCCCTCACCCTATCCCTGTCACCCCATCTAACCTACCCATTTTTGGACACTAAGGGACAATTGATCATGGCCAATCCACCTAACCTGCACATCTTTGGACTGTGGGAGGAAACCGGAGCACCCGGAGGAAACCCACGCACACACGGGGAGAACGTGCAAACTCCACACACAGTAGCCCGAGGCCGGAATTGAACCCGGGACCCTGGCGCTGTGAGGCAGCAGTTCTAACCGCTGTGCCACCCGTGCCAATCAGCAATGATCTTATTGAATGTCGGAGCAGCCTGGAGTGGCTGTGCAGCCGACTCCTGGTTCTTGGCTTCTTGTGATACTGATTCTCACTACCTTTTATAATACTAGCACATTCTCTCTGTGTCTGCGCGGGTCTCAATCCCACAACCGAAGATGTGCAGGTAGTAAGGGTAGGTAGATTAGCCACGCTAAATTGCCCCTTAATTCGAGAAAAAAAATCTTGTGTGATACTTCAGTTGTGTAGATTGGAGAAGTTGAGGCTGTTGTTCTTGGAGGAGAGGCCTTTTAGAACAGGCCTATTGAATCCCGACGGACCTCCAAGTTGGTTGGGAAAATTAGACTAATAGGTTGGGAGAATTGAGAACACGAGGGCACAAATTTAAGGTAATTGGTAAAAGAAGCAGTGGCGACTCGAGGAAATCATTGGGATCTGGAATGCAATGTCTGGGAATGTGATGTTAGACGTATTAAATGCTGTGGTATGAAGAGGCAAAAGTTCTGCTCCTTTTTCACCAACACACTTTTATTTGTTGCAATCGACTCTGCACAGAACTCTACACATCACCAGATCCAGAGGCCACCTGAAGCCCCTTTACATATCCGTGTCAATCATTGAACACTTAACATAAATGAGACAATTAATTACAATGTCTCTTAACCCATCACTTAACATGTGAGGGCGGCAGATTCACTCGAGGGCTTTGAAGAAGGAATTGGAAGAACGTGCAGGGCTGTGGCGAGCGGCGCTGGGTGTATTGCTCCTTGGGGAGATAGTGCAGTCCCGATGGGCCAAATGGCCACATCCTGTGCTGGCACCATTCAATGCGAAGCAGTGCATCTGGATTTCACCTCTTGAGCAACGAAATTCCACTGTGAAGGTTGTGCCCCAGTGTTCTGAACTTGACACTTCCCGAGGGTGAACTGATTGAGAAAAGTGAGCAGTGCGATTTTATTGATTTATTTTTTGGGGGGGGTTTGGATGATTGAAATGCGATTTCTATTTACAGGCTCATCTCAACCCCCTCCGAACCAGTATGCAAACTATCCACAAGGTCAAGGACAGCAGTACGGAGGCTACAGGCCCCCCCAACCTGGACCCCCACAGCAGCAACAGAGGCCTTATGGGTATGACCAGGTAAGGGATGTGTGCTGTCTGTAAGCAAATCAGTTTTACTTTGCAAACAGGAGCCTGGTCTGCCGGGCCGAAGCACAATGTTGTGCGCGACGACACAAAGGAGGAAGATTCAAACAATCCCAAGGGTCCTGACTGTTCCAGGTGCACACAAGAGTTGAAACGCCAAGAAGGCTTGACAGAAAATAATCACAAAAGCTGATGGAAAAATGCAAAGTACAGCGAACGTAGGCAATTTGAGATAAAAGCAGAAAATGCTGGAAATACTCAGCAGGTCAGGGTGTTTATGCAGAGAGAGAATCACTGTTTCAGGTCTGTGACCTTCCACCAGAACTGGGAAAAGGCAGAAATGCAATAGGTTTTCAAAAATTGTAAGAGATGCTTTGGTATTGCCCATGTGTAACTTAGGAGGCAAAGCTGGGTTTGTAGTGGTACAGATCTCGGAAGGTTTATTAAACTAGCCAACATTGTAAGCCAATATATCGGGGCTGGTTAGCACAGGGTTAAAGAGCTGGCTTTGAAAGCAGACCAAGGCAGGCCAGCAGCGCACAGTTCAATTCCCGTACCAGCCTCCCCGAACAGGCGCCGGAATATGGCGACTAGGGGCTTTTCACAGTAACTTCATTTGAAGCCCACCTGTGACAATAAGCGATTTTCATTTCATTTCAGTTTCATCTCGAGTGTCCGAACTATCACTTGTATACATGCAGACTGGATGCACGTATTGAACTGTTAGACGGTGTTAGACTGAAGTGACTTCCACATTAGACCACACTGTACTAACTGGCCAAATGACTTTGAGGTTTCATACTGATGCATCACATGCTCGGATGACAAGAATATGTCATCACAAACTGAAGACCGAAAGACACAACAATTCTATCTGTCACACTATAATGCAATAAGGTGTGGGGAGGCGGGGGAATAAATGGGAAGGTTTGTCATAGGGTGGAAGACAGGAAAGATTAAATAGCAAAAGGTTTCCCGATGCAACAGCGAGGGTGTGGCAATTAATTTCCAGGATGTGGGCCTTGCTGGTTAGGCCAGCATTTATTGCCCATCCCTAGCTGCCCTTCAGAAGGTGGTGGTGAGCTGTCTTCCAGAACCGCTGCAGTCCCCGAGGTGTAGGTACACCCACTGTGCTGTTAGGGAGGGAGTTCCAGGATGTTGCCCCAGTGACAGTGAAGGAACGGCCGATATATTTTTTCACACAGAGGGTGGTGAGTGTCAGGAAGGAGCTGCCAGAGGTGGCAGTAGAGGTGGGTATAATTTTGTCTTTTAAAAAGCATTTAGACAGTTATATGGGTAAGATGGGTATAGAGGGATATGGGTCAAATACGGACAATTGGGACCAGCTTAGTGGTAAAAACTGGACAGCATGGACCAGTAGGGCCGAAGGGTCTGTTTCTATGCTGTAAACCTCTTATGACTTGTGCCTTGTAGATGTCTGTGCGGAGTCTACACGTTCTCCCCGTGTGTGCGTGAGTTTCCTCCGGGTGCTCCGGTTTCCTCCCACAGTCCAAAGATGTGCGGGTTAGGTGGATTGGCCATGCTAAATTGCCCCACAGTGTCCAAAAAAAGGTTAAATGGGGGTTACTGGGTTATGGGGATAGGGCAGATACCTGGGCTTGAGTAGGGTGCTCTTTGTAAGGGCCAGTGTAGACTTGATGGGCCAAATGGCCTTCTGCACTGTAAATTCTATGATCTATGATCGCACCTTGAGGAAATGTCCATTCATCTTGGTGCGAGTGCAATGTGGCACAGTGCTTAGCACTGTTGCTTCACAGGCCCAGGGACCGGGTTCACGGCCGGCCTTGGGTGTGTCGAGTTAGCACTTTCTCCCCCGTGTGTGCGTGGGTTTCCTCCGGGTGCTCCGGCTTCCTCCCACAGTCCAAAGATGATGTGGAGATGCCGGCGTATCGTCTTGCACCCTTGACTTTGTCTATACTTATGTTTCTGGAACCCACCTTTCATTCACCCGAGGAAGGAGCAGTGCTCCGCAAGCTGGTGATTCGAAACAAACCTGTTGGACTTTAACCTGGTGCTGTAAGACTTCTTGCACAAAGATGTGCAGGTTAGGTGGATTGGCCAAGCTAAATTGCCCCTTTGTGTCCAAAAAAGGTTAGGTGGGGTTGCGGGGGACAGGGTGAAGGCGTGGGCTGTAGTAGGGTGCTCTTTCCAAGGGCCAGTGCAGACTAGATGGGCCGAATGACCTCATTCTTCACTGTAAATTCTATAATGTAGATTTGCTCGAATGATACCTGTATCCAAACGTAAAGGTGCGATTTCACAAACTAGGGTTGTGTTCCCTGGAATTTAGAAAGTTGAGGGTTGATTTGATAGAAGCTTTCCAGACATTGAGGGGAGAAAATAGGGTAAATGGAGCATCTGGGACCAGTGGACACGGTCAAAAAATGGTGAGTCTGAAGGTTGTGGGTTTAAGCCCCACTCCAGGGTCCGAACACACCAACCTGGGCAGGCATTGAGGTAGACGCTATCTTTCGGATGAGACCTTGAGCCAAGGCCCCGAGGGGGGTCAACATAATTTTTCCTTCCAAGGCTGCTCTTGAGATTTTCTAAAGCGTCCCCTTTTGATTTTCGGGAGCTAACTTTTGGACTGCGGGGCCTCTACTTGCACTCTCATGAACTGCTTCATCAGGTGACGCACTCACATCTTAACGTTACCTTCATTTCTTGTGTTGTTTGTTTTTTTGTAAGGTCTCCTTCCTTGGAAAGCTACAATCACCAAAATTGGTATTTATAAATAAGGTTTTTTTGTGACTTCACTCGAATTAAAACTCCTGCACTTTGATTCCAAAATGAATATTTCACCCTTTGCAATTGCACAAACTTTGTCGATACATTGAAAGGAAACGAGGGCAGACTCCAGTTTTGTCTCTGTTTTGACGCGGAGGGGATCGAGCCACAGTTGTTAGACTTTCGAACAGCACCAGTCAGTCAAGGGGAGAGGGCTCCACTTGTGGCATTCCGCTCCCACAGGGAAACACTCTGGTTTGCAAAACACTTCATATCCATAATCAAAAAGTAACCTCAAGTGACGATGCGGTGGACCGAATCCTAGTGCTGGATGTTTTTCACAGCACCACATGGACACTTTCGAAAAGACACTCCCATGATTCTGGAGAACGAGGCCAGATTCTCTATGGATGTAGAGTGGAAACACAAGACCCCAATCGAATGGATGAATTCCTACCTGTGAATAGATAGATAGATAGAGAAATACAGCACAGAACAGGCCCTTCGGCCCACGATGTTGTGCCGAACTTTTGTCCTAGGTTAATCATAGAATTTTGGACACTAAGGGCAATTTATCATGGCCAATCCACCCAACCTGCACATCTTTGGACTGTGGGAGGAAACCGGAGCACCCGGAGGAATAGTGGAAGATGGCCGATGATCGACACTCCCTACTTACCTCGACTTCATGAGTTATGAGCACGTGGTGTGTATTTGCAGCTTTCTCTTATTCCCAAGGGACAGGAGCTTGGATGCAAATCACTTTTGACTTCTCCCATTAAATAATACTTGCGTCATCTTGGATAAAGAATGCTGTCTCTGCCAGACTCAACATTTGCTGCATTTTGGTCCCAAGCTACCCTGTTCACGTGGAGAATGGAAATCCCGAGAGATGCCCTAACGTGCGTGGAAAGTTTTTTACGCAGAGGGTGGTGGGTGCCTGGAACGCTTTGCCAGCGGAGGTGGTAGAGGCGGGCACGATAGCATCATTTAAGATGCATCTAGACAGATATATGAACGGGCGGAGAACAGAGGGAAGTAGACCATGGAGAATAGGAGATGGGTTTAGATAAAGGATCTGGATCGGCGCAGGCTGGAAGGGCCGAAGGGCCTGTTCCTGTGCTGTCATTTTCTTTGTTCATTCTTCTAAACTCGAGAGAGTATCGGCCTAAACTGTTCAATCTCTCTTCAAGTGAGTGAAGAAAGTATTGAATTTCAAGACCAGTGAAGGGAGTTAGCAAGATTGGGTGGTATTTATTTATTTTAAATTTGTTCTTTGTTCTTCTTGCTCTTAATTCAAGAGTTTTGGGAGGGCAAAGAGAAGAATTGCGCCTCAAGTTTGCTTAAGCGAAGCTTGAAGTCCCAACTTCCGCCAAAGAATCTCGGCAATGACCGAGAGCAGCTGAGTCTTCGCGGACTAATGAAAACAGAACTCGGAGGACGAGAGAGGGAGCGAGCGGCAGAAGGTTACTGAAACTGTCAAACGATGAAAGGGTTCGCAAGCATTGCAGAGCTCCAAACTGTAGGTACTGGAGACCTGGTATGGAGGAGGGGGAAAATAGACCCCCCCCCCCCCCCCCCCCCCCCCACAGAAGAGGTGAAACAAACCCATTTAGTCAAAGATCCACTTAACATTTCACAAGTAAATGTAGATCATTCTTTTCTCTCAGTATGTGCAGACAAGCATGGTTATCCTTGAGCGTCTTGCTTTGTTGAATAAAATTTGACTAAGGTGTAAGAAGCAGTACTGCTCCGCACACACATTTAACGGGAAATCTAATCAAACGTGACCTGCTCCTAAGGCTCTGTTGGTATTTTGTCTCTACAGAACATGCAATGAATTGAGCGCAGAGCTCAGGAAGCACGTGGCCACTCACTGGGATCACCCGGAACGTTTTTAAATTTCTAGATTTGGCCCCATTCGCCACAAGAAGAACAGCGCATGAACCAAGCCATCGCGGGAGCTGCAAGGGAGAGGAAGCATTGCTTGTTTCTGACCAGCGTGGTAACCAGATTAAGCAGACCAGTGCCGACGTGCTCGCCCTGCCCACCCCCAATCGCCCCACTGTAATAACCCTGCCGATTTCCAACAATTGCCCAAATCTGTCACTTTTCTGTGCTCCACATCACCGTGCGGCATCGAGGATGTCTTGATTTGATCTCCGAGTTGGCAAAGTACCCTCTTGCATTATCTAGCTGTGTGGTGGGGATGTTGTAAGACCTGCCCTGTGGCCCAGCCTCTCTGTGGTAGACCCTCTGCTATGTACGGAGCTCTCTAGATGTAACCTCCTGGAGGATTCTGTCATTGTGGCGGAACCCCTCTAGCACCCTGCGAGATCTGGTATCTGAAACTTGGATTCCTTGAGCTCCAACATTCTGCTGTTCCCTCCAGCTTGGCTCGCCCTCTCTCAAGATCGCACTGAAATTTATTTTTTGAAGATACTGAGGAACCAGGATATTGAAGAATCGCCTGTTACCGATGAGAATACTTTACTTCAAGAGTTGACAGACACTGGACATTATACTCACAAGACTTTACTAAACATTATTGGCAAGACTCACCTCCAGGATCAAATCAAATGGCTCGGGAATGTTGTGACTCTCGTGCCTGAAGGTTTAATGTCTCTGGTTATATTTTAATTTGCTCCCATCCTGCACATTGGTGAACGTGATTGACACTTTTTTTTTGTTTTGGACAACTGTTGCTTAAATCTTTTATTTTACCCGAGTCCCTCCCATGTTGAATTTGCTGTTTTGGGAGCTCAGGGTACAGGAAGAAGTGGGGGGGGTGGGGGGGGGGGGGGGGGGGGGGGGGTAATGTAACTTTGAACATGTTTAATGTGCTTCAAGGCCTTCTTTGTTTCCGTTTCTGGTCATTACTGTTACGTTATTATTAATATGGGTCAAATAGTTATTTTCATTCCACTCGAGGCCCTAACCTCGTAAAATGACATCTGCTGACAGTGAGGTGGGTTCACTCTGCTTCCGTGGCACGGGAAACACCACCTCCAAGATGGATGTCGCTCTGCGCCGTGCACATATTTTCCTGGGGTCACCAGGATCCTGCATGCTCGAGTTGAATAAGGCTGTAACCAGCACGATTGCTTTTCAAACACGCTTTTTGAGCCAATAGACCCTTGAGCAAAGGAATACTTCAACAAAGGAACGTTGTTCAGAGGTTGTTTTCTGATTGAGTGAGTGGGAGCAGAGAGAGTTACTGGACTAACGGTCCAGAGGCCTGGACTAACGAGGCCGTGACATGAGCCCTAATCCCACCTCGGGCAGCTGGGGAGATTTCAATTCCATTCATTAGTAAAGTCGGGATTCATTAAAAAGCTAGGTCGGGATTCTCAGGCCCGCCCGCCGGGAGATCGGAAATTCCCGCCCGATGGCAAAGGGCCTTTACACGGTCCGCATCGCGCCCGTGGTGAGCTTGTGGGGGGGGGGGGGGGGGGGGGGGGCAGAAGAATCCAGTCCCTAGTCTCAGTGCTGGTGAACACGTGAGCCCCATCGGGAAGGAAATCTGCCGTCCTTGCCCCCTTTGTGACTCCAGACCCACAGCAACTAACTGCCCCCGAAACGGCCTTGAGGCTAAGATGACAGTTACCCCCCCCCACTTGCCTTCCCTCTCCCACCCACCCCCTTCTCGAGGGCAGTTAGAAACGGGTAATAAATGCCGGCAACACCCACACCCGCGAATTAATTGTAAGAAAAGCCTAGTTTCCGCCATCAGTCTATCCGTGTCTCCGGACTCCAACATGAATGTAAAAGTGCAGGTTGCCACAGCAACACACGCTCCCTGCTGATCTGTAACGCATCACCGGCCATAGGAGGCACATTTAAAAAAAAAAAAAAGTTGTCCTTGGTTGATGTTGGCAACACCGCATTGTTTTGCTGATCCCTAGTTACCCTAATCAGCAGGTAGCCTGGGGCCTTGTTTCTGGAATTAAGTCACTCACTGAGTCATTGCCAGTAAGCATGCCTTTAACCGTACCATTCTGTATTGTGTGCCCGACAGCATACCAGAGAATTCTTTTCATCTGATAGCCAGATCCCTCTTTCGCACTTCTAATCACAGTCTCTGTAACCTTTCTTCATCTCCTCTGTTTATTAACACAAGGTGAGCTTCTGTGTCCTCCTCCTGCCCTTGGAATGTGCACCCTCCTGGTTTCAATCAGAACTCTTTGCAATCTCCTTCCCTCCACTCCCCCTTTTCCAGGACCCTCTCGCCTCCTCCTCCTCTTACAGCCTCTAGGATATGAAATCCCCAATTTGATGTTGCCCGACTCCCAAGTGGCACATCTCGCTCTCTCTCTCGAACCTCGATGCTCTCCGTTGTTTGGGGACGAAGCTCTTTGCTTTGATTTCTCAACTTAAACACACATGCCACACACTGGAATGATCACCAATAATGTGCTGCATTCGTCCAAATGCAATTAATATCAATCATGGGCCAACCACAGGCCGGCGCGGTGGCGCAGTGGTTATCACTGCTGCCTCACGGCGCCGAGGACCCGGGTTCGATCCCGGCCCCCCGGGGTGACTGTCCATGTGGAGTTTGCACATTCTCCCCCTGTCTGCGTGGGTCTCATCCCCACAACCCAAACATGTGCAGGGTAGGCGGATTGTCCACGCTAAATTGCTCCCTTAATTGTGGGGGAAAATAAGAATTGGGTGCTGTGAAATTTATATTTAAAAAAAAAAAGAGTCACCCAGATGAGGCGCACAAATTGCTTGACTTCTCACTGCTGACCTTTCTACTGGCGTGACCCCAATCTTTCTGGAAACTCGTGCGCAGCAGTTATTTTTCTGGTTTTTCTGTATCTGAAGGAGGTAGATGTCCAGAGATGTATTGAATAATAGATATTTGCACAGCTAATAGCCGCCCCATAAACTCACTGCTCTCCGCCTGACCCCATGTAGCACCCAGTGACCGTACCATCGCGAGGTAGACGGGCGCTGAACGATACAATGCCACAACCTCCCCATCCCCCACCAACGCGATCGAACCGATAAGTCTTCCAGAGTTGGCATTTCTAAGCACGTTTGTGTTGGGTGGGAAAGTCTCTGGAATTGAACATTCCAAGCCATGACTGCACTCTCGATCCATAGTGCTCCCGTCTATTCCGATTGGGTGTTCTTTTGCAGTGTTACCTGCACTCGATGGCCAATACTTTGCAGGTTTTGACAGTGCATTCAAAGACGAGTGCAAAAGTCTGGCCATTAGGTGTTGTCCATAGAATGGTGGCTAACTGAAGCATCGGTTAAGGAAAATGTGCAGTTCCCGCTCGGGGGGTGGGGGGAGGAGACACTATTCTGAATGTGTCGGTCGGTCAACTCATCTGTTACACAATTAGTATTGAGTGCCACTCTGCCGCATCTCTTCATTTTGAATAATGTGCGTTAGAAGTTGAATTGTGTGCGGTAAATATGTGTTCAGTTATTATCCTGTGTTTTTCTCCATTTGGGACAGTATTTACATGTAATGTATTGAATTTTTATAAACTTGTGATCAATACTCATAGTGTCTGTCATGCAGTGCCGTTTCAGGAGGTGTCTGCCTCATGTCTCGAGTCAATTCAGACATTCACTCCACATGTTACTGAAGCAGGACATGCATTTCACTGTTACTAGGTCACCTTCACTGCCTTGTGTGTTACCGATGTGGAGATGCCGGCGTTGGACTGGGGTGAGCACAGTGAGAAGTCTTCCAACACCAGGTTAAAGTCCAACAGGTTTGTTTCAAACACCAGCTGTCGGAGCGCAGTTCCTGCGCTCCGAAAGCTGGTGTTTGAAACAAACCTGTTGGACTTTAACCTGGTGTTGGAAGACTTCTTACTGTGTGCTCTTGAATTGGAATGGGATCCGGGTCCACTAGCAGAGTGTGGTTATGTTTACCGAGCACATAATCCAGAGGCCAGGACTAATGATCCAGAAACATGATTTCAAATCCCGTCACAGCAGCTAGGGAATTTAAACTCGACGAATTAAATCTGGGATTAAAAGCTGGTTTGGTGACCGGGAAACTGTTGGGTTTCTCCGACAATCCCACCTGGTTCGCCCATGTCCAACTGGGAAGGAAATCTGCCACCCTTGCCCCAGTCTGGCCTCCGAACTCCAAACCTGCAGCAGTGGGGCCGACTCGTCCGAGGCAGCGAGCGATGAAGGCAACTGGCCACATTGTTTCTGGCTCGCCTGAGGAAGGAGCCGCGCTCCGAAAGCTAGTGATTCCAAACAAACCTGTTGGACTTTAACCTGGTGTGGTAAGACGTCTTGCTGTGCTCACCCCAGTCCCAACGCTGGCATCTCCACGTCATTCTTTCTGATATCATTCACAGCATGTCACTGGCTGGGCCAGCGTTCCTTACCCATCCCTAATTGCACAGGTGTTGGCGCCACCCCTTGGAAAGGCACATTACAAACCATGCAGGAACAGGCCATTCGGCCCAGCTGGTGTGTGCTGGCGCTTGCATGCCAACCAAACCTTCTCCCACCCAGCTCCTCGCCATCTGAGGAAAGGTAGGGCAGGCCCGTCTTATATCCCCTGGAGATCATAAGAATATGGGGCGACTCGATTGAAACGTTTTAAGATCCTGAGGGTTCTTGACAGGGTGGGTGTGGAGCCGACCTTTCTTCTAGTGGGCGAATGTAGGATGGGGGGGGGGGGTCGTTGTCTTTTTTTTTAAAAAAAGTGGTCGCTCATTGAACCCGGAGATGAGGTGAAATGTTTTCTCTGAGGGTGGCGAGTTCTGGAACTTTCATCCTGAGAAGGTGGTGGAAGCTGAGTCTTTGAGCGGTAAAGGTGGACAGGCTCTTGATAATCAAGGGGGTGAAAGGTTATCGGAGAGGGGAGGGGGGTAGGTGGGATTCAGATGGGAGGTTACAATCCAGTCAGCTACGATGTTATTAAAGGGCGGAGAAGGCTCGAGGGGCTGAATGGCCTCCTCCTGCTCCTTGCGCGTATGTTCATGCCTTTCTCTTCCTTTCTCCCTCGTGTGAACCCCCTTTTCCCTTCTATCGTGTCTGTGCCAGTCACCCCAAACAGAACTGAGTTCACGTTCTCACCGCTCTCTTTGTAAAGAGGCCGCTCCTGAATTCCCCGTTGGAATTGTCGGCGACTTTCCAACACGGGTAGTCATGTAGGAAATGTCGCGTCCAATGTGTGCACAGCAGGATCCCCCAGACAGCAATGCGATGACCCGATGGAGTGCGCCGCCTGAGGGTGCGGTGGAGGCAGGGTCAGTCGGGGCTTTCAAAGGGGAGTTGGGTTCGTTATCTGAACAGGGAGGGTTTCAGGGCTGGGGAGTGGGGCCAGGTGAGTTGCCATCGAAGAGCCAGCACAGGCACTGTAGGCCGAATGGCCTCCTGTGCTGTGTTACCTTCTGTGATTGGTATGGGACTGAGTGGCGCACTCAAAGAACAAAGAAGAGTACAGCACAGGAACAGGGCCCTCCAAGCCCGTGCCGACCATGCTGCCTGTCTAAACTAAAATCTTCGACATTTCCTGGGTCCGTATCCCTCTATTCCCATCCTATTCATGTATTCGTCAAGATGCCCCTTAAACGTCACTATCGTCCCTGCTTCCACCACCTCCTCCGGCAGCGAGTTCCAGGCACCCACTACCCTCTGTGTAAAAAAACTTGCCTCGTACATCTCTAAACCTTGCCCCTCGCACCTTAAACCTATGCCCCCTAGTAATTGACCCCTCTACCCTGGGGAAAAGCCTCTGACTATCCACTCTGTCTATGCACCTCTATCAGGTCGCCCCTCAACCTCCGTCGTTCCAGTGAGAACAAACCGAGTTTATCCAACCGCTCCTCACAGCTAATGCCCTCCATACCAGGCAACATCCTGGTCAATCTCTTCTGCACCCTCTCTAAAGCCTCCACATCCTTCTGGTCGTGTGGCGACCAGAATTGAACACTATACTCTACAAGTGTGGCCTAACTGAGGTTACACTTGGAGTATAGTGTTCCTAGTCGAGTATAGAGGCACTTCTGCCCCTAATTCCTATGTTCGATTGAGGGATAAATGTTGGGTCAATACACCGGGGAGAACTTCCTTACTCTACCTCATGCTGGTGCCATGGAGTCCACCACGAGTCGGTAGATGGGACCCTGGTTTGGTGTTTTATTCAACAACAAAAAAGACAGAGAAGTACTCAGTGTGTGGACGTTGGCATCTGTTCAGTTTTTGCAGTTAGTGTTGACTCTATTACATTTGGGCTTAGCGTGGAGAGGTACGATGATCTCTCTGGTATGTTCTGAGCAGCTGTAAGAGCTGTAGGATCTGAGGAGCATAGTCACCAACGTGGAAGTGGAACAGCAAGCTGATCAAGCAGACGGGTAATTGGATCTGAGTAGCAGCATTGAGTACGATATCACATATTGCAAATCACATTGGGTAGGACACAGCCAAAGTCATGGGGGCGATTCATTGGTGAGATCTGCACCAGTATTTACCCACACTTTTCTGTGGGCCTAGGGTAGGTCCCCCCCCCCCCCCCCCCCCCCCCCACACCCCGGTCCAGCCCACACTTGGAAGTTTTTTCGACACTGGGGAGCTGCACTCGCCAGCATGATCGGGCGGCCATTTTGAAAGTGTGCCCCGATCTCTGAGTGTGCTTAAGGGTCCCTCGCACCCCTCCCACCACTGGCAATGTCACCCCCCCCGCGCACACATGGGCATTACCCCATCTCTTTACACCCCCACCCCTTCGAAGTGAGGACACCCCGCTGTGAAGCCCCCGCCTTTTCAGGCTTCCCCACTCTTCATACTCGCCCCATTCCGTATGGGCGGCACAGTGGCTAGCACCGTCGCTTCACAGCTCCAGGGTCCCAGGTTCGATTCCCGGCTTGGGTCACTGTCTGTGCGGAGTCTGCACGTTCTCCCCGTGTCTGCGTGGGTTTCCTCCGGGTGCTCCGGTTTCCTCCCACAAGTCCCGAAAGACGTGCTGTTAGGTGAATTGGACATTCTGAATTCTCCCTCTGTGTACCCGAACAGGCGCCGGAGTGTGGCGACTAGGGGCTTTTCACAGTAACTTCATTGCAGTGTTAATGTAAGCCTACTCGTGACAATAATAAAGATTATTAACACCTTATGAAGGTATAAAGGGGGAGAAGTCCCTGCCCCTGGATGAAACGCAGCACCCTGCCCCTGGATGAAACGCAGCACCCTGCCCCTGGATGAAACGCAGCACCCTGCCCCTGGATGAAACGCAGCACCCTGCCCCTGGATGAAACGCAGCACCCTGCCCCTGGATGAAACGCAGCACCCTGCCACTTTCACATTTGCAGCAAGGTACAGCTGATTTGTTCATTGGTTTGAAGAATTTACCGAACCGCGTAACTCAGACTAACCATGTTCAGCTTCAGGATTTACAGCTCCGCGTGGGGAGACGGTTTCTGGCAGGGGGCGGGGCTGGCGAAACAACTTCTCATTCACACCGGGCATCCCGCTGGGGCCGTGAAAATACCCGGAGGGGAAATTGGGGCTGAGGCCCATGTGACTGAAGAGAGATGGCAGGAGAAAAGGCAACTCCAGATATTTGCTGCGTACTTGGCTTTCATCACTGCAGCCGTGGCCAGCCATGCCCAGCCGTGCCCAGCCATGCTGTGCCCAGCCATGCCCAGCCGTGGGCAGCCATGGCCAGCCATGCCCAGCCGTGGGCAGCCATGGCCAGCCGTGCCCAGCCATGCTGTGCCCAGCCATGCCCAGCCGTGGGCAGCCATGGCCAGCCATGCCCAGCCGTGGGCAGCCATGGCCAGCCGTGCCCAGCCGTGGGCAGCCGTGGCCAGCCGTGCCCAGCCATGCCCAGCTGTGCCCAGCCATGCCCAACCGTGCCCAGCCGTGCCCAGCCATGCCCAGCCGTGCCCACGCCATGCCCAGCCGTGCCCAGCCATGCCCAGCCGTGCCCATGCCATGCCCAGCCGTGCCCATGCCATGCCCAGCCGTGCCCATGCCATGCCCAGCCATGCCCAGCCGTGGGCAGCCATGCCCAGCCATGCCCAGCCGTGCCCAGCCATGCCCAGCCGTGGGCAGCCATGCCCAGCCGTGCCCACGCCATGCCCAGCCATGCCCAGCCATGCCCAGCCGTGGGCAGCCATGCCCAGCCGTGCCCAGCCGTGCCCAGCCATGCCCAGCCATGCCCACGCCATGCCCAGCCGTGCCCAGCCGTGCCCAGCCATGCCCAGCTGTGGGCAGCCATGCCCAGCCGTGGGCAGCCATGCCCAGCCATGGGCAGCGGGTCCAGCCGTGGGCAGCGGGTCCAGAACACGGGGGGCCCTGTTTTAAAATGAGGGGGTCACCCTAATAGGACAGGGACAAGGAGAGTTTTTTTATCCTCTAGAGGGCTGTGCAACTTTGGAAATTAGGCGGATGGTGGGGTCATTGGATATTTTTACGATAGAGATAGGTGCGTTCTTGCCTGGTGAGGGGTATCAAAGGTTGTGGGGGGGGGGGGGGGGGGTTAGATGGGGAATCTGGAACTCTCACACTCGGACCAGCCATGATCTTATTGAATTGCAGAGCAGGTTCGGGGGGCCGAGCGGCCTACTTCTCCTATCCCATTGTGGTGAATGTAATATAGAATGTAATATGTTAATTCACACTGTTGTTGTAAGCGCAGTAGCGCTGTCCTACCACTAGGGGGAGTAGCGCTGGGAGCATTCAGGAACTTGTACTGGGCTCCACCCTTGGCTCCGCCCACGACTCCTCCCCCTCGTGCAGCTGTGTAAATACCCTTGTCCAGAGTCAGCCTGAGTTCACTACGAGTTCATCGACAGGTAACAGGCTGGCTCTGAAGTAAGTCGATTAAAGCCTAGATTCACATCGGAAACACGTGTCTGGTGAATTGATGGTTCCATCACCCATGCCTTTGTTTGCCTGGGGGAGATGGAATGAAAGTTATCTAACCAGATATATAAAAACAGATTTCAAGAAAGTATATAGAAAGGAGAGTAGATCAAGGAAAAGTGAGAGGAAGTAAGGGCCAACGCATCCTTTTGGGTTCCGAAAGAGGGAGCTGCACAGTCTCGGGATAAGGAGGCCGATCATTTAGGACTGAGGTGAGGAGAAATTTCTTCACTCGAATATTTGGCACTCTCTACCCCAGAGGGTTGTGTATGCTCCATTGTTGAGAATATTCAAGGCTGAGATGAACTGATTAATTGATTTAATTTATTGCGTCTCGGAGGAGTAGGTGGGTGTCGACTTACGAGGAGGCAGATGGGCCTCGATATGGGATGGTGGGGTGGGTTCCAGGGGCCACATGGTCGACTGCTCCCATTTTGGATATATATTCTTTAAGACTTTCCTTAAAACCTACGTCTTTAGCTTCTGGCCATCTGTACAAATATCTCCCTCTGGGGCTGGATTTCAAATCTTGGCTGATTTATGGTCCTCTGAGGCAGCTTGGGGAACTTTGTGTTGGTCAGGGCACTTTGTAAATTAAATCTGACATTGCCACGAAAAACTGTATAGAGAAAAAAACATGGAACAGGAGTCGGCAATGTAGCCCTTCGAGATTGCTGTAACTTGTGTAAGAGCAGCTGGAACTACAGTATGTTCATTGTTTTTTTTTCTATCTCCATTGACGAGATTTTTCTCACCTGTCCCATTCGTCTCTCTCTCTCTCTTTCTTTCTTTCTCTCTTCGTTTTCACTCCAGGGGCAGTATGGAAATTATCAGCAGTGAGTGGAGTGGATTGTTCTCCAATCGCAGGGCATCCTGGTGACGGCCATGTTTTACCCTCGGCACTGTGAGCATCCAACTGTGATTTAGAAACCCCATCAAGTTTCATCTCCTTTTGTGTGTTTTGGGCCGAACGTCTCGATGTCTGGGGTGGCCGCTGCCACCAGTGCCCGGCCCGCGTTCAAGCCTTGGTGTTTCAGTGCTGGGAACCGCGCGCCCCCCCCCCCCCCCGGTTTAACAAGTTGCGGCTGATTGCAGACGGCGGCTGTGCGTGACATCGATCCAGCAGGGCAAACTCTCCGGCTGGCGCCGCTTGAGCAGAGATGCCCGCATGATTGAACTCTTTAGTGAACGGGATCTCCGGCAAGCGATTTCCCTGGGTTGGTCATTCCACTGCGGGGGGGGAGGGGCTTCAAGTCTTTTACCGCTTTGCCAAATCCAAAAGTATTAGTCTTTTTGTAAAATGACCCCGCCGTGGTTTTGCCTCGCCGATTCACTGAAATTAAAAATAATTCACGATTTGTGAGTTCAGCGAGATCTTTTAAAAGGTGCAAAAGTAGATTTTTATCTTTAGAAAGAAAAGGAAGTGGTACCTTTTTTGGTTTTCCCCAATAAGGACTAAAATTAGAAAGAGCAGAAGGGACAATGAAACTTGGCCGGTGTCAATAAGGTGTGGACGATGTCATTTAAAATCTGTTCGAATCACTTGCAAACTCGTAAACAAACCAAACCTCTGAGTTACATCCCCCCCCCCCCCCCCCCCCCCCCCAAACATGTTTTAGGCTTTGGTAACACGACGACCATTTTGTACAGTAAGTATTGAACAATAGATTAGAGGAATTTGTTAAACTTATGACCCTTACCCTTTGCCATTTTAGAGAGGTGTATTATTTTTGACCACAACTGAATTTTATTCATCGTAAGCTGCCCCCCCCCCCCCCCCATCAAATCGAACCCCCACACCCCACCTTCCGATTTGTTTTTTGGAAGGACGGTGGATATTTTAGGGCCTTTGGTTAATCTGATCGCAGTGCGTACAGAGTGACAAAAAAGGAAACCACAAACAGTATTATTAGCAACCATGGCTCGTCGGCCACTTGTAGGTTCTGTAGCCGCCTCCTTCCACTGTGTATTACATTGCTATTTAAACCTGTGCATCACTGGATTGTAACTAAAAACAAATAGATTATTGTGATTTCACAAGCTGGTCTGTGTCAGCTGCTTAACCCCCCCCCCCCCCCCACCCCCCCCCCCCCCCCCCCCCCCCCCCAGGGATGTTTCCACAAACATTTTCACAACGCAAAGCTGGGTGGAGTAGAGGAATCCCGGGCTGTACTTTCACAAACCACGTACGAATTAGGTACGTACGATGTGCCACATTCCGAAATAAAAGTTTTTAAGGTGTAAGGGGTAACATATATTGATATGGATAGAAGATTGGCTGTCTAACAGGAAAGAGTAGGCATTACCGGGTCTTTGTCTGGTTTGCTGGATGTGACGAATGATGTGCCCCAGGGATCAGAGTGATGTTAATATGCACGTAGACTGGATTAATCAAATTGGTATGGGGAGCCAAGAGGGAGAGTTCACTTGAGTGTATTAGATATTGTTTCTAGGAGCAATATGTAGTGGAGCCAACCAGGTAGCAGGCTATTCTGGATTTGGTATTGTGCAATGAGGAGGGATTAATTAATGCCCACATAGTTAAAGATCCTGTAGGGAAGAGTGATCATAGCATGATAGAATTTCAAATTCGGTTTGAGGGGAAGAAACTGGAGTCTCACACTAGCATTCTGGAATTAAACAAAGGTAATTACGCCAGCGTGACGCTATGGACCAGGGTTTAGAAAACACCAAAGTATTTCATGGGCGTTCACCTGACCTACAACTCTTTATTGAATGTGGCTGGGATGAGCACAAGGGCCTGCCTTTCCGGTGTTATTCAACGGAAGTGCTTTTAATAAAAAGAACTTTATTCTACGAATTTACTTAACATTTGTATAACCACACACATGCAACCACAACATTGTGGAGGTGAACTCGACGGCAAGACCGGGCCGCCATAAACTAAAATACCCCACACAGCTGCAGTTGTATATTTATAACCTTTAATGAATCCCCCTTAACTGTTCCAATTTAGTAACAAGATCCAAGTAAAAAAAAGAACCCCCTTTACAAAGGTGTGGCCCAGCATATACACTTACTGGTTTATAACCTGGTATTGATACACTTGTTTCTTTTCCAGACAGCAGGTTTGAATTCCTTCCAGAGAGCAGTTATCTCTTTTATGTTATCAAGCAGTCTGGAAACGGCTTTCAAAACGAAGATAGAGAAACCTTTCTTTCAACCAGTGCAGTGCAAACCAGTCCAAACTCAAAGCGAAAGTAAACTCACAGAGCCACAGCCCAGCTCCACCCACACAATGACAGAAATATTTCTTAAAGGGACATTCACATGACAAGGAGGACAGATTTGGCCTTAGTGGACTGGGTCAAAGTAGATGAGTTTGTTTCAGAAGGTATTCAATTCCTCCCAACAAAATACATTCCACAGAGGAATTTTCTAGAGTTTTTTTTTGAAGATGTAACAAGCCAAGTGGATAATGGGGATCCTGTAGATGTAGCGTATCTGGACTTCCAGAAGGCATTTGATAAGGCGCCGCACAAAAGGTTAAAACGCAAGGTGAGATCACGTGGGATTAGTGGTGATGTATTTGGATGGAAGACCAGCTGACGGGCAGAAGACCCAGAGTTGGATAAATGGGTCTTTTTCTGGTTGGCGAGATGTAGTTAGTGAGGTGCCTCAGGGCTCAGTCCCCAACTATTTACAATATAGATTGATGACTTGGATGTAGGGATATAGCCACATTTGCAGATGACACTAAAATAGGTGGGGTAGTGAGTTGCAATGAGGAAATTAGAAATTTACAAGTGGTTATGGGGAGGTGAGGGGGGGCCACAATTTGGCAGATGGAGTTTAACGTAGATAGGTGTGAGGTTATCCATTTTGGTCAGAAAAATGTAAAGGCAACTTATTGTCCAAATGGAGAGAAATGTTAGTGTTTCGGGACAGAGGTATCTGGGTGTCCTTGTGCATGAATCGCAGAAAGCTAGCGTGCAGGTAATAAGGAAGGCAAATGGACTTTTGGCCTTTATAGCTAAAGAAATTGATTATAATGGTAGGGAAGGGTTGCTGCAACTGTACAAGGCATTGGTGAGACTGCACCCGGAGTACTGTGCACAGTTTCGGTGCCCTTATTTGAGGAGGGATGCCGTTGCATTAGTGGAAGTTCAGAGGAGGTTCACGCGATTGATTCCAGAGATAAAGAGAGATTGACCAGTTAAAGCCAATGCTCCCTCGAGTTTAGAAGAATAAGAGTCTGAAACGAAAGGCTTTAATTAGCAAGAAGTGAGCCCGGCAGCAGACGTACAGGAAAATGGCCTGGCTGCCGGGGAACACGGGTTCTTATACCCCGCCTCGTAGGCGGAGCTACCTTCCTCTTAGCCAATAGGGATAAGAGGCACACGATACCTGGGCCAATGGGCAGCGAGTCCTCTGCACCAATGGCAGCTCACACTCCCAGGTACCTAATTGAGCTACATAAGATGCTAAAAGATATTGACACAGTAGACATGGAGTGGATGCTTCCTCTTGTGGGGCATTCTAGAACAAGAGGTCATAGATTTTAGATAAGGGGTAGCAGATTTAAAACAGATGAGGAGAAATTACTTCTCTCAAAGGGAAGTGAACCTGTGTAATTCACTACGCCGGAGTGTGGTGGCTGCTGGGACATTGGGTAAATTTAAGATGGAGACAGACAGATTTTTAATTGGTGATGGGTTGAAGTTTATGGAGAACGGCCAGGGCGGTGGAGTTGAGGCTGTGGGGGAGGGGGGGGAGGGGAGATCAGCCATGACCGTATTGAATGGCGGAGCGGTCTCGAGGGGCTGAATTGCCCAGACCTGCTCCGAGTTCTTATGCTTTTATCAGTGCTGGGGCCTCAACTTTTTACAATTGATATAAATAACCTGATTAAAGTGACTGAAGGTAGGGTTGCTAAATTTTCTGATGTCACAGAAGTAGGTAGGAAAGTAAATTGTGAAGAGAACATAAGGAGGCGACAAAGGAGGTCACAACAATCTGTCCTGGTCCACCAACGTCGACGCTACCACCAAGAAAGCACAACGGATACTATACTTCTTCAGGAAACTAAGGAAATTCGGCATGTCCACATTGACTTATCAATTTTTACAGATGCGCCATAGAAAGCATCCAAATAAGGGGTCGTCCGTTGAAGACGCGGATGAAGATTTTTTTCTCGAGGTTGGTGAGTCTCTGGAACTCTCTCCCTCAAAAGGCACCGGAAGCAGAGCCTTTAAATAGTTTAAGGCAGAGCTAGATAGACTAACGATTAACGAAGAGGTGAAAGGTTATCGGGGGTCGGCAGGAATGTGGAGGTGAGGTTACAATCAGATCAGTCAAAATCTTATTGAATGGCGGAGCAGGCTTGAGGGGCCGAATGCCCTACTCCTGTTCCTAATTCATATCTTCGTCTATGTGTGTTGCTATGAATGGAGGAATTTTAGATATATTGCATTTTATGTATTTGATACCAGAAGGGTTAATAAGCTGGGTCAGTGTGTGGGACTGTTGCTGTCATGTCTTTGAAAATCCTGGTTTGAAAGGTGGCTAGGGATTTTAGAGACAGGTGCAATTAAAGCATCGTAAAAGTTTGGGCGAATGGACTTTTATTTATTTAGATTAAGAGGTTCCACGGGGAGTAGATAATTAGAGACAATGGGTGGGGTTCTCCGTCAGCCGACGGCAAAATCGGGAAACGTGATTGGGCGGAGAATCGGTTCCGATGCTGAAATCACGGAGGCGCTGATTTGACACCGAATTGCAATTCTCCATCATTACGACTGCGACGCGAACGTGTTCAGAATGCACGAACACTAAACGCCTTTTGTACATCATTACCAGACCTGACCCGGTATTCTCCGGGGTTCCGTGAGTCTCCGCCTCCGATGGGCCGAGTTCCCAATGGCGCGGTTCACTTGTGCTTTTAAAAATCATGACACCGGCGTCGTGGCTGATGAGGGAGAGAGAGGGGTCAGGGCACAGAGAGGCGCGACTGTGGGACTGTCAGGCCGGTCACTGGTTGGGCTGGCTGGGGTAAGGGGCCTGCCAGGGCCAAGTGAGTGAGGGGGGGGTAGGTGACAGAGGAACCACTGTGCCGCCAAACAGGGTAAATATCTGCTAGATCATGGTTCACCCGGCACCGCGGGGTGCGGCAGAGGACATCCACTCCCGGTGCCCGTTAAGGTCACGGTCACCCTGAACATTTACACCACGTGGCCCTTCCAGACGCCGAGTGGGGATCTGTCCGAGATCTCACGGAGCTCGGTGCAAAGGTGCATCCGGGCCTTCGCTAAGGCCCTATGTGCCGAGGCGACTCAAAACATCCACTTTAATGTGGACCGAGCCCATCAGGGTGCCTGGGCAGCGGGTTTCGCTGCCATTGATGCGATGCCCTGGGTCCAGGGGGTGATCAGGGGGATGCATGTCGCTCTACAAGCACCTGCAGATGATTGGCCACTCGACATAGACCGAAACGGGTTCCACTCGATGAACGTGCAGCTGAGATGTGACCATCAGATGCGCATCATTCACGTCTGTGCCCGATACCCGGGCAGTGTGCACGACTCCTTCAAGGACTCCCAGGGCCCCCTCGAGGTGCCCCCTTGGCTGGGGGTTTGGTTACTCGCTGGGTTACTCGCTGCAGCCATGGCTGATATCTGGAGGTCTCAGACCGATGCGGAGACCCCCTACAACGGCGCCCGTACAGCGACCAGGAGTGTGACCGAGCGGTGCTTTGGCCTCCTGAAGGTATGGTTCAGGCCCACTGAAGGAGCCCTCCAGTGTGACGCTGTGAGGGTCTCCCACATCGTGGTAGCCTGCTGTATCCTCCACAACATCGCGCAGCAGAGGGGCAACGTGCTGGAGGAGGGGGATGAAGGAGGATGCGGGGGAGGGGGAGGGGGAGGGGGAGGAGGATGCGGGGGAGGGAGAGGGGAAGGAGGATGCGGGGGAGGGAGAGGGGGAGGAGGATGCGGGGGAGGGAGGGGGAGGAGGATGCGGGGGAGGGAGAGGGGGAGGAGGATGCGGGGGAGGGAGAGGGGGAGGAGGATGCGGGAGAGGGGGGGGAGGGAGAGGGGGAGGAGGATGCGGGGGAGGGAGAGGGGGAGGAGGATGCGGGGGAGGGAGAGGGGGAGGAGGATGCGGGGGAGGGAGAGGGGGAGGAGGATGCGGGGGAGGGAGAGGGGGAGGAGGATGCGGGGGAGGGAGGGGGGGGAGGATGCGGGGGAGGGAGAGGGGGAGGAGGCTGCTGGGGGAGGGAGAGAGGGGGAGGAGGATGCGGGAGAGGGGGGAGGGAGAGGGGGGGGGGAGGAGGGGATGCGGGGGAGGGAAGAGGGGGAGGAGGATGGCGGGAGGGAGAGGGGGAGGAGGATGCGGGGGAGGGAGAGGGGAGGAGGATGCGGGGGAGGGAGAGGGAGAGGAGGATGCGGGGGAGGGCGAGGGGGAGGAGGGATGCGGGGGGGAGGGAGAGGGGGAGGAGGATGCGGGGAGGGAGAGGGGGGGAGGATGCGGGGGAGGGAGAGGGGGGGAGGATGCGGGGGGAGGAGGATGCGGGGGAGGGAGAGGGGGAGGAGGATGCGGGGGGAGGAGGAGGATGCGGGGGAGGGAGAGGGGGAGGAGGATGCGGGGGAGGGAGAGGTGGGAGGAGGATGCGGGGGAGGGAGAGGGGGAGGCGGATGCGGGGAGGGAGGGAGAGGGAGAGGGGGAGGAGGATGCGGGAGAGGGGGGAGGGGGCGAGGGGGAGGAGGAGGATGCGGGGGGGGGAAGAGGGGGAGGAGGATGCGGGGGAGGGAGGAGAGGGGGAGGAGGGATGGGGGGGGAGAGGGGGAGGAGGATGCGGGGAGGGAGGAGAGGGGGAGGAGGATGCGGGGGAGGGAAGAGGGGGGGAGGAGGATGCGGGAGGGAGAGGGGGAGGAGGATGCGGGGAGGAGGATGCGGGGGAGGGAGAGGGGGAGGAGGATGCGGGGGAGGAGGATGCGGGGGAGGGGAGAGGGGGAGGAGGATGCGGGGGAGGGAGGAGGTGAGGAGGATGGGGGAGGAGAGGGGGGAGGAGGATGCGGGGAGGGAGGGGGAGGAGGATGGGGGGAGGAGGCGGGGGAGGGAGAGGGGAGGAGGATGCGGGGGAGGGGAGGGGGAGGAGGATGCGGGGGAGGAGAGGGGGAGGGGAGCGGGAGAGGGGGAGGGAGATGGGGAGGGAGGCTGAGGATGCGGGGAGGAGTGATGCTGGGGAGAGAGGGAAGGAGGATGCGGTGGGAGGGAGAGGGAGGAGGAGGAGGATGCGGGGGAGGAGAGGGGAGGAGGAATGGGTTTTTTTGGGGGAGGGAGGGACGAGGGGAGGAGGAGCGGTGGGAGGGAAGAGGGGATGAGGAGGAATGCGGGGCAGGAGAGGGGGAGGCGGATGCGGGGAAGGGAGAGGGGGAGGAGGTGCTTCGGGGAAGGGAGAGGGGGAGGAGGCTGCGGGGAGGGGAGGGGGAGGAGGATGCGGGGGAGGGGGAGGAGGATGCGGGGAGGGAGAGGGGGAGGAAGAATGCGGGGGAGGAGAGGGGGAGGAGGGATGAGGAGAGGGGGAGGAGGATGCGGGAGGGGAGGGGAGGAGGGAGAGGGGGAGGAGATGAAGGAGAGGGGGCAGGAGGATGCGGTGGGAGGGAGCGGGGGAGGAGGATGCGGGGGGAGGGAGAGGGGGAGGAGGATGCGGGGGAGGGAGAGGGGAGGAGGATGCGGGGGGGGAGATGGGGAGGAGGATGCGGGGGAGGGAGCGGGGGGAGGGAGAGGGGGAGGGAGAGGGGGAGGAGGATGCGGGGGAGGAGAGGGGGAGGAGGATGCGGGGGAGGGGGAGGAGGATGCGGGGGGGGAGAGGGGAGGAGGATGCGGGGGAGGGAGAGGGGGAGGAGGATGCGGGGAGGGAGAGGGGGAGGAGGATGCGGGAGAGGGGGAGGAGGATGCGGGGGAGGGAGAGGGGGAGGAGGATGCGGGGAGGAGGATGCGGGAGAGGGGAGGAGGATGCGGGGAGGGAGAGGGGGAGGAGGATGCGGGGGAGGGAGAGGGGATGGAGGGGCAGGACATAGGGCCCAGGGAGGCACGGGAGACGTGTGCACCACGGCCATTGCCCACGGGACTCTCTGGTCAACTTGAGGTTCACCAACATAGGGGGAGGGGGAGCAACTTACCAAGGACACGGACACCGCACGCACCCCCCACCCCCAGGCCCCCTACTCCGCCTGCAACCCCCTCCGTGATACATACCTGCCTCACTATGGGGAGTGGGTCCCTGGGTTGGCAGTAACAGCGGGTCTTGTCCAAGGGATGGAGGATGATGACAACCCGCTCTGCGATGGGCTCTGCTGCTCCGCATCATCTGAAAACGTCTGACTCCTGCCCACGGTAACACTTCCCACCGTACGCCTGGGTGATCGCTGCATGCAAGCTGCCAATTCCATCACACGGTCCCACCGAATCCCTGGAGTGGCAATGGTGGGGTCTATCAGAGGTGGGGGGGAGAGTGGGGAGCAAGCCCACCCACAACATTCCCCCCCCCCCCCCCACTCCCACCACCACCATTGACCCCTCTCTCTGGCCAACCTAGACCAACCCACGTCTCACACCCATCAGACAGAGCACCAAGGCAGCTTGTAACAATGTTAACGGGTGTTTAATGCGCACAAATATTGACAGATAGGTGGCCTAGTCCCTATAAACCCCTATAAACCCCCCTGCACGTGAGCCGACTAAACTGGTGTCTACCTTTCTGGCCTTACGGGCCCTAACGCCACGTCTAGGTGGTTTCCCAGACGGTGCAGCAGCAGTGGAGACGGCCTGCTGTGATTCCCACCCTGAGACCTGGGTCCCTGTTGGTGGCCGTCTTCTGGGGCGACCAGGCCTGGTTGGGCCCGGCTGCTGCTCGGGTGTCCCAGGTCCCCTGGGTCACTGTCCGTGTGGAGTTTGCACATTCTCCCCGTGTCTGCGTGGGTCTCACCCCCACAACCCAAAGATATGCACAGTAGGTGGATTGGCCACACTAAATTGCCCCTTAATTGGAAAATAATAATAATTGGGCACTCTAAATTTATTTTAAAAATGAAACTGGACGGACCATCCGGCATCGAGCCAGGCACCGGAAACGACAACGGCAAACCCAGCCCTGCCGACACGGCAAAGTCCTCCTTCCTAAAATCTGGGGGCTTGTGCCAAAGTTGGGAGAGGTGTCTCACAGGTTAGCTCAACAACAGCCTGACATGAGCATACTCACGGAATCATACCTTCCAGACAATATCCCAGACATCACTATCACCATTCCTGGGTATGTCCTGTCTCACCGCGAGGACAGACCCAGCAGAGGGGGCAGCACAGTGGGATACAGTCAGGAGGGAGCTGCCCTGGGAGCCCTCAACATTGACTCTGGACCCCATGCAGTCTCGTGGCTTTAGGTTAAACATGGGCAAGGAAACCTCCTGCTGATTGCCACGTACTGGCCACCATCAGCTGATCAATCAGTTACTCCTCCATGTTGAACACCACTTGGAGGAAGCACTGAGGGTGGCAAGGGCACAGAATATGCTCTGGGTGGGGACTTCAATGTCCATCACCCAGAGTGGCTCGGTAGCACCACTATCGGTCAAGGCCTAAAGGACAATAGCTGCTAGACAGGGACTGCAGCAGGTGGTGAGGGAACCAACAAGAGGAAAAAACATCCTTTTTTCAAAAATATTTTTTATTCTCCTCCTTTTTCACATTTTCTCCCAAATTTACACCCAACAATAAACAATAATCAGTAACAAATGTGTCAATCCCCATATCAATAATAACGATCCCATTCTCCCACCAAACCCCGATCATTAACCCACGTGTTCACACAAACAAATGACAAAAAGGAATCAGGAATCACCCATAGTCACCATTAACACACACAGTCCTCCCTCCCCGCAACCCTCCCAGCCCCCAACCCTCCCAGCCCCCAACCCCCTCATGGTCAATGTGATCCAATTCTCGAAAGTGCATAATGAATAACGCCCATGAATTGTAGAACCCCTCCATCCTTCCCCTCAGTTCAAATTTGACCTTTTCAACGTCAAGAATTCCAGCAGGTCCCTCGGCCACACCAGGGCACAAGGTGGAGAGGTTGATCTTCACCCTAACAGGATCCGCCTTCGGGCGATCAACGAGGCGAAGGCTACAACATCTGCCTCTGCACCCGTTTCCAACCCCGGCTGGTCCGACACCCCGAATATGGCCTCCCGAGGACCCAGGTCCAGTTTCACATGCACCACTTTAGAGATTACCCTAAACACCTCCTTCCAGTAATCCTCCAGCTTTGGACAGGACCAAAACATATGAATGTGGTTTGCGCCCCCTCCCCCAACGTTAACACACATCTACCCCCTCAAAGAACCGGCTTATTCTCGCCCTTGTGAGGTGCTCTGTATACACGACCTTCAGCTGTATCAGCCCCAACCTCGCACACGAGGTGGAAGCGTTCACCCTCCGGAGCACCTCACACCAGAACCCCTCCTCCATACTCTTTCCCAACTCTTCCTCCCACTTTGCTTTGATCCCTTCCAGTGGTGCCTCCTCCTCCTCCAAAATAGCCCCGTAAACCTCTGACACTACTCCCATCTCCAGTCCCCCTGTCGTCAGCACCTCCTCCAGCAATGTGGAGGCCGGCTCTACTGGGAAGCTCTGTATCTCCTTTCTGGCAAATCTCGAACCTGCATGTATCTAATTATTTCCCCCCGCTCCAGCCCATACTTCGCTCCCAGCTCCTTCAATCCCGCAAAACGACCCCCAAGAAATAAATCTTTTCTGCCCTGATTCCTTTCTCCTCCCATGTCTGAAAATTTCCATCCCACAAATCTATGGTTCGCCCAAATCGGTATTTCCCTTGACCCTGCTCCCAACCCGAAGTGGTGTCGAAACTGCCCCCAAATTCTCAACAAAACTATTACTACCGGACTCCCTGAGTATCTCCTCGAGGCCGTCGGGAGGAAAAAACATCCTTGACCGCATCCTCACCAACCTGCCTGCTGCAGATGTATCTGTCCATGACAGTATCGGTAGGAGCAGCCACTGCACAGTCCTTGTGGAGACAAAGTCCCATCTTCACATTGAGGAGACCCTCCATTGTGTTGTGTGGCACTACCACCGTGCTAAATGGGATAGACTTCAAACAGATCGAGCAACTCAAGACTGGGCATCCATGAGGCGCTGTGGGCCATCCGCAGCAGCAGAATTGTGCTCAGCCACAATCTGTAACCTCATGGCCCGGCATATCCCCCACTCTACCATTACCACCCAGCCAGGGGATCAACCCTGGGTCAATGAAGAGTGCAGGAGAGCATGTCAGGAACAACAGCAGGCAGACCGAAAAATGAGGAGTCAACCTGGTGAAGCTACAACACAGGACTACTTGTGGCCAAACCGCATAAGCAGCAGGTAATAGACCGAGCTCAGCGATTCCACAGCTAGTGGGTCAGATCTAAGCTCGGCAGTCCTGCCACATCCAGCCGTGAATGGTGGGGGACAATTAAATAACTCACTGGAGGAGGAGGCTCCACAAATATCCCCATCCTCAATGATGGAGGAGCCCGGCACATACGTGCAGAAGACAAGGCTGAAGCATTCGCTACAATCTTCAGCCAGAAGTGCCGAGTGGATGATCCATCTCGGCCTCCTCCGGAGGTCCCCAGCATCACAGATGTCAGTCTTCAGCCAATACGATTCACTCCACGTGATGTCAAGAAATGGCTGAAGGCACTGGATACGGCAAAGGCTATGGGCCTTGACAATATCCCGGTAATTGTACTGAAGACTTGTGCTCCAGAACTTGCTGCACCCCCTAGCCAAGCTGTTCCAGTACAGCTACAACACTGGCATCTACCCGGCAATGTGGGAAAGTTGCCCAGGTGCGTCCTGTACACAAGAAACAGGACAAATCCAACCCAGCCAATCACCGCCCTATCAGTCTACTCTCCATCATCAGCAAAGTGATGTAAGGAGTCACCAACAGTGTTATCAAGAGGCACTTACTCAGCAATAACCTGCTCACTGAGGCTCAGTTTGGGTTCCGCCCAGGGTCACTCAGCTCCTGGCCTCATTACAGCCTTGGGTCAAACATGGACTAAAGAGCTGAATGCCAGAGGTGAGGGGAGAGTGACTGCCCTCAGACATCAAGGCAGCATTTGACCGAGTGTGGCATCATGGAGCCCGAGCTAAACTGGAGTCAATGGGAATCAGGGGGAAAACTCTCCACTGGCTGGAGTCATACCCGGCACAAAGGAAGATGGTTGTGGTGGTTGGAGCAAATCATCTCAACTCCAGGACATCACTGCAGGAGTTCCTCATGGTAGTGTCCCAGGCCCAACCATCTTCAGCTGCTTCATTAATGACCTCCCTTCCATCATAAGGTCAGAAGTGGGGATGTTCGCTAATGGCTGCACAAGGTTCAGCACCATTTGCGACTCCTCAGATAATGAAGCAGTCCCTTTCCAAATGCAGCAAGACCTGGACAATATCCAGGCTTGGGTTGACAAGCGGCAAGTTACATTCACGCCACACAAGTGCCAGGCAATGACCATCTCCGACAAGAGAAGATCGAACCATCACCCCTTGACAGTGCCAACGGGACATGGCACAGTCCCAGAGGGATGTAGCACAGCCCCTGTGTTCCATGTCAGCGAGCATGGAGGCCCTGGTCGAGTCGAGAGGGTACCTCCAGGACAGGCACCGCCAGGTGGCGACCGAGCCCCTGGAGCTCGCTCTGGCCGCACCCCCAGACGAGGGAGTAACCCAGGGGCCATTGAGCACCCCAAGGGAGGAGGAAGTGAAGGGGCTTGTCTGATCCCTGCAGGGGAGGGCCAGAACACTGCAGTGCCTCTGAGCAAATGAATTGGGTACTCTAAATTTATTTTTAAAAGGATAGCAATAGGGGCTTGGGCGTAGTTGTTGTAGACTGCACTGTCACCAATAAACACATGTTCACTGACATTGCTCCCTGCCTCAGCCCTCTGTCTGCAGGGATGGGCTGGGTGCAGAGGGTGAGCCGGTTGGGTGAGTGGGAGGGAAGGGGGGTGGGCTGTTTTGTCGGTGCATGTTTCATGTGCAGAAGATACTGGAAGTCTGCAGAGGGATTTGGATAGGTTAAGTGAATGGGTTAGGGTCTGGCAGATGGAATACAATGTTGACAAATGTGAGGCTATCCATTTTGATAGGAATAACAGCAAAAGGGATTATTATTTAAACAATAAAATATTAAAGCATGCTGCTGTGCAGAGAGACCTGGGTGTGCTAGTGCATGAGTCGCAAAATGTTGGTTTACAGGTGCAACAGGTGATTAAGAAGGCGAATGGAATTTTGTCCTTCATTGCTAGAGGGATGGAGTTTAAGACTAGGGAGGTTATGCTGCAATTGTATAAGGTGTTAATGAGGCCACACCTGGAGTATTGTGTTCAGTTTTGGTCTCCTTACCTGAGAAAGGATGTACTGGCACTGGAGGGTGTGCAGAGGAGATTCACTAGGTTAATCCCAGAGCTGAAGGGGTTGGATTACGAGGAGAGGTTGAGTAGACTGGGACTGTACTCGTTGGAATTTAGAAGGATGAGGGGGGATCTTATAGAAAAATATAAAATTATGAAGGGAATAGATAGGATAGATGCGGGCAGGTTGTTTCCACTGGCGGGTGAAAGCAGAACTAGGGGACATAGCCTCAAAATAAGGGGAAGTAGATTTAGGACTGAGTTTAGGAGGAACTTCTTCACCCAAAGGGTTGTGAATCTATGGAATTCCTTGCCCAGTGAAGCAGTTGAGGCTCCTTCATTAAGTGTTTTTAAGGTAAAGATAGATAGTTTTTTGAAGAATAAAGGGATTAAGGGTTATGGTGTTCGGGTCGGAAAGTGGAGCTTAGCCCACAAAAGATCAGCCATGTTCTCATTGAATGGCGGAGCAGGGGCCAGATGGCCGACTCCTGCTCCTAGTTCTTATGTTCATCACTGCTTACCGCCCCTACCCACCACTCCTCCCAATCCTGTCCCCCCCAAGCAGGATTGTGGCCCGTGTGATGGAATGGCTCGTGTCGATCAGAAGGGCGGACAGTGGAATGTGATACCGTGGGCGGGAGCGAGACATTGCGGAGAACAACAGCTCAACACGGAGCGGGTCACCATCATCCTCCTCCCCATGGACCAGACTCGCTGGCGCTGTCAACCCAGGACCAACACCCTGTGGCGTAGCGAGGAACCTCGGAGGCGGGGGGGGGGGGGGGGGGGGGGGGTGCTGCGGTGAGAGGGGATGGGGTGCATGGGGGGGGGGAACCAATGAGGGGAGGAGTCGGACGGGATGGTTCAGCCACTGGTGACCTTCGTATCCTCCTCGTTCCACGAGGCACGCCGTTCATCTACTCGTCCAGCATGTCGCCCCTCATGCAGTGCGATGTTGTGGAGGATGCAACAGGTCACCATGATGCGCCCCGCCCCCCACACAGGGCTGTATTGGAGGGCCCCTCCAGAGCAGTCCAGGCACCTGGAGCACATCTTCAGGACGCTGATGCACCGCTCGATGACGCCCCTGGTCGCTGCATAGCGACCGTCGTAGCGGATCTCCGTGTGGGTCTGAGGTAGGTGTTGTGGTGATCACAAGTTAACTAGATGCAATACAACTGAGCAAACACTAGAGGGGGCACGGGAGAGCCATATAAATAGACGGGGACAGGAAGTGAGGACACACTTCACAGAGGGCAGAACTTGGAGCAGGACACACATGCCAGCTAGGAGCACTGAAGGTAGCCTTAGGTAACAGCTCTGAAGAGAGAACGAACTCACAATAAAGCATCTTCTCCACATTTGAGACTACGAGCTTTATTAAGACACGAGTAACAACACATGGTACCAGGAGTGGCTTCAGACGCTTACTACAGGACAACTCAGTGGCAGACACAGAAAGCTCAAAATGGCACGGAAATCTCCTACTGGACATTCGACTTGGGAAGACATCGCTAATTCGAGGATGTGGTATGGATACCCAGATCAGCTGGACCAGACTGGCGTTGTAAGAAATGTCTGGAAAAGGTTTAAACAAATGTTTGATATTTATCTCACAGCTAATGATGTACAAGAAGCCTCAGACAACATTAAAATAGCAATTCTCACCGCAGGGCCTGTAAATAGGAAAGTGTATGATGGATTTAAATACTCAAAAGATGAAGACAGAAACAGCCTACAAACGTTACTAAACAAATTTGAAGAGTACTGTGAGAAATTTGAACAGCAAGGCATGCTCAGAGTCCAAACTGCACAGAGACTGAGTGATGCCAAACGTAAAAAATCACGAAAAGAACAAGAAATCGCGAATGAAAAGTACAGATCAAAAAGAAGAAATAACAAGAATTTCTCACAAAGCCAAAACGCTGAAACCCTATCCAGATCGGGAAGAGAAGATTACTTACAACTTTTAGAAGTCCAGTCCTGGTGGGAAAGAAAAATCCCTGAAATCCGCGAAAAACGCGAAAAAATGGCGTTGGAGCACATTTTGCAGTCTCCGGTAAGCAAAGAACTACAAATCGCGTCTGCGCATGCGCCGGAACCGGAAGCCGCGCATGCGCAGTTTAAAAAAGATCGCGGTGCCGATCGTTATGCGCATGCGCAAGCCGCGCATGCGCAGTCAACAAAAGTCTTGGTCGCGGATCGTCATGCGCATGCGCACGCCGCGCATGCGCAATGGACACAGAACCGCGCAGGGAAGGAAAGCCGATTTGCGCATGCGCAATTCATTCCTACGCGTGACGTCATGACGTCTGAGCATCTCGACCACGCCCACTTAAAAGGGAAATGCCCGAAAATTGAAAATAAGACACTTAAAGTGGTAAACACAAATTTTCTTGCCTCAGAACACAGAAAAACGCCTGAACTTAAACCAACAGTTAAAAACAACTTGCACAACACCCTGAAAAAAGCAGTCTGCACCACCCAAAGTGAAGAGAACAAAAAGAATTCCGAAACAACAAAAGATGATTTGTTTTTCGAAGATTACCTCTCAGACATGGCTGAGACAGTCGGATATGCTTATCACAGCATCAGCGACACGGTCGCAAAGTTCAACACGAATCAACTCGTGGTAGAAGAATCCAACCAGGATGATTTGTTTTTCGAAGAATACTACTCAGACATGGCTGAGTCAGTCGGATATGCTTATCACAACATCAGCGACACGGTCGCAAAGTTCAACACGAATCAACTCGTGGTAGAAGAAGCCAACGAAGATGAAATGGGTATCAAAGAATACTACTCAGACATGGAGGAGTTATTTGGACATGCTGATCACAGCATCAGCGACACCGTTGCAAAGCTCAACACGACTCTACTCATGGTAGATGAATCCAACACCATGATGCCATGGCAGCTCGTCGATACATTGGATGACAGCAATACCCTAGACGAAGACGACACCACACAGAGAGCACAGGAAGACTCCACAGAGCGAGCGATGACAGGCTCCACAGTGCGAGTGATGAAAGACTCCAAAAGGGATGCAAGCAAACACTCCCTGGCGAACACCATGCATGAACAAGACCATGTAGGTAAACCTGCTGTATCTGAGCAACCGCAAGCAGACTATGAAAGTCTACCAAGCTCACAGGAACAAGAAGAAGACAATGCACCTCTACCCACTGCATGCGAAGACAGTGACAAGGTGATCACACTCGACGTACAGGATCACAGCGAGACTGACAGTTCTCAGCTTGTCTGTACCGAAGCACAGAGCGAAAACAGTAACAAGGTGATCGCACTCGACGTACAGGATCACAGCGAGACTGACAGTTCTCAGCTTGTCTGTACAGAAGCACAGAGTCGGGCCACCCAACAGTCCAGAGACACGATGCCGAAAGAAACCATGCTGATTCTGACTCCAGAAGAGGAGCACCTGGAGTCCAGTGAGACAACATCAACGGAAATCATGAAGATTTCAACTCCAGAAGCGGAGCACCAAGAGTCCGGAGACACCACGTCAACTGAAGTCATGCAGATTTGGACTCCAGAAGAGGAGCGCCAGAAGTCCACAGACACCACGTCAATTGTAATCATGGATGTTTTGACTCCAGAAGAGGAGCGCCAAGAATCCAGAGACACCGCGTCAAACGAAATCGAGAAGAATTTGACTCCGGAAGAGGAGCACCAAAAAAGCAAAGATGAGGAATCCAATTCTCCACAAATGATTGAGGTCACCTGCACCGATGCAACATCAGATCATTCGCACCACTCTCGAGACGAAATGCTCAATGACTCAAATTATCCACTCGGGACACGAATAGAGTATAACAAGAAAAACAAAAGTCAAAAGAAGCACAGCAGAAACGGGACAAACAACAGCAAGAACAAAAGCAACATGAAGCGCGACAAGACCAACAACAATAGCAAGAAGCACAGCAGAAACGAGAACGACAACAGAAAGAACAAAAGCAACATGAAGCGCGACAAGACAAACAACAAAGTCAGGCACAAAGATAGCGACAACGACAGAGACAGAAAGAACAAGAACGGCAACGAAAACAACAAAGTCAGGAACAAAGATAGCGACAACACCAAAGACAGAAACGACAAAAACAGCAACACGACCGGCAACGAAAACAACAAAGTCAGGAACAACGACAGTGCCAACACCAAAGACAGAAACGACAAAAACAGCAACAAGTACGGCAACGAAAACAACAAAAACAGGAACGACAGAAACAACAGCAATGAAACAACGACTTGTACACAATGGTACTACTCGGCACATGAAGGACAATGCCACAGCACACTGCAAAACGATGACAAGACTACAAACATGTCATGGGATGACAACGAATCGCACAAACTCACGTCTGCTCCAGAACGAGCAAGCACACCAGCATCCAAGGCGGATGAGACAATAAATCAACACCACAAGCACAGAAAAAAGTCCATGCCAGTCAACGTCAGTGAGGTGACCATGCAAACACCTCAGGATGATGCATTGGGTACTTAAAATAACAAGGAACACCAACAACATTCACAGCGGACTTGCAATATCAATATCACCACGTCATCAACAACAAAAAGAAAAAAAAGCTCTGAACAAATTCATCAAGTTTGGACTCATAAATGTTTTTATTAAGATTGGACATATAACTACATTGGCTTTGTACAATATGCAATAGCACCATCACCTGTATAGATACGCATATCATAAGTAACTGTTTTCTATAATTTTCGTTAACGATGTACAGCAAATATGTAAAGAGAAAAAGGGGATGTGGTGATCGTAGATTGACTAGATACAAAACAACTGAGCAAACACCAGAGGGAGAGCTATAAATACACCGGGACAGGATGTACAATTTTCTTTAACGATGTACAGAAAATATGTAAAGAGAAAAAGGGGGATGTGGTGATCACAAGTTAACTAGATGCAATACAACTGAGCAAACACTAGAGGGGGCACGGGAGAGCCATATAAATAGACGGGGACAGGAAGTGAGGACACACTTCACAGAGGGCAGAACTTGGAGCAGAACACACACACACACACGCCAGCTAGGAACACTGAAGGTAGCCTTAGGTAACAGCTCTGAAGAGAGAACGAACTCACAATAAAGCATCTTCTTCACATTTGAGACTACGAGCTTTATTAAGACACGAGTAACAACACAGGTGTCATCAGCCACGACAGCAGAAAACCCTTGTCACCCAAGAGCCAAACCCCCGCCTGTGGGTTCACGTCACAGGTGACGGGCACCGTTGGAGTTTGCCAAGATGAATGGGTTCTGCCCGGGTATCGGGCGCAGCTGTGCATAATGTGCATCTGATGATGCACCAACTGCCCATTGAGGGAATGGGATCGCTCCAATTTATGAAGGGCCACCCCTCATGCGCCGGCGCCCGTAGGGGGGGGGCATGTGTTCGGCCGATCATCCCCCAGACATGGGTCACGGCAGCGATGGCTGCGAATCCCGCTGCCCAGGCAACTGTTTGGCCTTGGTCCATGCCGAAGGCAATGTATTGTGCCGCCTGGCCACACAGGGCCTCTGTAATAGCGCGGCTGAACCTGTGCGCGGAGGCCTGTGAGATCCTGGACCGGTCCCCGCTCAGAGCCTGGAAGGACCCTGTGGCGAAAAGATTCAAGGCGACCGTCACCTTGACGGGGAGCGGGTGCCCTCCCCCTTACCCCCAGCGGTGCCAGATGCACCGTGACCCGGCACAGATGTCTCGAGGTCTCCCCTGCCCAGTCTCAGTCAGTGGTGGCATGCTCGGTCTGGCAGGTCCTCGTTGTGGTGATACGCGTCAGGACCGGCAGCCCACGGTCGCGCCTCTCCATGTCCGAGCCCCTCCCTCCTCCTCATCTGTCATGGCACCTGATTCTCCCTGTTAAATGCACAAGTGAAACTTGCCTTTGGAGACGGAGAAGCCCGCCTGAGATTGATCAGGGCATGAGGGAGATGGGAATAGACGGATGGGGAGGGACGAAGGGGTTTGGGAAGAGGCCGGTGTGGAATAAGAAACACTAGCACAGGCCCATGGGGCCGAATGGCCGGTTCCTGTATTGTAAACTATTTGGAATTCAATACAAGCAGAATCATTATTGTTGCAGAAGCTTCTCTGTGACCGGGTCCTGGCACATTCGTCCCTCGAGTATTTAATTCTGGCCACTAGGTGGCAATACCTGCTGCCAATAGCAGATCAATATTCCACACCCATCCCCCTGTTGTGCTTTGCTGTCAGTGTGATGGAGTGAGACCTGCTCCTTGAGCTCAGCAGATCGGGGGATTGAACTCACAGCTAAAGGTTAGGACACAGGGAAGAGCTGAAGGTGTAATGGAGCATTTCCTGCCCCTGATGATATAGATTGCAGACAGGCGGTGTGCAGAGCTTCGTTCCAGCAGGCCGTGTGCTCTGTTTTATTTTCCAGTCCCTCTATCGGCCAGTAGATGGCAGAGTTACACCAGGTTACAACACTGGCATCCACCCTCTGGAATATTGCCCGTGTTTGTCTCGTGCACAAAAAACGGGACAAATTCAACCCGGTAAATCCGCAGTGCCCCTGCCGTGCAGAAGGAGGCCATTCGGCCCACCCAGCCTGCAGCAACCCTCAGAAAGAGCCTCCTCCTCCGCCCGACCTCCGTAACCCCCGCCCGTGCATTGATCACGGCCAAACCACCTAACCTTCACACCTTCGGACTGTGAGAGGAAACCGGAGCACCCGGAGGAAACCCACGCAGACACGGGGAGAACGTGCAGACTCCGCACAGACATGCTTGGGTTTGGTCGGGTTGGGGGGGTTTGGTCGGGTTGGGGGGGTTTAGTCGGGTCTGGGGGGGTTTAGTCGGGTCGAGGGGGTTTGGTCGGGTCGGGGGGGGATTTAGTCGGGTCGGGGGGGGTTTAGTCGGGTCGGGGGGGGTTTAGTCGGGTCGGGGGGGTTTGGTCGGGTAGGGGGGGTTTAGTCGGGTCGGGGGGGTTTAGTCGGGTCGGGGGGGGTTTAGTCGGGTCGGGGGGGGCTGTGTCGGGTCGGGGGGGTTTAGTCAGGTCGGGGGGGGTTTAGTCGGGTCGGGGGGGGTTTAGTCGGGTCGGGGGGATTTAGTCGGGTCGGGGGGGGTTTAGTCGGGTAGGGGGGGATTAGTCGGGTCTGGGGGGGGTTTAGTCGGGTCGGGGGGGTTTGGTCGGGTCGGGGGGGTTTAGTCGGGTCGGGGGGTTTAGTCGGTCGGGGGGGGGGGTTTAGTCAGGTCTGGGGGTGTTTAGTCGGGTCGGGGGGGGTTTAGTCGGGTCGGGGGGGTTTAGTCGGGTCGGGGGGGGGGTTTAGTCGGGTCGGGGGGGTTTAGTCGGGTCGGGGGGGGTTTAGTCGGGTCGGGGGGGGTTTAGTCGGGTCGGGGGGGTTTAGTCGGGTCGGGGGGTTTAGTCGGTCGGGGGGGGTTTAGTCAGGTCGGGGGGGGCTGTGTCGGGTCGGGGGGGGTTTAGTCAGGTCTGGGGGGGTTTAGTCGGGTTGGGGGGGTTTAGTCGGGTCGGGGGGGTTTAGTCGGGTCGGGGGGGGTTTTAGTCGGGTCTGGGGGGGTTTAGTCGGGTCGGGGGGGGGTTTAGTTGGGTCGGGGGGGGCTGTGTCGGGTCGGGGGGGGTTTAGTCAGGTCTGGGGGGGTTTAGTCGGGTTGGGGGGGTTTAGTCGGGTCGGGGGGGGTTTAGTCGGGTCGGGGGGGGTTTTAGTCGGGTCTGGGGGGGTTTAGTCGGGTCGGGGGGGGTTTAGTCGGGTCGGGGGATGCTGTGTCGGGTCTGGGGGGGCTTTAGTCAGGTCGGGGGGGGGTTTAGTCGGTCGGGGGGGGGGTTTAGTCGGGTGGGGGGGGTTTAGTCGGTCGGGGGGGGGGTTTAGTCGGGTCGGGGGGGGTTTAGTCGGGTCGGGGGGAGTTTAGTCGGGTCTGGGGGGGTTTAGTCGGGTCGGGGGGATTTGGTCGGGTGGGGGGGGGGGTTTAGTCGGGTCGGGGGGGTTTAGTCGGGTCGGGGGGGGTTCAGTCGGGTCGGGGGGGGGTTTAGTCAGGGCGGGGGGGATTTAGTCAGGTCTGGGGGGGTTTAATAGAACATAGAACAGTACATAGAACAGTACAGCACAGAACAGGCCCTTCGGCCCTCGATGTTGTGCCGAGCAATGATCACCCCACTTAAACCCACGTAACCCGTATACCCGTAATCCAACAATCCCCCCATTAACCTTACACTACGGACAATTTAGCATGGCCAATCCACCTAACCCGCACATCTTTGGACTGTGGGAGGAAACCGGAGCACCCGGAGGAAACCCACGCACACACGGGGAGGACGTGCAGACTCCACACAGACAGTGACCCAGCCGGGAATCGAACCTGGGACCCTGGAGCTGTGAAGCATTGATGCTAACCACCATGCTACCGTGAGGCCCCTAAGTCGGGTCGGGGGGGATTAGTCGGTCGGGGGGGGTTTAATCGGGTCGGGGGGGGCTGTGTCGGGTCGGGGGGGGGTTTAGTCAGGTCTGGGGGTGTTTAGTCGGGTCGGGGGGGGTTTAGTAGGGTCGGGGGGGTTTAGTCGGGTCGGGGGGGGTTTAGTCGGGTCTGGGGGGGGGTTTAGTCGGGTCGGGGGGGTTTAGTCGGGTCGGGGGGGGTTTAGTCGGGTCTGGGGGGGTTTAGTCGGGTCGGGGGGGGGTTTAGTCGGGTCGGGGGGGGTTTAGTCGGGTCTGGGGGGGGTTTAGTCGGGTCGGGGGGGGTTTAGTCAGGTCTGGGGGTGTTTAGTCGGGTCGGGGGGGGGGTTTAGTCGGGTCGGGGGGGTTTAGTTGGGTCGGGGGGGGTTTAGTCGGGTCGGGGGGGTTTAGTCGGGTCTGGGGGGGTGTTTAGTCGGGTCGGGGGGGGTTTAGTTGGGTCGGGGGGTGTTTTGTCGGGTCGGGGGGGTTTAGTCGGGTCGGGGGGGGGTTTAGTCGGGTCGGGTCGGGGGGGTTTAGTCGGGTCGGGGGGGGGTTTAGTCGGGTCGGGGGGGGTTTAGTCGGGTCTGGGGGGGGATTTAGTCGGGTCGGGGGGGTTTAGTCGGGTCGGGGGGGGTTTAGTCGGGTCTGGGGGGGGGTTTAGTCGGGTCGGGGGCGGTTTAGTCGGGTCTGGGGGGGTTTAGTCAGGTCGGGGGGGTTTAGTCGGTCGGGGGGGGGGTTAGTCGGGTCGGGGGGGGTTTAGTCGGGTCGGGGGGGGGTTTAGTCGGGTCGGGGGGTTTAGTCGGGTCGGGGGGGTTTAGTCGGGTCGGGGGGGGGTTTAGTAGGGTCGGGGGGGTTTAGTCGGGTCGGAGGGGTTTAGTCGCGTCGGGGGGGTTTAGTCGGGTCTGGGGGGGTTTAGTCAGGTCGGGGGGGTTTAGTCGGTCGGGGGGGGGGGTTAGTCGGGTCGGGGGGGTTTAGTCGGGTCGGGGGGGGGGGTTTAGTCGGGTCGGGGGGGTTTAGTCGGGTCGGGGGGGTTTAGTCGGGTCGGGGGGGTTTAGTCGGGTCGGGGGGGGGATTTAGTCGGGTCGGGGGGTTTTAGTCGGGTCGGGGAGGATTTAGTCGGGTCGGGGGGGGGGGGTTTAGTCGGGTCGGGGGGGGTTTAGTCCAGTGGTTTGTGATGCAGAACGAGGCCAGCAGCGTGGGTTCAATCCCCGTATAGGCTGAGGTTATTCATGAAGGCTCCGCCTCCTCAACCTTGCCCCTCGCCTGAGATGTGTTGATCCTCAGGTTAAATCACCTCCAGTCAGCTCTCCCCCCTCAAAGGGGAAAGCAGCCTGTGGTCATCTGGGGCTATGGCGACTTTACGTGTGGACACTAAGGGGCAATTTTATCATGGCCAATCCATCTCACCTGTGCACACTGGGCTAAATAGCTGGCCTTTATAGCAGGTCAGCAGCACGGTTCAATTCCCATACCAGCCTCCCCGAACAGGCGCCGGAATGTGGCGACTAGGGGCTTTTCACAGTAACTTCATTGAAGCCTACTTGTGACAATAAGCGATTTTCATTTCATTTAATCTTCGGAGCACCCGGAGGAAACCCACGCAGACACGGGGAGAAGGTGCAGACTCTGCACAGACAGTCGCCCGAGCTGGAGTCGAACCCAGATCCCTGCTAACCAACTGCTTTGGACCCTGACAACATGTCAGCTGTTGTTCTGAAGACTAAGAACATCGAACAGTACAGCACAGAACAGGCCCTTCGGCCCTCAATGTTGTGCCGAGCCATGATCACCCTACTCAAACCCACGTATCCACCCCATACCCGTAACCCAACAAACCCCCCCTTAACCTTACTTTTTGTACGACACTACGGGCAATTTAGCATGGCCAATCCACCTAACCCGCACATCTTTGGACTGTGGGAGGAAACCGGAGCACCCGGAGGAAACCCACGCACACAGGGGGAGGACGTGCAGACTCCACACAGACAGTGACCCAGCCGGGAATCGAACCTGGGACCCTGGAGCTGTGAAGCATTTATGCTAACCACCATGCTACCGTGCTGCCCCTTGTGCACCAAAATATCTCTCGGCAACGTCCCTGTGGTGTTCTTTGTGTTGTTAAATTCAGGATGGTTGGCGTAGTGTTCACAAAGACCACAAAATAACTTGAACTTGATCAAAGCTATAAATTTATTAACACTGCTAACTTGGATTTGACACGTACTCTGAAATAATACACAGTTGATTATTAACATATAAACTACACTCATCTTCAACTAATCTCTATACCGTTATAAACTATGATCTGCTCTTACTCACACTATCTTTACTTCCGACTGACTCAAGCTCACTCCTGTACTGTTCTCTCCCACAAGGCTTAGCATCAATGCCTTATATACTTGTAGCTGTAGCTCCCTCTAGTGGCTACTCTAGTCATTTCATTAACCCTTGCAGTTCTTACAGTTATGATAACACCACAACTCCCAAAGCAACCCCCCCCCCCCCAACCAACAAATTGGAAAGTTATAGAATATATCCAGAGAATGGCTACAGAATAGAAGGGGGCCATTCAGCCTGCCGTGGCCTTGCTATCTCTCTGCACGAGCAGCTTAGGAGCCCCATAAGACCATAAGACATAGGAGTAGAATTAGGCCACTCGGCCCATCGAGTCTGCTCCGCCATTCAATCACGGCTGATATTGTCTCAGCCCCATTCTCCTGCCTTCTCCCCAAAACCCCTGATCCCCTTATTAATCACGAAAATAGGGCCCCAGGCCCTGCATTTTCCTGCACTCTTGCAAAACATTTCTCTTCAGGTAATGATTCAACCTGCCTCCACCACACTCTCGGGCAGTGTGTGTATCCCAGATCCCAACCACTCGCTACATAAAGAAAGTTTTCCTCAAGTCGCCTTTCCAGCCATTGACATTCACCTTAAACCGTTGTCCTCCAGATCTTCACCCTTCCACCAATGCAAGTGTTTTCTCTCTCTCTCTGCTCTGTTCAGACTTCTCATGATTTGGGCATCTCGATCGAATCTCCTCTCAACTGTCTCTTCTCCAAGGAGGACAATCTCCAATCTGTCCACTCATCTTCAACTAATCTCTTTACTGTTATAAACTATGATCTGCTCTTACTCACACTATCGTTACTTCCGACTGACTCAAGCTAACTACTGCATTACCCTGTCCCACAAGGCTTAGCTGCAATGCCTTATATACTTGTAGCTGTAGCCCCCTCTAGTGGCTACTCTAGGCATTTCATTAACCCTTGCAGTTCTTACAGTTATAATACCACAACTCCCACCGCAACCCCCCCCCACCCCCCAACCACTGGAACCATTGCCATGAATCTTTTCTGCGCTTCTCTCCAACGCTGTCACGTCCTTCCTGAAGTGTGGTGCCCAAAATTGGGCACGTTTATGTGGTGATATGCATCACTGTAGATACACAAGGGGTTAATGTAAATACACGTAGACTAGCTAGACACTAGAGGGAGCACCAGAGACATGGCACACAGACTTTCAACCAATAGGCCAGTAAGATAGGACACGACCAATGGGCATTCACGATACACACAGAGGTGACACCACCACAGGAGGGCATTACACCAACCCATATATAAAGGACACAGCACACATGATCTTCTTCTTTCCAGTGGAGACACTCGGTGAGTACAGACACAGGGTTGATTGAACATCACACCCACCACGTGGATTGTAGCAGACTGGTTCGTCAGTCTGAGTAGCTATAGAAGGATTTTTTTTTTTTTTTTTTTTTTTTTTTTTTTGAAGTTTTTTATTTAACACAAATTTGTAACAGTTACAAAGCGAAAAATGGCCCTGTGCAAAGAGCCTTAACATAGTGAAAACGAACAGTGGGAAAGAATAAACATGTTAATAAATGTTGAAACCACAAATCCTTCCATACGGCACTTTCCCTGCCAGCTCTGTTTACCCCTGCCACACGTGTTCAACTACACTAAGCTAACGTGGCCCTAACCCTCTTCTCCCTCCCCGCCCCCCCCCCCCCCCCCCCCCCCCCCCCCCCCCCCCCCGCCTGGTCTCCCCTACTCCCCAGGCCTGGCCTGCCAGGTCAGCCCTGCGCTTGGCCCTAGCCCGCCCCGCCCCCCCTCCGATCTCCCTGGTGCCCCCTGACCTACGCTAGTCACACTGACCCCTGCCCTTGGCGCCTACCTGTCTCCCGTCCCAGCGCTCAGGCCCTCCCCCCACCCACCAGGGACCCATTAACCTAATTGTATCCCACCGAGCCCTTTCAAGTCCCGTGACTAGCCCCTAGCCCATCCCCCCATCAGAGGCCCCGATCTCGCCCCAGAAGGTACCACGCACAGGCCCCCCCCTCCCCCCCATTGCGATCCCCCCAAAGGACCCTAAACAGTGCGCCCTCCAGCCCCCACTCTCTGTCCAGGCTGAAAACAATCTTAGATAAAACATTACAGTACAGGATAGTTTAACAAACCGCCGCCACACAAAATGTCTGAAAGCCCCGAGTCCTTTAGTTCCAGTCCAGCTTCTTTTTCTTAGTAAAAGTCCTAATCAGAGCAACTTTAAGTTAACAGGCCGCCGCCACTGTACAGCACTGAAAGAACTCAGTGCCCATTAGTTCAAGTCCAGCTTCTTGTCTTTAATAAAGGTCCAAACCTGTTCTGGTGTCTCAAAGTAGTAGTGGAGTTCCTCAAACGTAACCCAAAGCTTTGCAGGATATAGCATTCCAAACCTCACCTCCTTTTTGTAGAGGGCTGCCTTTACCTTGATGAATCCTGCACGCCTCTTGGCCAGCTCCGTTCCCAAGTCCTGGTAAATGCGCACCTCGCAGTTCTCCCATCTGCTGCTCCTCTCAGCCTTGGCCCATCGCAGCACACGTTCCCTGTCAGCAAGCCGGTGAAAGCGGACCACCAAGGCCCTCGGTCGGTCGCCCGTCCTGGGCTTCCTTGCGGGGGCTCTATGTGCCCCATCCAACTCCAGGGGTTGAGGGAAGGCCTCCGGTCCCATCAGCGCCTCAAACATACCCGTCACGTATGAGCCCACATCCGACCCCTCGCAGCCCTCGGGGAGGCCAACGATTCTTAAATTCTGCCTCCTGGCTCTGTTCCCCAGCTCTTCAAGCTGCTCCTGCATCCTCCTCTGACGGGCGTTCAGCTCCTCCACCTCGTGCTCCAGCTCCGTTACCGTGCCCTCCTGACTGGAGAGCTTCGCCTCAACCTCCCTGAGCGCCTTCCCTTGGACCGACCATTCGGTCCATCACCGCTCTCATCGGGTCCAGCGTGTCCCTCCTCAGCTCGGCGAAGCAGTTCTTGAAGAACTCCATCTGCTCCTCCCTTGGCCAGTGAGCCTCCGCTCCCCGGTCCCCGCCGTCCGCCATGCTTGGCCGCCCGGCCTGGGTTCCCCGCTGCTCCCGCTTCGATCCTTCCCGCTCCACTCGACCGCTTCTGGTCCAGCCGCCCATACCCCGGGAAGAAAGCCTCTTCCCTGTCGTCTCCTCCACCGATTCAGGCTGCCAGGTACCTAAAAAGTCCGTAGACAAAGGTCCGTTTGCCCATCTCGGGCGGGAGCGATCCGACCTGCGACCTGCCTCCTCGAGGGCGCCACCGGAAGTCAGCTATAGAAGGATTAACAGTAGAGTCGAATCCAAGTAGGAGAATTGTTAATAGTTTAATAAACGTGTTAAAGCTATCTCCAAGTCTGAACCTTCCTTTGTCAGAGTGCACATCAAGGAAGCAGCTTATGCTCAGTCAAGAGCATAACAAAACTGTTTACTCCACTTGAGGCCAAAGAAGCTTTTTATCGTTGCACCATAGCCTCCTGGCGTTTATAGTCTAATCAGCTGGAGTTACCAGGGACCTTTGAAAATGGCGGTGGAACCTGGATCTGGAATCCAACCCTCATCTGCTGGTTGGGGAAAGGGTGCAGGACGTGAAGAACGCGTGAGGGAAAGCTGGGCCGTTCAAACTTGGTGCACAGGAATAACCGATCAATTTTCATTCCGGTGTGTCTTTAATCCACAAGGCATGCACGTCAGAGGTGGATGGGGGGGGGGGGGAGGGGGGGGGCAGGAGAGCAAACTGCAATCTGATTGGCTGGCACCTCCTTCTGTTCCAGCCATGCCCGAGCTCTGTAGTGGACATTGCCAGATGTGCAGGAAGGAAGGCTAAGAAAAGTACCCAGGCTCGGTGAGTCCCAGGGTATTAGTGGGCGGTGGGATCCAAGGGCCTAATGGTTGGGGAGGGGGTGTGGGGGAAGGTGCACTCATCGTGCGGCCTCCTCTGTGTGTCTGGGCCCCACGCCCTGCCCATCAGCGCCCTCCCCCGCATCGTCGGAGGAGGCCAGATGTTCATGCTCCTCCTCCAGCACGTTGCCCCTCTGCTGCGCGATGTTGTGGAGGATGCAGCAGGTCACCACGATGCGGGCGACCCTCTCAGCGTCAAACTGGAGGCCCCTCCAGAGCGGCCCAGAAACCTGAGCCACATCGTCAGGAGGCCGAGAAACCGCTCAATCACATCCCTGGTCGCTGTATGGGCGTCGTTGCAGCGGGTTTCCGTGTCGGTCTGTGGCCTCCGGATAGGTGTCATCAGCCACGACCGCAGCGGGTAACCCATTCTCTGAGGAAGGATATTCCTGCTGTGACAGCACTGAGGGAGTGCCGCAGTGTCAGAGGGTCAGTGCTGAGGGAGTGCCGCACTGTCACAGGGTCAGAACTGAGGGAGCGCCGCACTGTCAGAGGGTCAGTACTGAGGGAGTGCTGCACTGTCAGAGGGTCAGAACTGAGGGAGCGCCGCACTGTCAGAGGGTCAGTACTGAGGGAGTGCTGCACTGTCAGAGGGTCAGTACTGAGGGAGTGCTGCACTGTCAGAGGGTCAGTACTGAGGGAGTGCTGCACTGTCAGAGGGTCAGTACTGAGCGAGTGCTGCACTGTCAGAGGGTCAGTACTGAGGGAGCGCTGCACTGTCAGAGGGTCAGTACTGAGGGACTGCCGCACTGTCAGAGGGTCAGTACTGAGGGAGTGCTGCACTGTCAGAGGGTCAGTACTGAGGGAGTGCCGCACTGTCAGAGGGTCAGTACTGAGGGAGTGCTGCACTGTCAGAGGGTCAGTACTGAGGGAGTGCCGCACTGTCAGAGGGACAGTACTGAGGGAGTGCTGCACTGTCAGAGGGTCAGTACTGAGGGAGTGCCGCACTGTCAGAGGGTCAGTACTGAGGGAGTGTCGCACTGTCAGAGGGTCAGTACTGAGGGAGTGCTGCACTGTCAGAGGGTCAGTACTGAGGGAGTGCCGCACTGTCAGAGGGTCAGTACTGAGGGAGTGCTGCACTGTCAGAGGGTCAGTACTGAGGGAGTGCAGCACTGTCCGAGGGTCAGTACTGAGGGAGTGCTGCACTGTCAGAGGGTCAGTACTGATGGAGTGCTGCACTGTCAGAGGGTCAGTACTGAGGGAGTGCCGCACTGTCAGAGGGTCAGTACTGAGGGAGTGCCGCACTGTCAGAGGGTCAGTACTGAGGGACTGCCGCACTGTCAGAGGGTCAGTACTGAGGGAGTGCTGCACTGTCAGAGGGTCAGTACTGAGGGAGTGCTGCACTGTCAGAGGGTCAGTACTGAGGGAGTGCTGCACTGTCAGAGGGTCAGTACTGAGGGAGTGCTGCACTGTCAGAGGGTCAGTACTGAGGGAGTGCTGCACTGTCAGAGGGTCAGTACTGAGGGAGTGCTGCACTGTCAGAGGGTCAGTACTGAGGGAGTGCTGCACTGTCGGAGGGTCAGTAGTGAGGGAGAGCTGCACTGTCAGAGGGTCAGTACTGAGGGAGTGCCTGCACTGTCAGAGGGTCAGTACTGAGGGAGTGCTGCACTGTCAGAGAGTCAGTACTGAGGGAGTGCTGCACTGTCAGAGGGTCAGTACTGAGGGAGTGCCGCACTGTCAGAGGGTCAGTACTGAGGGAGTGCCGCACTGTCAGAGGGTCAGTACTGAGGGAGTGCCACACTGTCAGAGGGTCAGTACTGAGGGAGTGCTGCACTGTCAGAGGGTCAGTACTGAGGGAGTGCGGCACTGTCAGAGGGTCAGTACTGAGGGAGTGCTGCACTGTCAGAGGGTCAGTACTGAGGGAGTGCCGCACTGTCAGAGGGACAGTACCGCACTGTCAGAGGGACAGTACTGAGGGAGTGCCGCACTGTCAGAGGGTCAGTACTGAGGGAGTGCCGCACTGTCAGAGGGTCAGTACTGAGGGAGTGTCGCACTGTCAGAGGGTCAGTACTGAGGGAGTGCCGCACTGTCAGAGGGTTAGTACTGAGGGAGTGCTGCACTGTCAGAGGGTCAGTACTGAGGGAGTGTCGCACTGTCAGAGGGTCAGTACTGAGGGAGTGCTGCACTGTCAGAGGGTCAGTACTGAGGGAGTGCCGCACTGTCAGAGGGTTAGTACTGAGGGAGTGCTGCACTGTCAGAGGGTCAGTACTGAGGGAGTGTCGCACTGTCAGAGGGTCAGTACTGAGGGAGTGCTGCACTGTCAGAGGGTCAGTACTGAGGGAGTGCTGCACTGTCAGAGGGTCAGTACTGAGGGAGTGCTGTAATTCTGAATTGTGATCCAGGGATTCCCTTGCTTTCCCTGACTCCGAAGCAGATTTCAGTGGATGCCAGTCAGGTCAACTATTATTTCAAGTTATCCCCCGGGTATAATCCATATCTTACTAGGAGCTTTTGTCTACTTACCACTCAGTAGCTTACACACGGGCCCGACTAAGTAGTGCTAAGTAAAGTAAAGTAAACTTTCTAATAATAATAATAACCACTTTTTCAGGTTATCAATTTAAACTTAACTTTATTTTCAAGTTAAAAAGATAAAAACTAGCTTTACAGAAAGGTCGGGATGCTCCGACCCCCCCCCCGCCCACTGGGTCGGAGAATCGCCTGGGGCCGGCGCCAATCCCGCCTCCCCGTGACCCGAATTCTCCGCCCCTCGGAATTCGACGGGGGCGGGAATCGTGCCAGTCGGCGGGCCCCCCGCGGTGATTCTCCGGCCCGCGATGGGCCGAAGTCCCGCCGCTGACAAGCCCCTCCCGCCGCCGTGGATGAAACCACCTACCTTACCGGAGGGATTGGTGGCGCGGGCGGGCGCCGGGGGGGTCGTGGGGTTGGGGCGCGGGGTGATCTGACCCCGGGGGTGCCCGCACAGTGGCCTTGCCTGCGATCGGGGCCCACCGATCAGAGGGCGGGCCTGTGCCGTGGGGGCACTCTTTTTCTTCTGCCTTCACCATGGCGGAGGCGGAAGAGACCCCCCCCCCCCCCCCCTGCGCATGCTCCGGTGGTGACGTCAGCAGCCGCTGACGCTCCGGCACATATGCGGACTTACGCCGGCCGGCGAAGTCCTTTTGTCCCCGGCTGGCGGGGCGCCAAAGGCCGTTCCCGCCAGCCGGCGGAGTGGGAACCACTCCGGCGTGGGCCTAGCCCCTCAATGTGAGGGCTTGGCCCCTAAAGGTGCGGAGCGACACCGGACTGGTTCACACCACTCCAACACGCCGGGACCCCCCGCCCCGCCGGGTAGGGGAGAATCCCGGCCCCTTTCTTGTTCGGACCAGTTGTAAGACTTTCAAGTCTATCTTGTCAATGGTTTTTCGTTAACATTTGGTCTTCTGTTCGCTTCTCTGGGTTGCTGCGTCTTCAGATGCTGCCATCACCGAGGAAGAAAGTCTCTCTGCTCACTTTTCAGAGTTTTTATAGCAATTTGTGGAGCCTGACCTTCACAAATGACTTCCCTTTGCTGACTGTTAGCTTCCCTTTGCTGACTGTTAGCTTCCCTTTGCTGACTGACTGGCCTGACAGTTGAAAGCTATTTTCTATTGGTTAGAAGCGTGGCTCCTTGCAACAGCGCGGCTTCATTCCCCCAGCGCGCCGTTACTTACTGATGCGCGATCAATAACTACTGAAACAAAGGAGTAGTCCGAATTGAAGGCTTTAATCTACAAGATGGTTCCCCAGCAGCTCGAGTACAGAAAGAAGGTTGGCTGCTGGGAAACACGGGTTCTTATACCCCGCCTCACTGGGCGGAGTTACCTTACATCCCGACCAATGAAATGCAAACACTTGGGCCAATGAGCAGCCAGCCTTCTCCACCAATGGTAGCTCCCACTCCCAGGTACCGTAGTACCTCTAGTCATACTACCACGCTTACTTTGAACTTTTTCACTTTGCTTGACATGCAATAAATTAGTCTGTGTCTTCATCAGTAACCTTTCAGATTTACGTCTTTTTTAATGATTTTTTTCAGTCTCAACCCGGGTCATCTTTGACTTTAACGTTATCCGGCTTGACTATCTTCTAAAACGTTTTAACGCCCAAATAGTGAATGGGTTACAGCATAACCTTGTCACCTTATGGGTTTCTTTATTTGTAAATCAGTTGTCTCATCTTATTACTACCGTCAGCACGTTTTCCCGCTTAACATTTGTCCCTTCTTCCAAACCTTAGATTCTGGCTGCTCTTAATTGTTCAATAAAATCATTCATTGCTCAAAGAATTGTGAAATACTGCTCCTTTTCATATAACTTGAGAATTTAAGTCGATCAAATGACTTTTTAACTTGTAAATCAGCATGAATTGTTCCTAGCTGTTTTCATTTACGTCTGTGTAGCTGTCTGCATTTCAAACAAGCTGCTGCGGTTAACCCCTTGTGGGACTTCTCCCTTTCATTATAAGCCTCAGGCATTCTCAGCGTTACTTTCATGTTTCAAAAGGAATATTTTCCCAATTTTTCATTACAACTGTCAGAGGGTCAATACTGAGGGAGTGCCGCACTGTCAGAGGGTCAGTACTGAGGGAGTGCTGCACTGTCAGAGGGTCAGTACTGAGGGAGTGCCGCACTGTCAGAGGGTCAGTACTGAGGGAGTGCTGCACTGTCAGAGGGTCAGTACTGAGGGAGTGCCGCACTGTCAGAGGGTCAGTACTGAGGGAGTGCTGCACTGTCAGAGGGTCTGTACTGAGGGAGTGCTGCACTGTCAGAGGGTCTGTACTGAGGGAGTGCTGCACTGTCAGAGGGTCAGTACTGAGGGAGTGCTGCACTGTCAGAGGGTCAGTACTGAGGGAGCGCCGCACTGTCAGAGGGTCAGTACTGAGGGAGCGCCGCACTGTCAGAGGGTCAGTACTGAGGGAGTGCCGCACTGTCAGAGGGTCAGTACTGAGGGAGTGCTGCACTGTCAGAGGGTCAGTACAGAGGGAGTGCTGCACTGTCAGAGGGTGAGTACTGAGGGAGTGCCGCACTGTCAGAGGGTCAGTACTGAGGGAGTGCTGCACTGTCAGAGGGTCAGTACTGAGGGAGTGCCGCACTGTCAGAGGGCAGTACTGAGGGAGTGTCGCACTGTCAGAGGGTCAGTACTGAGGGAGTGCTGCACTGTCAGAGGGTCAGTACTGAGGGAGTGCTGCACTGTCAGAGGGTCAGTACTGAGGGAGTGCTGCACTGTGAGAGTGTCAGTACTGAGGGAGTGCCGCACTGTCAGAGGGTCAGTACTGAGGGAGTGCTGCACTGTCAGAGGGTCAGTACTGAGGGAGAGCTGCACTGTGAGAGTGTCAGTACTGAGGGAGTGCTGCACTGTCAGAGGGTCAGTACTGAGGGAGTGCCGCACTGTCAGAGGGTCAGTGCTGAGGGAGTGCCGCACTGTCAGAGGGTCAGTACTGAGGGAGTGCTGCACTGTCAGAGGGTCAGTACTGAGGGAGTGCTGCACTGTCAGAGGGTCAGTACTGAGGGAGTGTTGCACTGTCAGAGGGTCAGTACTGAGGGAGTGCTGCACTGTCAGAGGGTCAGTACTGAGGGAGTGCTGCACTGTCAGAGGGTCAGTACTGAGGGAGTGCCGCACTGTCAGAGGGTCAGTATTGAGGGAGTGCCGCACTGTCAGAGGGTCAGTACTGAGGGAGTGCCGCACTGTCAGAGGGTCAGTACTGAGGGAGCTCCACACTGTCAGAGGGTCAGTACTGAGGGAGTGCTGCACTGTCAGAGGGTCAGTACTGAGAGAGTGCCGCACTGTCAGAGGGTCAGTACTGAGGGAGTGCTGCACTGTCAGAGGGTCAGTACTGAGGGAGTGCCGCACTGTCAGAGGGTCAGTACTGAGGGAGTGCTGCACTGTCAGAGGGTCAGTACTGAGGGAGTGCTGCACTGTCAGAGGGTCAGTACTGAGGGAGTGCTGCACTGTCAGAGGGTCAGTACTGAGGGAGTACCCGATTCACGGGCAGGGGGGACTTTGGAAGGGGCTGGGGGCACTGTTGGGTGGTGGTCCCGGCATCGCGAGCCAGCCAAAGTGGGGGCACTATTTGGCAGGCCGCCGTGTGCATTTGCGGCCACGGACCCGGCAATTCTCCAGTCATATCGGCAGCTAGAGCCGGGTGGTCTACGCTCCTGCCCTGCTAACCCCGCACCAAACGGGGGATCGGTGGCAGTTTTGCCACACCCAAGGCAGCCCCCAGTGAGGGCAGTGCCAACCAACGGTACCCCTGGCACCAAGGACCGTTGGCACCGACAGGACCGGATACCGTCGGGGTAGTGGTGTAGTGGTGGGGGTGCGGGAGTGGGGGGGGGGGGGGGAACATGTGTGGGTGGGGTCCGCAGTGCCAACCGGGGCCACCGTGTAGCACATGGCACCTGGCTGGGCACGGGAGTATGCGCCATGCTAACATGTTGACCTTTCACCCCCTGCAGTCAATGGCATTTGGACATCAAGCTGGCCACTGTGGCGATGGCCGCAGCCCTGTGAGATATCCTGCAGCAGTGTGAGTGGGGGCCGCTCAGAGAGGAGGGGGAAGCTGCCACAGGGGAACGGGCTGCAGATGGGCAGCTGGCGGCCGCACAGGCTGGAGGGCCGCCCACCCAACAGGCTGTGGAGGAGGAGGTGCCCAGGAGACGCTGCATGAGACCCCGCGTGTACCCCAACCGCAAGTCGTTCGAGGATCTGCCGGACCAGGCATGCAGGTGGAGACAGCAGGTGAGCAGAGAGACCACGCGATATATCTGCCCGATGATGGCAGGGCGGCACCAGCTCCCGGTGACCATCAAGGTGACGGTCGCCTGAACCTTTAGGCAATGGGGTCCTTCCAGTCGCCAAGTGGGGTCCTGTCTGGGGTCTCACAGACCTCGATGCACAGGTGCATCCGCATTGTCACTGCCCTATATGCCCAGGCCGCTCAATACATCCAGTTCCACGTGGACCGAGCCCACCAGGATGCCCGGGCAGCGGGGTTCGCTGCCAGCGACGGAATGTCCCGGGTCCACGGGCGATAGACGGGATGCACGTGGCCCTACGAGCACCTGCAGATAGCAGGCCTCTCTACACCAACCGAAAGGGGCTCCACTCGATGAGGATCCAGCTGATATGTGACCATCAGATGTGCATCATATACGTTTGCGCCCGATACCTGGGCAGTGTGCACAACGCCTGGCACGCTCGACAATTCCTGACATGCTGAAGTCGCTCCCCCCCCGGCTGGGGGGTTCACTCCTGGGTGACAGGGGTTACCCACTGTGGTCGTGGCTGATGACGTCTATCTGGAGGCCACAGACTGCGCACAGACCCGCTACAATGGCCATACAGCGACCAGGAGTGTGACCGAGCGGTGCTTCGTGATCCTGAAGATGTGCTTTAGGTGCCTGGTCCGCTCTGGAGGAGTCCTCCAGTGTGATGCTGTGAGGGTCTCCCACATGGTGGTGGCCTGCTGCATCCTCCACAACATCATTCCGCAGAGGGGCGATGTGCTGGAGGAGGAGGATGAGGAGAGAGGGCAGGCCTCGTGGGAGGATGCGGGAGGGGGACGATGAGCAGGACAAGGGGCCCAGGCAGGCAGGGGAGGCCGCACGACGTCATTGCCAGGGCTAGCACGCACGGGACGCTCTGCTCACGACACGGTTCGCCGACTAGGAGGAAGCGGGTGGAAAGTGGTGGTGCCAGCCAGGGGCATGGACAACACACATCCCAGAGCCACACCCCCTCCATTATACATATCTGCGGCGCTCGGAGCTGGGGTCCCTGGGTTGGCAGTGTTGTGTTATGCTTCTTCATGTAGCATAAGCTGCTTCCTTGATGTATACTCTGACAAAGGAAGGTTCAGACTTGGAGATAGCTTTAACATATTTATTGAACTGTTACCAATTCTCCTACTTGAGTTTGACTCTCCTGCTAATCTTGCTATAGTAACTCAATCTAACTAACCAGTCTTCTCTAAGCCATGCGGTGGGTGTGATGCTTCCCTGATCTGCCCCTGTCTCTCTGAGTGTCGCCTATGGAAAGAGAAAGAGCATGTGTGCCCTGTCCTTTTATATGGGTCGCCCCCTTGTGGTAGTGTCACCTCTGGGTGTGTCTTGACTGCCCATTGGTCGTGTCCTATCTTGCTGACCTATTGGTTGAATGTCTGTGTGTCATGATGTCTCTGGTGCTTCCCTCTAGTGTTTATTTAGTGGTAGTGTATTTACATTAACCCCTTGTGTAGTTACAGTGATGCATATCACCACAGGCAGTGAGAGTGGGTCTGGTCCATGGGATGGAGGTTGATGCCAGCCCGCTCTGCGATGAGCTCTGGGGCTCCACATCTTATGACAATGTCTGACTCCGGCCCACAGTAGCACCTTCCAGCTGTGTGATCCCTGCATGTGAGCTGCAGGCCCTGTCGAATCCCTAGGTGGGGGTGCTGGGGATGGTCAGGCTATGGGCAGGGAGGGGGGCGCAGTCCACCCACAGGGCCTAGACTGGTCCCCTGACATGCCCCCCCACCCCCCCGTCCAGCCCAGATCAGCCCACCCCACCACACAGCAGACAGGGCACCGAGGCCGGCTTCAGCGGTGTTAACAGGTGTTTATTGTGTGGTGACAGTCTGTGCCCTCGCCCCTATGGCTGAACTGTGCCCTGCACCCCTGCCAACTTAGCTGGTGTCTAACTTTCTGGCCTTACGGGCCCTAACACTACGTCTAGGTGGTTCCTCGTACGGTACAGCAGGAGTGGAGGTGGCTTGCTGGGATTCCCACCCTGCGACCTGGGTCCCCGTTGGCGCACATCTCCTGGGGCTGCCCGGCCTGGATGTGCCCATCTGCTGCTCAGGGGTCGGAGGTGCTGCGGTGTTCCGGCACCTCCCCAGCGGGAGTTACCGGCCTGGCCCCATCACCTCCTCCTCCCTCAGGGTGCCCGATGGCCCCCGGGCTGCTCCATGGGACCGGGGTATGAGTGATGCCATCCTCTGAGGCCCCGCTGCCACCAGACGCTGCCAGTCCTGGAGGCCCGCTGTGGTCACGGCCAGGATCTGCATGCTCGCGGCCATGGGGCACAGGAAGTGAACCATCTGTGTCTGGGACTGGGACACGCTGTGACTGTGCCACCGCCCTGTGGGTCTGTGCCACACCAGCCAGTGACTGGGCCGTGTCCCTCTGGGTTGGTTCTATAGAGAAAAAGGTTGAATCCATTTGGAAATTAGAAATTGTAAGGAGAAAAGACCTCTGATAGGCGTCGTCTATAGGCTACCAAATAATAACAATCATGGTGGGGTGGGCAATAAACAAAGAAATAACTGATGCATGTAGAAATGGTACTGCAGTTATAATGGGTGATTTTAATCTCCATGTTGATTGGTCAAACCAGGTTGGTCAAGGCAGCCTTGAGGAGGAGTTCATAGAATGTATCCACGATAATTTCCTCGAACAGTATGTAATGGAACCTCCAAGGGTTCCATTACTCCCTGTGTAATAAGAACAAAGAACAAAGAACAAAGAAAATTACAGCACAGGAACAGGCCCTTCGGCCCTCCCAGCCTGCGCCGATCCAGATCCTTTATCTAAACCCGTTGCCTATTTTCCAAGGTCTACTTCCCCACCCGTTCATATATCTGTCCAGATGCATCTCAAATAATGCTATCGTGCCCACCTCTAACACCTCCGCTGGCAAAGCGTTCCGGGCACCCACCACCCTCTGCGTAAAAAACTTTCCATGCACATCTCCCTTAAACTTTCCCCCTCTCACCTTGAAATCGTGACCCCTTGTAACTGAAGACAGGAATAATGAATGATCTCATGGCTAGGGATCCTCTCGGAAGGAGCGATCACAGTGTGGTTAAATTTAAAATACGGATGAAGAGAAGGTAAAATCCAATACCAGTGTCTTATGTTTAAACAAAGGAGACTACAATGGGATGAGGGAGAAGTTTGCTAAAGTTGACTGGGACCAAAGACTTTGTGGTGGGACAATTGAGGAACAATTCAAAGGACTTTCAAAGCGATTTTTCACAGTGCTCAGCAAAAATATACACCAGTGAGAAGGAAGGACTGTCGGAAAAGAGATAATCAGCCGTGAATCTCTGAGGAAATACAGGAGGGTATCAAATTGAAAGATCATGCATACAAAGTGGCAAAGACTAGTGGGAAACTAGAGGATTAGGAAATCTTTAAAGGTCAACAGAAAGCCATGGAAGAAGCTATAAAGAAAAGTAAGATAGATTATGAGAGTAAATTAGCTCAGAATATAAAAACTGATAGCAAATGTTTCTACAAATTTCTAAAACGACAAAGGGTGGCCAAAGTAAACATTGGTCCTTTAGAGGATGGGAAGGGAGATTTAATAATGGGAAATGAGGAAATGGCTGAGGCATTCTGTGTTGGTCTTCACAGTGGAAGACACAAATAACATGCTAATAATTGTTGGCAAGGAGGCTATGTCTCCTTTGAACCTCGGTGGGAATTGAATTGAATTGGTAAGACTGTTCCTTGTTAAATTTCAGGAATTTAATTTAATCTAGAATTGTGCAGTGAAGGTTAACAAGGGCTGCCCCACTCACTCACATAACTGGTTGGCAGTTAAGTGTCAGTCACCTTAAGCTACTTTGATCTAAAAGCAGGGGGGGGGGGGGGGGGGTCAACGCAAGCCAATTTAAAAAAGCAACTTGTAACTCACTCCCAGTGAGTTCTCCCAGTGAGCCAGAGAAGACACAGCCAGAGCAAGACACAGCGAAGAGCGAGACACAGCGAAGAGCGAGGCACAGCGAAGAGCGAGACACAGCGAAGAGCGAGACACAGCGAAGAGCGAGACACAGCCAGAGCAAGGCACAGTGAAGAGCGAGACACAGCCAGAGCGAGGCACAGCGAAGAGCGAGACACAGCCAGAGCGAGGCACAGCGAAGAGCGAGAAACAGCCAGAGCGAGGCACAGCGAAGAGCGAGACACAGCCAGAGCAAGGCACAGTGAAGAGCGAGACACAGCGAAGAGCGAGACACAGCGAAGAGCGAGACACAGCCAGAGTGAGGCACAGCAAAGAGTGAGGCACAGCGAAGAGCGAGACACAGCAAAGAGTGAGGCACAGCGAAGAGCGAGACACAGCGAAGAGCGAGGCACAGCGAAGAGCGAGGCACAGCGAAGAGCGAGACACAGCAAAGAGTGAGGCACAGCGAAGAGCGAGACACAGCGAAGAGCGAGGCACGGCGAAGAGCGAGACACAGCCAGAGCAAGGCACAGCAAAGAGCGAGACACAGCCAGAGCGAGGCACATCGAAGAGCGAGACACAGCGAAGAGCGAGACACAGCAAAGAGCGAGACACAGCCAGAGCGAGGCACAGCGTAGAGCGAGACACAGCCAGAGCGAGGCACAGCGAAGAGCGAGACACAGCGAAGAGCGAGACACAGCGAAGAGCGAGACACAGCCAGAGTGAGGTACAGCGAAGAGCGAGGCACAGCGAAGAGCGAGACACAGTGAAGAGCGAGACACAGCCAGAGCGAGGCACAGCGAAGAGCGAGACACAGCGAAGAGCGAGGCACAGCGAAGAGCGAGGCACAGCGAAGAGCGAGACACAGCCAGAGCGAGGCACAGCGAAGAGCGAGACACAGCGAAGAGCGAGACACAGCGAAGAGCGAGACACAGCCAGAGCGAGGCACAGCGAAGAGCGAGACACAGCGAAGAGCGAGACTCAGCGAAGAGTGAGTTTGGGAATTTGAAGCTAGGTGGGAATGGGAAGCTGGGATGGGAGGAGGTCCTTTTTATCCTCGGTAAGTGACTGGTAAGTAGTTTTTCTTTTCATTTGTCAATTTATTTATTTATTTATTTTTTCTTTCATTTTTTTTGGAATTGTAGTTGTGTAAGTTAACTTCAGGTTTAAAGCATGGCAGGAGATCCCAGACCCGTGTTATGCTCCTCGTGTGCGATGTGGTTGCTCAGGGACACGTCCACTGTCCCTGGCTCCTTCATGTGCAAGAAGTGTGTTCAGTTGCAGCTCCTGTTAGACCGCTTGACGGCTCTGGAGCTGCGGATGGACTCACTTTGGAGCATCCGCCATGATGAGGAGATCGTGAGGAGCACGTTTAGCGAGTTGGTCACACCGCAGGTGAAAGTTACTGAGGTAGATAGAAAATGGGTGACCAAAAGACTGAGTAAGAGTTGGAAGGCAGTGCAGGTGTCCCCTGCGGTCATCTCCCTGCAAAACAAATATACCGCTTTGGATAACATTGAGGGAGCTGGCTCACCAGGGGAAGGCAGCAGAAGCAAGGTTCATGGCACCGTGGCTGGCTCTGCTGCGCAGCAGGGCAGGAAGAAGAATGGCAGGGATATAGTGATAGGGGACTCGATCGTAAGGGGAATAGACAGGCGGTTCTGTGGACGCAATCGAGACTCCAGGATGGTATGTTGCCTCCCTGGTGCAAGGGTCAAGGATGTCTCGGAGCGGCTGAAGTACTATCTGGGGGGGAAGGTGAACAGCCAGCTGTCGTGGTGCACATAGGCAACAACGATATAGGTACAAAACGGGATGAGATCCTACAAGCTGAATTCAGGGAGTTAGGAATTAAACTAAAAAGTAGAACCTCAAAGGTAGTAATCTCAGGATTGCTACCAGTGCCATGAGCTAGTCAGAGTAGGAATGTCAGGATAGATAGGATGAATGTGTGGCTCGAGAGATGGTGCACGAGGGAGGGATTCAAATTCCTGGGGAATTGGAACCGGTCCTGGGGGAGGTGGGACCAGTACAAACCGGACGGTCTGCACCTGGGCAGGACTGGAACCGATGTCCTGGGGGTGGGGGGGGGGGGGGGGGAGGTGAGGGAGAGAGAAAGGGAAGGGAGATTGAGGGTGTTGTACCTCAATGCACGCAGTATACGGAACAAGGTAAATGAGCTTGTTGTGCACATTGAAATTGGCCGGTACGATGTTGTGGACATCACAGAGACGTGGCTGCAAGGGGATCAGGGCTGGGATCTAAATATACAAGGATATGTGTCCTATCGAAAGGACAGGCAGATGGGCAAAAGGGGCAGGGTTGCATTGTTTCTTTAAAAAATAATTTTTATTGAAGTTTTTTAATAACAATAACAGATTTTCTCCCCGCAATTGAAAACAAACAAGGCGTGTTTCCACACCAAAACAAAGCAAGAAAATAACTCTTCCCCCCCCCCCCCCCACCCCCCAAAAATAAATAATAACAAATAGCAATACAAGAAAGAAGAAAATAACATAACAAACCCACCGCCGCAAACCCCCCCCCCCCCCCCCCCCCCCCCCCCCGGTTGCTGCTGAGACCGACCACTCTCTACCCCTTCGCCAGGAAATCGAGAAAGGGCTGCCACCGCCGAAAGAACCCCCGTACCGACCCCCCTCAGGGCAAACTTAACCTTCTCCAACTTGATGAACCCAGCCATGTCGTTGACTCAGGTCTCCGAACTCGGGGGCTTCGCGTCCCTCCACTGTAACAGAATCCTGCGCCGGGCTACTAGAGACGCAAAGGCCAGAATGCCGGCCTCTCTCGCCTCCTGCACTCCCGGCTCCGAAGCTACCCCAAAGATCGCGAGCCCCCAGCCCGTCCTGACCCTAGACCCGACCACTTCCGACAAAATCTCCGCCACCCCCTTCCAAAACCCCTCCAGAGCCAGAGCATTGTTAGTAAGGAATGAAGCAAATGAACGATAGCAAGGAGCGATAAAGAATCAGGAGGCATAGAATATCTGTGGGTCGAGCTGAGGAGTCACAAAGTTAAAAAGACCCTGATGGGAGTTATGTACCGGCCCCAGGCAGTAGTCAGGATGTGGGGCAGAAAATAAATCAGTAGATAGAAAAGGCATGTAAAAAAGGCGAGATTACAATAATCATGGGGGACTTCAATATGCAGGTGGACTGGGAAAATCAGGTTGGTAGTGGATCCCAAGAAAAGGAATTTGTGGAATGTGTAAGTGATGTTTTTTTTCGAGCAGCTTGTGACAGAGCCTACTAGGGAACAGGCAATTCTGGATTTGGTGATGTGTAGCGAGGCCGACTTGATTAGGGAACTTAAGGTGAAGGAACCGTTAGGGAGCAGTGACCACAATATGATAGAATTTACCCTACAGTTTGAGAGGGAGAGGCTGGAATCAGATGTCTTGGTATTACAATTAAACAAGGGTAACTACAAAGACATGAGGGAGGAGCTGGCCAGAGTTGATTGGAAAAAGAGCCCAGCAGGGAAGAGAGTGGAACAGCAATGGCAGGAGTTTTTGGGGGTTATTCGGGAGGCACAACAGAAATTCATCCCAAAGAGGAGGAAACATGCTGAGGGGAGGACAAGGCATCCATGGCTGACGAAGGAAGTCAAGGACAGCATAAAAGCTAAAAAAAAAGCATACAAAGTGGCGAGGATTAGTGGGAAGCCAGAGGATTGGGGAACCTTTAAAAGCGAGCAGAGGACAACTAAATAAGCAGTAAGGGGGAGAAGATGAAGTATGAGTGCAAGCTAGCAAGTAATATAAAGGAAGATAGGAAGAGTTTTTTCAATATATAAAAGGTAAGAGAGAGGCAAAAATAGACATTGGACCACTAGAAAATGTGACTGGAGAAGTAATAATAGGAAACAAAGAAATGGCAGAAGAACTGAATAGTTACTTTGCATCAGTCTTCATGGTGGAAGACACCAGTGGGATGCCAGAGCTCCAGGAGAACCAGGGGGCAGAGGTGAGTGCAGTGACCATTACTAAGGAGAATGTTCTGGGTAAACTAAAAGGTCTGAAGGTGGATAAGTCACCTGGACCGGATGGACTACACCCCAGGGTTCTGAAGGAGATAGCTGAGGAAATTGTGGAGGCATTGGTGATGATCTTTCAGGAATCACTGGAGGCAGGAAGGGTCCCAGAGGACTGGAAAGTGGCTAATGCAACACCGCTGTTTAAGAAGGGAGGGAGGCAGAAGACAGGAAATTATAGGCCGGTTAGCCTGACTTTGGTTATTGGTAAGATTTTAGAGCCTGTTATTAAAGATGAGATCGCAAAGTACTTGGAAGTGCATGGTGAAATAGGACTGAGTCAGCACGGCTTTGTCAAAGGGAGGTCGTGTCTGACAAATCTGTTAGAGTTCTTTGAGGAGGTAACAAGGAAGTTAGACAAAGGAGAACCAGTGGATGTGATTTATATAGATTTCCAGAAGGCCTTTGACAAGGTGCCGCATAGGAGACTGTTAAATAAGGTAAGAGCCCATGGTGTTAAGGGTAAGATCCTGGCATGGATAGAGGATTGGCTGACTGGCAGAAGGCAGAGAGTGGGGATAAAGGGGTCTTTTTCAGGATGGCAGCCGGTGACTAGTGGTGTGACTCAGGGGTCTGTGCTGGGACCACAACTTTTCACAATATACATAAATGATCTGGAAGAAGGTACTGAAGGAATTTAGGCATAGACTATTTTCCAAATGGGGAAATGCTTAGGAAATCAGAAGCACAAATGGACTTGGGGGTCCTTGTTCACAATTCTGCTCCTATGTCTTATGGTCTTATGTTCTTGATTAATAAGGGGGATCAGGGGTTATGGGGAGAAGGGGCTGTTTAGCACACTGGGCTAAATCGCTGGCTTTGAAAGCAGGCCAAGGCAGGCCAGCAGCACAGTTCAATTCCCGTACCAGCATTCCCCGAACAGGCGCTGGAATGTGGCGACTAGGGGCTTTTCACAGTAACTTCATTAAAGCCTACTCGTGACAATAAGCGATTTTCATTTCATTTTTCATTTTTAGAAGGCAGGAGAATGGGGAGGAGACAAATATCAGCCATGATTGAATGGCGGAGTAGACTCGATGGGTCGAGTGGCCTAATTCTGCTCCTATGTCTTATGATTCTCTTAAGGTTAATGTGCAGGTTCAGTCGGCAGTTAAGAAGGCAAATGCAATGTTAGCATTCATGTCGAGAGAGCTAGAATGCAAGACCAGGGATGTACTTCTGAGGCTGCATAAGGCTCTGTTCAGACCCCATTTGGAGTATTGTGAGCAGTTTGGGGCCCCGTATCTAAGGAAGGATGTGCTGGCCTTGGAAAGGGTCCAGAGGAGGTTCACAAGAATGATCCCTGGAATGAAGAACTTGTTGTATGAGGAACGATTGAGGTCTCTGGGTCTGTATTCGGAGTTTAGAAGGGTGAGGGGGGATCTTATTGAAACCTGCAGGATACTGTGAGGCCTGGATAGAGTGGACGTGGAGAGGATGTTTCCACTTCTAGGAAAAACTAGAAGCAGAGGACACCATCTCAGACTAAAGGGACGATCCTTTAAGATAGAGATGAGGATTTGTTCAGTCAGAGGGCGGTGAATCTGTGGAACTCTTTGCCGCAGAAGGCTGTGGAGGCCAAATCACTGAGTGTTGTTAATATAAAGAAAGATAGGAACTTGATTAATAAGGGGATTATGGGGAGAAGGCAGGAGAATGGGGATGAGAAAATATCAGCCATGATTGAATGGTGGAGCAGACCCAATGGGCCGAGTGGCCTAATTCTGCTCCTATGTCTTATGGTCTTATGGCAGGTGAGGACCTAGAGACGTTCATTATCACTAAGTAGGTAGTGTTAGGCAAGCTAATGGGGCTAACTTTAGACTAGTCTCCTGGCCCTGATGGATTGCATCCCAGGGTACTAAAGGAGATGGCAAATGCGCTCGGGGAAATTTACTAAAATTCGCTGGACTCTGGGGCGGTTCCGGCAGATTGGAAACCAGCCAATGTGACGCCACTGTTTAAAAAAGGAGGTAGACAAAATACGGGGAACTCTCGGCTGGTTAGCTTAACCTCTGTAGTGGGGAAAATGCTTGAATCGATCATCAAGGAAGAAATATCAAGGCATCTAGATAGAAATTGTCCCATTGGACAAATGCAGCATGGGGTCATGAAAGGCAGGTCATGTTAGACTAATTTACCTGAATTCTTTGAGGACATTACGAGCGCGGGGAACCGGTGGATGTGGTGTATCTGGATTTCCAGATGGCATTCGACAAGGTGCCACACGGAAGGCTGCTGCATAAGATAAAGATGCATGGCGTTACAGGTAATGTATTGTAAGAAGTCTTACAACACCAGGTTTGTTTCGAATCACTAGCTTTCGGAGCACTGCTCCTTCCTCCGGTGGATGAAGAGGGGGGGTTCCAGAAACATATATACAGACAAAGTCAAAAATGTAAGACGATACTTTGAATGCGAGTCTTTGCAGGTAATTAAGTCTTTACAGGTCCAGATGGAGCTGGATTAAAGAGGTGTGAATTGACTCAAACCAGGACAGTTAGTAGGATTTTGCAAGCCCAGGCCAGATGGTGGGGGCTGAATGTAATACGACATGAATCCCAGGTCCCGGTTGAGGCCGAACTAATGTGTGCAGAACTTGGTTATGAGTTTCTCCTCAGCGATTCTGCGTTACCGCACGTTCTGAAGGTCCATCTCCTATTTTAAAAAAATAAGATATTTTATTCCAAGCACAATCAGTAACAAATTTGGCAGCGCGGTAGCACAGTGGTTAGCACTGTTGCTTCACAGCGCCAAGGACCCAGGTTCGATTCCCGGCTCGGCTCACTGTCTGTGCGGAGTCTGCATGTTGTCTCCGTGTCTGCGTGGGTTTCCTCCGGGTGCTCCGGTTTCCTTCCACATTCCAAAGATGTGCGGGTCAGGTGGATTGGTCACGCTAAATTTCTCCGCAGTGTCCAAACGTTAGGTGGGTTTACTGGGGATAGGGTGGAAGGGTGGGCTTGGATAGGGTACTCTTTTTCAGGGGCCGGTGTAGACTCGATGGGCCTAATGGCCTCCTTCTGCACTGTAATAGATATTCTATGATAAACATAAATATCAACACTGTATAGAACCTTAGTTAGGCCACACTTGGAGTATCGTGTTCAATCTGGTCGCCACACTGCCAGAAGGATGTGGAGGATTTAGAGAGGGTGCAGAAGAGATTTACCAGGATGTTGCCTGGTATGGAGGGCATTAGCTATGAGGAGAGGTTGAATAAACTCGGTTTGTTCTCACTGGAATGTCGGAGGTTGAGGGGCGACCTGATAGAGGTCTACAAAATTATGAGGGGCATAGACAGAGTGGATAGTCAGAGGCTTTTTCCCAGGGTAGAGGAGTCAATTACTAGGGGGCATAGGTTTAAGGTGCGAGGGGCAAGGTTTAGAGCAGATGTGCGAGAGATGTTTTTTTACACAGAGGGTAGCGGGTGCCTGGAACTCGCTGCCGGAGGAGGTGGTGGGAGCAGGGACGATAGTGACGTTTAAGGGGCATCTTGACAAATACATGAATAGGATGGGAATAGAGGGATACGGACCCAGGAAGTGTAGAAGATTTTAGTTTAGACAGGCAGCATGGTCGGCGCAGGCTTGGAGGGCCGAAGGGCCTGTTCCTGTGCTGTACTTTTCTTTGTTCTTTATTCTTACGTAAACACGTTTCAAACGATTTGTCAATTTCCCCCTTTTTCTCCTCAAATCTACCCCAACACCCCCTCCCCCCACCCTCGTGCGACAAATAGACCCTTAAACAAAGACAGAAAGAGCTTCTATTTCACAAAGAACCCCCTTTCCGAATGGCCCATTTCTTTAAACTGTTCCAGTCCATATGGTACTCCCACAGGGCGTAAGGGTATAGGAGCCAAACGGTAAGTGTGCCTTTAAAATGAACAAATGGTCTCTCTGTGTTTGGCGAGCAGCTTTCAGTCGGTGAACACAGTTGGAAGGCTGTCCCACTGAGGGAAAGAAGAGGGACACCTGCTGAGCAGACATTAGCATCTCGAACGCGGAGACACAGCAAACAGCTACTGACGTTACCCTGGCCACTGCCAGCACTGTCCTCCAATGGAAGAACCCCCCCTCCCCCACTGGGGTAGATCAGGAGGGGCCCCGCTCCACCCTGAAATCCCCCAGTTTGGCCAAACTCCTGCCTTGCCTCACAACAGCTCGCCAAGAGGGAAGTGGCGAATGTTTGCCAGTCCCGAAGGTTTCCCATTACTGAACAGGTGGGGAAGATACATTCCTGCTGGCTTCAGCATCGCTCCCAGTTAGCGACAGGAAGCGAATCAAGGCCACACCATGATTAGATAATACAGCAGAGGATCCTTCAGATTAGAAAAGCAGAAAATGCTGCAACGACCCAGCAGGTCTGTGGAGCCAAACAAGAGTTTCAGGTCGAGATTACTTTTCAGCAGGCCTTGATGTTATTTTTGATTCTGAAGTGTTGCTTGGACTGGGTCATTGTTTCTGATATAAATATCCCCCACCTTTTCTCAAACCCCTCTGCAGGGCCCCTTAACTCATACTTTATCTTCCCCAACTTCAGGAAGTCGTACAGGTCACCCAACCAAGCCGCTACCCCCGGCGGCAATGCCGACCGTCGCTCCAGTAACATTCGCTGCCGTGCAATCAGAGAGGCGAAGGCTACGACATCGGCCTTCCTCCTCATCATGAGCTCCGGCTTCTCCGAAACCCCAAATATCGTCACCAAAGGGTCCGGGTCCACTCCCTCCTCCACTATCCTGGCTAAGACCGCGAACACTCCGCCCAGAATCTTCCCAATTTTTCACAATCCCTAAACATGTGAACGTGATTCGTTGGCCCCGCCCACACCTCTCACACTCATCTGCTACCCCCTGAAAGAACCCACTCATTCTCGCCCGAGTCATATGCACCCTGCGCACCACCTTAAACTGTATCAGGCTCATCCTTGCACAAGAGGAGGTCCCGTTTACCCTTCGCAGTGCCTCACACCATACTCCCCAATTGATCTCCCCTCCCATTTTTCCTTGATATTCACCACCCGCTTGCCTTCCTGCTCCCCCAGCCACTTGTATATATCCTCAATTCTTCCCTCCCCTTCCACATCCGGGAGCAGCAGTCATTCCAGCAGGGTGTATCCCGGCAACCGAGGGAACCCCTTCCAGCACTTTCGCGCAAAGTCCCTAACCTGCAGTTACCTGAACTCACTCCCCCTCAGCAGCTCTACCCTCTCCCTTAGCTCCTCCAGACTGGTGAACCCTTCCTCCAAATACAGATCCCTCACCTTGACCAGTCCCACTTCCCTCCACCTCCTGTATACACTATCCATCCCCCCCCCCCCCCCCCCCCCCCCCCCCCCCCCGCCCCTCGCACAGCGGCGTTAGCACCGACATCCCTTCCACCCTAAAATGCTTCCTCAACTGATTCCATATCTTCACCGTGGACTGCACCACTGGGCTCCCTGAATACCTACTCGGAGCCATTGGCAATGCTGCCGTCACCATAGCCCTCAAACTAGACCCCTTACAAGATTCATCCTCCATCCTAACCCACTCTATCCCTTCCCCTTCCCACCATTGCTGCACCTTATCCACATTCGCCGCCCAATAGAGTGAAGCAGGTTTGGCAACACCAACACCCCCCCTGCTGCCTCTGCCTCTGTAGCAGGGTCCTCCCCACCCTCAGCACCTTCCCCGCCTATACAAAGTCCGAACTGATTGTGTCCAATTTCTGAAAACATGCTGGCTTCCCTTCATTAAATCCTGTCTCGGTGCTAGATAAATGTTCATCGCTTTTGGAACTAGTTGATGATCTGTCCAGCATCAGTCCCCGATTGGATCGAGCGATTACTTAGATCCTTGACTCGGACAATGACATCATCCAGGAGATGCCAATGGTTTGATCCAAGATGCCTCTGTGCGGTTTTGTATTTGTCCTTCGCACAGAAGAGGGTATTTGTTATAATGAGGCCCCACTGAGCACACCCGCCAGCAGGGGGACACCATTTTCATTGGCTTTCCCAACCCATCTTTCTCCAGATATTGGAGAAACGGCCAATCCTGGTGTTAAGGTGCCCCAGAAGGATGATCTTTTCTTCTTTTGGGATGGCAGTGAGGTCTTCATCAAGGCCGGAATAGAGCCTTTCCTTGACATCTCATTGAAGTCAAGGGGTGGAGGATGAGCGCTGACGATGGAGCCATGTTGGTTATGGCTGAGCTGACGGTGAAGTGTAATGAGTCTTTCGTTTGTACAATCGGGTCGTTCTGGAGGCCATCCCAGATCCAATTACGGATAACATAACCAACTCTGCCTTTCCTTTCCAGTTGGAAGTGTATCCCCCTATGTAAGCTGATTTCCTCAGCTACACCTCGCCAGGAAGACGGGGATCACTGAGGGTTGCGATGTCAATTCGGAGTCTTGAGAGCTCCGGTGATACGATTGCAGTTCTTCTTTCTGGATGATCACTCGTGATATTATTCATGAATGTTCTATCATTCCAAGTTGTGAAATTAAAATGGTTGATTCCCAGGGGGTGTGGTTCCTCAGCCAGGGGGAAGTGGGGCAGCCTCTTTTTAGGGCACCTTTTCCAACACCTTCCCAGTTTGGGAGCAGCAGAGGGTCTCCTGAAGGGCATTGCTCAGTCACAGATGCTGCTGCCCCAGAGACACATCTGTCCCAACACTGTGGTGTCCAACAACCTTCACACTCCTGTCCTCAGTTTGCAGATTCTTGACGAGGTGCTCCTAGGTTCACAGCCCTGTTCCTATTGCCAATTCTCCATCATTACAGTGCTTGGAAAATGGACTCTGGTAGAGCCCTGTGAGAGATTTTGTTCAATGTAGGAATCTTGGGGCACAGAATCTTCGTGGATTGGCTGTCGGAAGATCGGTGATGCCGAATCCCAATGATCGGGACTACCTTGCCACCGCAACCTTCTTCGGCCTTTGCAGCCAGTGAGAAACACAGCCTCCCGTAACAGCCTCCCCGAACAGGCGCCGGAATGTGGTGACTAGGGGCTTTTCACAGTAACTTCATTGAAGCCTACTCGTGACAATAAGTGATTTTCATTTCATTTCATTTCCATTTTCATTTTCATTTTCATTTTCATTTCATTTTTCAGCTTTCCTTCATCCGTGCTGCCATTGAGGATGTTTCAGATCGTACTTTGCCTGTCACCCGCCATCCCACCTTGTTGCCATGGTGAACTTGGCAGGAGCAAGGAACGCCCCACAGCACAAGTCAGGAGTGCGATGGAATACTCTCCACTTGCCTGGATGAGTGCAGCTCCAATAACACTCGAGAAGCTCGACACCATCCAGGACAAAGCAGCCCCGCTTGATTGGCACCCCACCCACAAACATTAAAACCCTCCACCACCGACGCACAGTGGCAGCCGTATGGACCATCTACAAGATGCACTGCAGGAACTCACTAAGGTTCCTTAGACAACACCTTCCAAACCCACGACCACTGCCATCTAGAAGGTCAAGGGCAGCAGATGAATGGGAACCCCACCACCTGGAGGTTCCCCTCCAAGCTACACGTCATCCTGAGTCAGGACTATATCATTGGCTCACCATCACCTATTCAAGGAAAAATAGGCCTGGCCAACAAATGCTGCTCTTGCCAGCAATAATCACATGGCAGGAACATATTTTTAAAAAGGCCACTAAAGGCATTTAGTTTAATAATAGTAATAATAATAGCTTATTGTAGAAGTAGGGGCTGGTTTATAGGGGCTGGTTTAGCACACTGGGCTAACTCGCTGGTTTTTAAAGCAGGCCAGCAGCACGGTTCAATTCCCGTACCAGCCTCCCCGAACAGGTGCCAGAATGTGGTGACTAGGGGCTTTTCACAGTAACTTCATTGAAGCCTACTCGTGACAATAAGCGATTTTCATTTCATTTTCAAGTACAAGTCGGCTTCAATGAAGTTACTGTGAAAAGCCCCAGGTCGCCACATTCCGGCGCCTGTTCGGGGAGGCTGGTACGGGAATTGAACCCGCGCTGCTGGCCTTGTTCTGCATTCCAAGCCAGCTGTTTAGCCCACTGTGCTAAACCAGCCCCTAATTTACAGGATGTGGGCATCGCTGGTTAGGCCCGCATTTATTGCCCATCCCTACTTGCCCTTCAGAAGGTGGTGGTGAGCTGCCTTCTTGAACTGCTGCAGTCCCTGTGGTGTGGGCTTGGTGGTTGCTGGTAACTGGTAAGTGGTGTCAGGAGCATGGCGATGTTGGTCCGCTCATCATCCAGGGCTCATCACCATTTTACACGCTCCTCACCTGAAACCCCAGCCCAGCAGGTCGTCCGTGACGACGTGTGGCAGTCAGCACTCATCCCTTTCCTCTTACCCTCTCTTCAAAGATATTTGATGGAGCAAATGAGGAGAAACTAATCTCCTTTGAGATTAAGGAGGTTCAGGAACCCGAGAAAACGTGTTGAAGGTAACTGGCAAAAGACCACAAGTTGGGGGGGGGGGAAATGAGGAGGATTTTGTTCAGCCCGTGAATGGTGAACATCAGGAATGGGGATGGGGACAGAGTGAGTGGTGCGCGGCTAGGAGGGGCAGCAGATGGGCTGAATAGCCTCCTCCTGTGCTGGGATGGTTTGAGAACCTTCTCCAATCAAAATTGCAGTGTCTCAATTATACAGGTGCTAAGTTGTACTTAAAGATTTTTAAAAAATTAATGCTTTTGTTATCAATTCTGTCTCTCTTCATCCAATCATTCTTCCACTTTCTTCGTCTTTCTGTACCTGATTTGGATCAAAGTCACCCAAATTCCTTTTCTATTGTTCCTCCTCCACTTCATTCTCAATTCAGAAATCTCATTAGTTAAGGAGATAGACTGTTGGTCTTGTCGTTCACCGAGGTCTCAGATGCTCTGCCGTTCTTACCAATCAATTACCAGCTCGCACATCTAGCCACATGCAGGGTAAGAGATTTTGTGCTAAAAATTGATTCTAACTACAAAAAAAAGGAAGTGTTACATTTCTATAGCACCTTTCGCAACCACGAGACATCTCAAACATTTTACAGCCAATGTGTTAATGTAAGAAATTATCATATTTTATATTTTTTGCAGTAATATTACTCAAACCTGGGTTAGGGTGCGTACAGACAGTAAATCTGTGATTTAAGGGGTTCGAAAAGTGAGGAAACCATTGATTTTACAGGTGACGTGTTCTGCGAATGGTATATTGTTTACATTTAAAGGGCATTCGCGTTGTGGGTAATTTATGAGCAGTATTGTGTTTGGTCCTAGCTAAACAGATCATGGGACATCTCGTGGGAGGAGAGAGAATACCTTATGCTTTGGGTAATTCAGGGGAGGAGCCAGGTCTGTCTGGAAATTAGTTCTTCCTAGGATTGTGATCTGAACAGATGTGTCTCAGTTTGGTCCTGAAAGGTTTTCTCAGCAAAGATTTAACAAAGCCGGTGTGGCCAGTTCTGCAACTGTTTGTGTGGAGTTTGTAATGTTCTCCCCGTGTCTGCGTGGCTTTTTAAAAAATGTCATTTACGGGTTGTGGGCACCGCTGGTTAGCCCAGCATAGTTTCCCTTCAGAAGGTGGTGGTGAGCTGCCTTCTTGAACCGTTGCAGCCCTTGAGGTGTAGGTACACCCACTGTGCTGTTAGGGAGGGAGTTCCAGGATGTTGCCCCAGTGACAGTGAAGGAGCGGCCGATATATTTTCAAGTCAGGGTGTTGAGTGACTTGGAGGGGAACCTCCAGGTGGTGGGGTTCCCAGGTATCTGCTGCTCTTGTCCTTCTAGATGGTAGTGGTTGTGGGTTTGGAAGGTGCTGTCTAAGGAACCTTGGTGACTTACTGCAGGGCATCTTGTAGATGGTCCACACGGCTGCCACTGTTCATCTTTGGTGGAGGGTTTGAACGTTTGCGGAAGGGGGAGCAATCAAGCGGGGCTGCTTTGTCCTGGACAGTGTTGAGCTTCTTGAGTGCTGTTGGAGCTGCACTCATCCAGGCAAGTGGGGAGTATTCCATTACACTCCTGACTTGTGCCTTGTAGATGGTGGACAGGCTTTGGGGAGTCAGGAGGTGAGTTACTCGCCTTGGGATTAGTAGTCTTTAACCTGCCCTGGTAGCCACAGTATTAATGTGGCTAGTCCAGTTCAGTTTCTGATCAATGGTAACCCCCAGGATGTTGATTCTGGGGGATTCAGCGATGATAATGCCATTGAATGTCAAGGGGCGGTTTCCTCCGGGTTTCCTCCCACAGTCCAAAGATGTGCAGGTTAGGTGGACTGGCCGTGCTAAATTGTCCCTTAGTGTCCAAAGGGTTAGGTGGGGTTATTGGGTTATGGTGATAGGCTGCGGTCATGGGATTGGGTGAGATGTTCTTTCCAGGGTGCAGACTAGATGGGTCGAATGGCCTCCTTTTGCACTGTAAATTCTATGATCTATGATTCTATGAAAGAGAAAAGTAAATAAAACCCTTGTTGTTAACTTTATTCACGAGTGATATTTGGACTAGATTCGTTGTTTATCCTCATCTTTTGTCTTAAATGAGCAATCCCTTATTTTTATACAGTGACGCCCAGTTCTAGATTCTCATACAGGTGGAAACATTCTCTCCACATCCACCCTGTCGATACCTCTCAGGATTGTATATGTTTCAATCAAGCCGCCTTTTACTCGTCTGAACTCCAGCGATACAAGCCTCACCTCTCCAACCTTTCCTCGTATGACAACCCGTCCATTCCAGTGAGTCTAGTAAATCTTCTCTGAACTGCTCCCAGTGCATTTACATCTTGGATTGGATTGGATTGGATTGGATTTGTTTATTGTCACGTGTACCGAGGTACAGTGAAAAGTATTTTTCTGCAAGCAACTCAACAGATCATTCAGTACATGGGAAGAAAAGGGAATTGAACAGAATTCAAGAAAATACATGAGAATACATAATAGGGCAACACAAGATATACAATGTAACTACATAAGCATTGGCATCGGATGAAGCAGACAGGGTGTAGTGTTAATGAGGACAGTCCATAAAAGGGTCATTTAGGAGTCTGGTGACAGTGGGGAAGAAGCTGTTTTTGAGTCTGTTTGTCCGTGTTCTCAGACTTCTGAATCTCCTGCCCGATGGGAGAAGTTGGAAAAGTGAGTATGCCGGGTGGGACGGATCCTTGATTATGCTGCCTGCTTTCCCCCAGCAGCGGGAGGTGTAGATGGAATCAATGGATGGGAAGCAGGTTAGTGTGATGGACTGGGCGGTATTCACGACTCTCTGAAGTTCCTTGCGGTCCTGGGCCGAGCAGTTGCCATACCAGGCTGTGATGCAGCCCGAGAGGATGCTCTCTATAGTGCATCTGTAAAAGTTGGTAAGGGTTAATGTGGACATGCCAAATTTCCTTAGTTTCCTGAGGAAGTAAAGGCGCTGTTGTGCTTTCTTGGTGATAGCGTCGACATGAGTGGACCAGGATAGATTTTTGGTGATGTGCACCCCTAGGAATTTGAAACTGCTCACCATCTCTACCTCGGCTCCGTTGATGCTGACAGGGGTGTGTACAGTACTATGCTTCCTGAAGTCGTGACCAGCTCTTTAGTTTTGCTGGCATTAAGGGAGAGATTGTTGTCGTTGCACCACTCCACTAAGTTCTCTATCTCCCTCCTGTATTCAGACTCGTCGTTATTCGAGATCCGGCCCACTATGGTCGTATCGTCAGCAAACTTGTAGATGGAGTTGGAACCAAGTTTTGCCATGCAGTCGTGTGTGTACAGGGAGTAGAGTTGGGGGCTAAGTACGCAGCCTTGCAGGGCACCGGTGTTGAGGACTATTGTGGAGGAGGTGTTGGTGTTCATTCTTACTGACTGTGGTCTGTGGGTCAGAAAGTCGAGGATCCAGTTGCAGAGTGAGGAGCCAAGTCCTAGGTTTTGGAGCTTTGATATGAGCTTGGCTGGGATTATGGTGTTGAAGGCGGAGCTGTAGTCAATAAATAAGAGTCTGATGTAGGAGTCCTTGTTTTCGAGATGCTCTAGGGATGAGTGTAGGGCCAGGGAAATGGCGTCTGATGTGGACCGGTTACGACGGTATGCGAATTGAAGTGGGTCAAGGCGTTCCGGGAGTATGGAGGTGATGCGCTTCATGATCAGCCTCTCGAAGCACTTCATTACAACTGACGTCAGGGCCACCGGGCGGTAGTCATTGAGGCACGTTGCCTGGTTCTTCTTTGGTACCGGTATGATGGTGGTCTTCTTGAAGCAGGTGGGGACCTCGGAGTGGAGTAGGGACAGGTTAAAGATGTCTGTGAAAACCTCTGCCAGCTGGTCCGCGCAGGTTCTGAGTGCACGACCAGGGATCCCGTCCGGGCCCATCGCCTTCCGTGGGTTCACTTTCAGGAAGGCCGATCTGACTTCGGAAACTGTGATGGTGGGTATGGGTGAATTATGGGTTGCTGGGGCACTCGATAGCGGGTTGTTGGTTACCTGCTCAAACCGAGCATAGAATGCGTTAAGTTCATCGGGGATGGGTGCACTGCTGCCAGAGATACTGCTCGGCTTCGCTTTGTAGCCCGTTATGTTGCTTAGTCCTTGCCACAACCGCCGAGAGTCTGTCTGTGACTCTAGCTTAGTTTGATATTCTCTCTTGGCATCTCGGATGGCTTTGCGGAGGTCGTACCTGGATTTCTTGTATAGGACAGGGTCGTCTGCCTTGAACGCCTCAGATCTGTCCTTCAGTAGGGAGTCAATCTCGCGGTTGAGCCATGGTCTCCGGTTGGGGAACGTACGTACTGCTTTCTTTGGCACGCAGTCGTCCACACATTTGCTGATGAAGTCTGTGACGGTGGTGACATACTCATTTAAGTTAGTCGCTGAGTTCCTAAATATGGACCAGTCCACTGTCTCCAAGCAGTCACGTAAGAGCTCTTCTGTCTCCTCGGACCAGCACTGCACAACCTTCTTAGCTGGATTCTCCCGCTTGAGTTTCTGCTTGTAAGCCGGGAGAAGGAGCACAGTCTTATGGTCTGATTTCCCAAAGTGCGGTCGGGGGATGGAACGGTAGGCGCCCTTGATTTTTGAGTAGCAGTGGTCAAGAGTGTTGTCAAGAGAATCTTTCCTTAAATAAGGAGACGAATACCGTACACAATACTCCAGATGTGGTGTCACCTATGTACAACTGAAGCACAAGCTCCCGACTTTTGTAATCAGTTCCTCTCACAACAAATGATAATATTAGCTTTCCTAGTCATTGCTGTATTTGGGATTCATGCACTAGGACACCCAGATCCCTCTACACCTCAGAGCAAATTTAGCAACACTACCTTCAGTCGCTTCATCCAAGTCATTTATAGAAATTGGAAAAAGTTGAGGCCCCAGCACTGATCCATGTGGCACATCACTCGTCACATCCTGCCAACCAGATAAAGACCTATTTATGCCTACTCTCTTTTTCCTGTTAGCCAGCCAATCAACAAAGGGGCTGGTTTAGCAGAGTGGGCTAAACAGCTGACATGTAATACAGAACAAGGCCAGCAGTGCGGGTTCAATTCCCGTAACAGCCTCCCCGAACAGGCGCCGGAATGTGGCGACTAGGGGCTTTTCACAGTAACTTCATTGAAGCCTACTCGTGACAATAAGCGATTATTATTAACTTAGAATAGAAATCATAGAATCCCTACAGTGCAGGAGGCCATTCAGCACATCAAGTCTGCGCCAGCCCGCCAAAGGAGTACCCTACCTCGGCCCAAACCCTCACCCTATCCCTGTAACCTCACCTAACCCGAGGGCGGCACGGTGGCGCAGTGGTAAGCACTGCTGTCTCACGACGCCGAGGTCCCAGGTTTGGGGGCAGCACGGTAGCACAAGTGGATAGCACTGTGGCTTCACAGCGCCAGGGTCCCAGGTTCGATTCCCCGCTGGGTCACTGTCTGTGTGGAGTCTGCACGTTCTTCCCGTGTCTGTGTGGGTTTCCTCCGGGTGCTCCTGTTTCCTCCCACAGTCCAAAGACGTGCAAGATAGGTGAATTGGCCATGATAAATTGCCCTTAGTGTCCAAAAAGGTTAGGAGGGGTTATTGGGTTATGGGGATAGGGTTGGAAGTGAGGGCTTAAGTGGGTCGGTGCACGATGGGCTGAATGGCCTCCTTCTGCACTGTATGTTTTATGTTCTTGATCCCGGCTCTGGGACACTGCCCGTGTGGAGTTTGAACATTCTCCCCGTGTCTGCGTGAGCTTCGTCCCTACAACCCAAAGAAATGAAATGAAATGAAAATCGCTTATTGTCACGAGTAGGCTTCAATGAAGTTACTGTGAAAAGCCCCTAGTCGCCACATTCCAGTGCCTGTCCGGGGAGGCTGGTACGGGAATTGAACCCGTATGTGCAGGGTAAGTGGATTGGCCACGCTAAATTGCCCCCTGATTGGAAAAAATGAATTGGGTACTCTAAATTTATATTTTTTAAAAACTTCACCTAACCTTTTGGATGCTAAGGGGCAATTTAGCATGGTCAATCCACCTAACCTGCGCATCTTTGGACTGTGGGAGGAAACCGGAGCACCCGGAGGAAACCCACGCACACACGGGGAGGACGTGCAGACTCCAGACAGACAGTCACTCGAGGCTGGGATTGAACCTGGGTCACTGTAAGGCAGCAGTGCTAACCACTGTTGCCTCTGTGCCATCCATTATCTTATCCTTGTTAATATGATGCCCCCTACACCATGAGCTTTTATTTTCCGCAATAGCCTCTTAACAAATGCCTTCTGGAAATCTAAGTACGGCACATCCACCGGTATCTCTGACAGTGGAGAGCACCCTCAGTTATCAACCTTGATTTCTTGTGCTCAAGTCGATTGGAGTGGAACCCGAACACGAACCCACTCCCTTTTGACTGAGGCAAGAGTGTTAACACTGGGCAGCAACTGGCACTGTGCCAACAAGATTCTTGGTAGTGTGGACAAGCAGAGAGATCTCGGTGTCCATGTCCATAGATCCCTGAAAGTTGCCACCCAGGTTGAGAGGGTTGTTAAGAAGGCGTACGGTGTGTTAGCTTTTATTGGTAGAGGAATTGAGTTTCGGAGCCATGAGGTCATGTTGCAGTTGCAGAAAACTCTGGTGCGGCCGCATTTGGAGTATTGTGTGCAGTTCTGGTCGCCACATTATCGGAAGGATGTGGAAGCAATAGAAAGGGTACAGAGGAGATTTACAAGAATGTTGCCTGGTATGGAGGGAAGATCATATGAGGAAAGGCTGAAGGACTTGAGGCTGTTTTCGTTAGAGAGAAGAAGGTTAAGAGGGGACTTAATTGAGGCATACAAGATGATCAGAGGATTAGATAGGGTGGACATCGAGAGCCTTTTTGCTCGGATGGTGATGTCTAGCACGAGGGGACATAGCTTTAAATTGAGGGGAGATGGATATAGGACAGATGTCAGAGGTAGGTTCTTTACTCAGAGTAGTAAGGGCATGGAATGCCCTGCCTGCAACAGTAGTGAACTCGCCAACACTAAACACATTCAAATGGTCATTGGATAGACATATGGACGATAAGGGAATAGTGTAGATGAGCTTTAGAAGGGTTTCACAGGACGGCGCAACATTGAGGGCCGAAGGGCCTGTACTGCGCTGTAATGTTCTATGTTCTAAGGCACTCTATAAATGGCCCACTCCAGCAAGTCCTGGGCCATTATGGACAAGTGTTATTGCACTTACATTTCTGAAACTTTTAAAAAGAAAGTGGAGTTCAAACTCTTGACAAATTAGCATGCTAAAAAAAACAGTTTCTTCCCCCAATGTTTGGGGGGGGGGGGGGGGAAAAAAGGGTCAAACGACGGCTGAAAATTCCTGTGTCGATTTGTCCCTCGAGTGATTCATCTGCACCACAACCTGATCTTCAGATGAAGTGTCCATTGTCTCGTTTGATGCAGTTCCGAATGAGGGATCCCAAGGCTGCCTCTCCTGCAGGGTACTGCAATTATGAGATTTCTGCGCATAGGCAATTTGTTTGGAGAATTATTAGTTCCTAATGCAGTTCTGTAATCAGGAATGCACCGTCAATCTTCCTGAGCTCCCAGAGTGTGGGCTGCTTGTTGGTTTGCTATGCGAGAGAGAGTGGATAGCATTTTACAAATGCTACCATTTATGGTAAGTACATACACCTGCTTTGCAGGGGTGGTAATTACTTGATAATGACCCTGCTTTTTCCACATAAAGTTGATATTAGTGATCCTAAATTATTCTCCCTAATGCACTGTTCTTGTGAGCTTTCTAATTACCAAGAACTGTAAGGAGCTGCAGATTTCAGTAATGTGAAAGTACTTATATACTGTAATTACAAGCTATCAGGTAAGTTTGCAAAAGACAGAAGTCAATGACAACTATGTTGGAACACCATATTTTGAGGGTTTCAATATAAAACATAATGCACGGTAAAAATTGGTCATTTAAACAAATGCTTTCACACAAAGCTGGGAGACAGGGAACAATTTTAAACCCTGCAGTCTGTCACATAAGCTGTGACTCGTGTTGCTATAGAAACGACAATACTACAGAAAATATTCCGATTTCACCTATTAATTGTGTGTAATTAGCCTCAAATTAAATCTTAAAATGAGGCATTATGGGGCTCAAATTACAGTGTTGCTTAATTGCATCTATGGTGCAAAACCTCCTAGATAGTGTTTATTTATAGTGGGCTAATTAATGAGAAGGGGATTCGGTGGGATTTACAACGGATGCTGAGCTTTATACCTTAAGGGTTTCAAACTTGACCAGATAGTAAATGTTAAAACCAGTAAACAAAAATATGAAGTTGCTGCTTAGGAAGAGATTAGTGAAGATTATTGCGCAGACAAAGGAAAGTGTGAGTGAGGACATTTACACAAATGTAAGTCGTCCTCATTAATGAGCCAATATTGAAACACTCAAGTCAGCCGCGCTGTAATTATTTCATCTGCTGACATTTAAGACTTTTGGAAACTCATTTTGACTTGACGGCGGATCACCTGATGACAAAACTTCGCAATTAGCTCGCGCGCGCAGAGATCTTTGTCGCTGTTGGCGTTGGTCCCCTGTTTATTATCGAAGCCAGCCGTTGCTTGCCTGCAGAGAGTCACCCGCCATGTTTTCCGATGTAGGCGTCGAGCCGGATCGCAGACCGGCGAGGGCCTTCAACGGTTAGGGCGAGGGTGGATTGTCCGATTTAGGTTGGGTCTGCCTGTCGGCCTCGAGAGGGGCGGCACGGCAGCACAGTGGTTAGCACTGTGGCTTCACAGCACCAGGGTTTCCGGGTTCGATTCCCGGCTTGGGTCACTGTCTGTGCAGAGTCCGCACGTTCTCCCCGTGTCTGCGTCGGTTTCATCCGGGTGCTCCGGTTTCCTCCCACAGTCCAAAGACGTGCAGGTTAGGTGGATTGGACATTCTGAATTCTGTGCACCCGAACAGGCGCCGGAGTGTGGCCACTAGGGGCTTTTCACAGTAACTTCATTGCAGTGTCAATGTAACTTTGACGCTAATAAAGATTATTAGTATGAGCTTAACTTTATTCGACTTTCTCGGCCGCCTGTATTATTTGTCGTCGGAAGCACAGCTTGAGATCGCTCTGTAAAGAATCCTCCCCCCACCCCACCCCACCCCACCTGTAGCAGCCATTCCATATTTCCTGAGGTTTACCTCCAAGGAATCCTGGAACCTTAATCTGGGAATATCTCCTAAATGGTGTCCGAGACTAAGTTGTGAACGATTGACTACCTTGAGGATTTATCATTAGTCGTACACACCACGTGTCCTCTCAGTGTTGGGCACTTCACCCTTGCATTTGATGTCCACGATGTTCCGATTGCGTCTCGCCTGGACCTGTTTAATGTGTCGGTAGTTTGTGCCCCAATGAGCGCCAAGGAGGGTAGCTGTTACCACACAGAGATGCCCGGTTGAATTATTTACCAAAGTCATTCCAGAAAACTCCAGTGTTTTTTTAAAAAATAGACGTATGCAGTACCGTGTCGCACAAACCACACACCACCAGCAGAGGGAGGCCACGGCATTCCATCCACCTCAGTCGAAAATGCAACCCCAGCGTCTGCAGAAAAATTGGCCTTTTGTTCGAATATTTTGGGGGCGACATTGTCAAGAGGTGCTTCATTTTCACCTCGTTAAGTTTATTTAGCTGTTGGACAGATTTCTGGTGGAGAAACGAAATGAACAGCGCAGTGGGTACAGTAAATCCGCCTTTATAAGATCGTCTGGTGTGTCGGTCGGTAACAGAGTGCTATGTACAGATCGGTGACTGACATCGAACTCCATCAAACCCCCCCCCCCCCCCCCCCCCCCCCCCCCCCCCGGCCCGCCGCCTACCACAACCCACTATTCCAAATAATTATCAATCTCCACTTCTCTTGCGTCTCCTTGTAGAATGGTAGGATAGTTATAGCATAGGAGACAGGCATTTGTCCCATTGTCTTCATGGCGACTCTTGGCAAACAAACACCTCACCTAAATCCACTTCCCTCGCCCACTTGCCCGTAAGTCCTGACCCTCTCAGCGGTTTACCCCATTATCTTCTGGGGCCCACGATTGAACCGGCCTCCACCGGGCCCTCGGGCTCCGCATTCCACAACCAATTCGCTCGCTGTGTGAAAATATTTTTCCTCATGTCACCTTTGATTCTTTTTGACAATCACTTGTGGCCTTCAGTTCGCGATCCTTCGCCATTGGGAACAGTTTCTGCCTATCTGCTCCTGCCCAGAGCCCTCATGACTGTGAACCTCTCGATCGAATCGCCTCTCAACCTTCCCTTCTCCAAGGAGGACAATCCCAACTTCTCCAACCTGCCCTGAAGTTCCTCACCCCTGAAGCCGTTCTCGTGAATCATTTCCGCGCTTCACTCTAACCCCTTCACGTCCTGACTAGAAGCAGAGGACACAGCCTCAGACTAAAGGGACGATCCTTTAAAACAGAGACGAGAGGAATTTCTTCAGCCAGAGGGTGGTGAATCTGTGGAACTCTTTGCTGCAGAAGGCTGTGGAGGCCAAATCACTGAGTGTCTTTAAGACAGAGATAGATAGGTTCTTGATTAATAAGGGGATCAGGGGTTATGGGGAGAAGGCAGGAGAATGGGGATGAGAAAAATATCAGCCACGATTGAATGGCGGATCAGACTCGATGGACCGAGTGGCCTAATTCTGTGGCGGGGTAGCACAGTAGTTTGCACTGTGCTTCACTGCTCCAGGGTCCCAGGTTCGATTCCCGGCTTGGGTCACTGTCTGGGAGGAGTCTCACGTTCTCCCCGTGTCTGCGTGGGTTTCCTCCGGTTGCTCCGGTTTCCTCCCACAGTCCAAAGACGTGCAGATTAGGTGGATTGGCCAGGATAAATTGCCCTTAGTGTCTAAAAATGTTAGCTGGGGTCACTGGGTTATAGAGATTGGGTGAAGGTGTGGGTTTAAGTAGGGTGCTCTTTCAGGGGCTGGTGTCGACTCCTTCTGCACGGTATGGCCGAATGGCCTCCTTCTGCACGGTACATTCTGTGCTCCTATGTCTTATGGTCTTATGTTCCACCATTTACATCTAGAAGACTTGGAGAAAACGGGATCTTCCTGCTCAGAGCTGAGAAGGTTAAGGGGAGATTGATTCATAATTTATGAATCCAAAATCTGCAGCAAAAAACAGGGCGTGATTCTCCCAGCCGAACGCCGGGCCGGAGATACGCTGCAACCGTGCCACGCCGGCCCGACGCCCCGACGCCGGCGCGTGATTCTCCGAGGTGCGAGGAATCGGTGCCATTTGTGGCAGCGGTTTGGCGCAGCGCCGGTTGTGGGCCGCTGTACGAGGCCGGGCTGCCAATTCTCCGGCCCGGATGGGTCGAGCGGCCACGCGGAAAAAGCAGAGTCCCGCCGGTGCCGTCCGACCTGGTCGCTGCTGGCGGGAACTCTGCGCGAAGGGCCTGTGGGGGGGGGGGGGGGGGGCTCTGTCCCGGGGGGGGGGGGGGGCCCTCTGGTGGGGTCTGGCACGCGATCGGGCCCACCAATCGGCGGGCCGGCCTCTTTCCCCCCCCCCCCCCCCCCACCCCCCAGGGCCTACTTTGTTGTGCGTCCGGCCCCAGAACCTCCGCGCAATGTTGCGTCGGGGCCGGCGCCTTCCGTAAAGCCACTGCGCATGCGCGGGTTGGCGCCGCCCCCCCCCCCCCCCCCCTCCTCCAGTGCGCACCAGGAAGTGAGGCTGGAGCGGCAAGAACCGCTCCAGCATCGGGGGCCAGAATCGCTAGTGCCAGCGCCCATTTCGCGCCGTCGTGAAACGCGACGTTCACAACAGTGCGGACATTCTGCCCCGCGATCGGAGAATCGCACCCACATTCTCTCGAGGATTAAACACCGAGGGAAAGGTGATATGATTGTAGATGGTTGTCAAAAAGGGTAGGATGCCTGAGGATTGGGAGGATTTTAGAATTCAGGAAAAAATGATCACGGGGTTTCAGATTCAAATTCGGGATGCACAAAAAGGCCAGAAATGGCTGAGCGCGTTGATCCCGGAGGCCTGGGAATCAGGAAAAGGGATAGGCAGGGCTGAGGCTTTTGCTGGGAATTAAAGATAAAGATGAGGGGAAGGATGAAGTTGATGGAGTCTGGAAGTTGGGAAGCTGATCCCGGAAACATGGGATTCCCGTACCAGCTGAGAATTCTCAATCCTCCCCTCTGTGTACCCAAACAGGAGTGTGGCCACTAGGGGCTTTTCACAGTAACTTCATTGCCGTGTTAATGTAAGAGACAGTAGAGAAGCTGCTGGAGCTTTTGTCATTAATAGAGTAACTACTGAATTCACCTGCTAGGTCCAGTAATTGTTTGGTGAGAATCAGGAGGAATTTAAAACACTGCAAAGCAGGCCGAAGCAGACCGCTGCGTTGGCACTTTGTGGTTTGGATTGGATTGGATGGGTTTATTGTCAAGTGCACCGAGGTTCAGTGAAAAGTATTGCTCTGCGTACAATCCGGACAGATCATTCCATACATGAAAAGAAAAGAAATAATAGGGTAAACATAAAATACACAGTGTAAATACATCGACACCGGCATCAGGTGAATCATACGGGAGTGTAGTACTGCTCAGTACAGAAGATGTTGGAAGAGATCAGTTCAGTCCATGAGGGGTAATTTAGGAGTCTGGTGACAGTGGGGAAGAAGCTGTTTTTGAGTCTGTTCGTGCGTGTTCTCAGACTTCTGTATCTCCTGCCCAATGGAAGAAGTTGGAAGAGAGAGTAAGCCGGGTGGGAGGGGTCCTTGATTATGCTGCCCGCTTTCCCCAGGCAGCAGGAGGTGTAGATGGAGTCAATGGGTGGGAGGCAGGTTCGTGTGATGGACTGGGCAGTATTCACAACTCTCTGAAGTTTCTTATGGCCTTGGGCCGAGCAGTTGCCATACCAGGCTGTGATGCAACCAGATAGGATGCTTTCTATAGTGCACCTGTGAAAGGTGGTCAGAGTCAGTGTGGACATGCCGAATTTCCTTAGTTTCTTGAAGGAGTATAGGCGCTGAGGTGCTTCCACCGCCACTTGGGACATCTCTTCCTCCACTACCACCGACAGTGGCAGCTGTATGTACCGTCTGCTGCAAGGCTGCCCCACAGGAACTCACCAGGGCTCCTTAGGCAGCACCTTCCAAACACAAGACCACTGCCATCTAGAAGGACAAGAGCAGCAGATACCTGGGAACCCCACCACCTGGAGGTTCCCCTGCAAGTCACTCACCGTCCTGACTTGGAAATATATCGGCTGTTCCTTCACTGTCGCTGGATCAAAATCCTGGAACTCCCTCCCTAACTGCACAGTGGGTGTACCTACAACTCAGGGACAGCAGTGGCTCAAGAAGGCAGCTCACCACCACCTTCGGAAGGGCAGCTAGGGATGGGCAATAAATGCTGTGCCAACCAGCGACGCCCACAGCCCGTAAATGAATTAATCAGAGGAGCAAACCGTATTTAGATTCTGTGCAACAATTCCAAAACCAGGAAAAATGTTAGATTTTTAAAAATGTCTGAAACGATCAATATAAAACTTACAGGCTCCCAGAAAGAAATGTGATACAGAAAGAATAATATACTTGGAGCTTACAAAGATTCTGCAATCAACACAATAAATGAATCAAGTACTTTGGAGGGCTGCCAAGTCAGAAATCTAACTCTGTGGATTGGAAAGTCCGACATTAAACACACATCTGGCGAGCCCCACCCTGTCAATGGGAAGGGAAAGAGAGTTACATTTCTACAGCACCACCCGCAACCCTGGAGCTTCCCAAAGCACTTTACAATCAAATGAAGCACTTTTTGAAGTGTAGTCACTGCTGCGACGTTGGAGATGGGGCAGCCAATTTGTGCACAGCAAGATCAAATCTGCAATGCGGGAACGACCAGTTATTCTGTTTTGAGGGATGGGTATTGACCAGGGCACTGGAGGTTGTGAGTGGGGGGGGGGGGGGGGGGGGGGGAGAGAGAGAGAGAGAGAGAGAACTCCCCTGCTCGTCTTCAATCAAAGTGGTGGCCATGGAGACTTTTACCTCTACTGTGTGATGATATGCATCACTGTAAATACACAAGGGGTTAATGTAAATACACTACAGCTAAGTAAACACTAGAGGGAGCACCAGAGACATCATGACATGCAGACATACAGCTAATGAACACATAGAATAGGACACGACCAATGGGCAGTCAAGACATCCAGAGGTAACACTACCACAAGGGGGCATTACACAACCCATATATAAGGACAGGGCACACATGCTCTGTCTCTTTCCACAGGCAACACTTAGAGAGTAAGACAGGGGCAGATCAGAAGCATCACACCCACCACGTGGCTCAGAGCAAACTGGTTAGTTAGACTGAGTTACTACAGCAAGATTAGCAGGAGAGTCGAACTCATAGAGAACTGTGCTAATGGTTCAATCAATCACATTGAACTTACTTCAAAGTCTGGAGTATCTTTTGGTCAAAGCTGCATCGAGTTGCAGCCTGTGTTATCCCAGAGTACATAACACAGCATCCGGGACAACGGACACTCAGAGAAAAAGAAATCATGATCAGCTCCGATAACCACATGAAGTCATTCACCGGACAGGTAGGCAAGGCTGTTCATTAAAACCCCACAATTTACCCCTTCAATTGGCTTTCCGAACACTCCCATTCATGGGCTAACAAAGCCACAACACTGAGTAATTAAAACCCCCTGTTTTCCCCTTTTCTGTTGAGCAGCCATTTTCTACCCCAACAGCCAAATAAATATTACATTTATAATTCGCAAACACATGGAAATTTCAATTCTCCCTATGGGGACGCCCATTTCAATTTTCCCTGGAATTGTGGAAATTACAAGCACAGAAATTAACCGTTCTTGTTCCACGCAAAGCTCCTCCCGCTCCTCATCGTCTCCCGTCACACCATCCTTCTATCCTGATCGTCATGTCTTTATTCAACTTGTCCCAATCCAATTTTCTTCCTGCACCTATTAATGCGCGAAGGCAGACTTCCATCATTTCCAGAGCTACTGATTCCTGCAACAGGTCGCTAATGTAGTGATGTGTATATATAGAGAGACATGTAAAAGGGTTAATTATAACATCTCGGTGTAACACAACCACTGGAGGGCAACACTAGATCCCACTGTAAATATGAGAACTCAAAGGATCTTCACAGATTATCATAGAATTTACAGTACAGAAGGAGGCCATTCGGCCCATCGAGTCTGCACCGGCTCTTGGAAAGAGCACCCTACCCAAGGTCAACACCTCAACCCTATCCCCGTAACCCAACACAACACTAACGGCAATTTTGGACACTAAGGGCAATTTAGCTTGACGAATCCACCTAACCTGCACATCTTTGGACTGTGGGAGGAAACCGGAGCACCCGGAGGAAACCCACGCACACACAGGGAGAATATGCAGACTCCGCACAGACAGTGACCCAAGCCGGGAATCGAACCTGGGACCCTGGAGCTGTGAAGCAATTGTGCTATCCACAATGCTACCGTGCTGCCTCTTCCAACCAGGAGTAACCAGACAGCAGAGTGTTAGAGAGATAGATTACAGCATAGTTAGTACATTGAGTTTAAAGTAGTTAATACTTTAATGTAGATTACTTGATTACTAGTTATAGTTCTGTGGAGTGTGCAAACTCAATATTAATCAATTCATTATTCAATAAATCTGTTTTCCTTTAAGTTGAAGATTGGCAGTTTCTTTATAATCACACCATCAGACCTTTCTGGATATAATAGCAAAGAGTAATGATATATTACCAAAGAGTAATATAACAGCTTAGCCTGTAGTTAGGGGCTTATAGCTTGATGGCTGCTACTCCACATCCAGCATGGTTGACCAGGCGTCTCGCTCGCTCTTACCTCCAGCCATTGGGGTGTTTGGAAGGATGTTGCAAGTTGACACTGAACCTGTTTGGCCACGTTGTAAGCGCACCTTCCTTGGCCGTCAAGTCCTAGGGTGGGACCCGGACCCAGAGGTTCAGGCTCAAAGGCAGGTACGCCACCCACTGCGCCACAAGCCCTCCTTTATTCGGCTTCTCCTCGAATATGGGTCTCAGATTCGATTCCCGGCTTGGGTCACTGTCTGTGCGGAGTCTGCATGTTCTCCCCGTGTGTGCGTGGGTTTCCTCCGGGTGCTCCGGTTTCCTCCCACAGTCCAAAGATGTGCGGGTTAGGTGGATTGGCCGAGATAAATTGCCCTTAGTGTCCAGAATTGCCCTTAGTGTTGGGTGGGGTTACTGGGTTATGGGGATAGGGTGGAGGTGTTGACCTTGGGTAGGGTGCTCTTTCCAAGGGCCAGTGCAGACTCGATGGGCCGAATGGCCTCCTTCTGCACTGTAAATTCTATGAATATATCCACGCTATTCGCCTACATCTGGCAGACAGTTCCACATTCTCATCACTGACTAAAGCAGTTTCTCCTGAATTCCTGATTGGATTTAATGGCGACTGTCTTAAAGGAGGGCCTTTGATTGTGGTCTCCCATGCAAGTGGAAAGCTGGGATCTCTATCAGGTCACACCCCAGCCTTTTCTCGAGAAATAAGTCCCAGCCTCTCCAATGTTTCCTACCGTATACGACCCATTTGAGCAAAACACTAGTGAGGCCACTGTTGGAATTTTATGGACAGTTTTAGGAGCCCCATGATTGGAATATTACTAAAGCCACGTAGAACATTACTAACACGGTCGAAGGTAGTTGGTGAAGTTGAAATCAAGACACAGAACTTTTCTTTACTGAGAGAATTCACTGATTTGTTCTCAACTCAACTCAGTGTCAAAGATGGGCCCCATCATTTATATGGGGATGGGGATTCTCTGCTGCTGGTAACTGAGTTTCCGATGCTGTGGAGAATCCCGTGTCGGGGGAAAAAAACGGGGCCGGATTCTCCGGCCGCCGACGCCAAAGTCACGTTCGGCGCTCGGCCGGAGAATCCCCTCTTGCGCCGAAATCAGGGGCGGCGCCACTTTTACAATGCTCCCTCCCCTCGAAAATGCTGTACTCGCTCCGCACACAACGGGACGGCCGAAGGATGTCACCTGAAGCCCTCCCCCGATGCTCCGCCCCCGATGGGCCGAGTTCCCGACGGTGTGAAATACTTGCCCTTTCTTTTATCGCGAACCCGGTGTGGCGGCCGTGGGCTGTGTCCAGCGGCGCCACATTCGGGGGGGTGGGGGGATCCGTTCCGTGGGCAGGGGGGCTTTGGCGAGGGCTCTGGGCACTGGTGGGGGGTATTCCGGGGGGCTGCTGAGGCTGATTACAGGGGGGCAGTTTTTGGCAGGCCAGATCCGCACGCGGCCGGCGCCATGTTGCGCGGCACAGCCGTTGCAGGCCGCCACCATACGCAAGCGCGGCCACAGAACCGACAATGCTCTGCTGCCTGCAGATACGGCCAGAGAATTGTCGGTTCCCGTACCAGCCTCCCCAAACAGGCGCTAGAATGTGGCGACTAGGGGCTTTTCACAGTAACTTCATTGAAGCCTACTTGTGACAATAAGCGATTATTATTGTTAATATTAATGGGTTGGACACCGGATTCTCCATGCCTCTGTGATGCTCCAGACATTTGAGCTGGGAATCGCACGGGGGTGAATTTGTGGAACTCTTTGCCGGCGTGACTCTGATGCGGCCGACCTCGCGATGGGCCAAGGGGATACGCATTTAAAGTGGGTGCCCCCGAAAGTCATGAATGACAGCTCCTGACCACATCAAATGCAGTTAAGTGTTTTCTGCTGAGAAAAGGAGGAAGTAAAAGCACTTAACTTCTAGGTGTTTATAAACATTGTGGTTTGGTTCACAGAAGGGTACTTGTGATGCATTCAAGCATGAAAGGAAATGAAAATAAATTCAGATATCTGGCTGTCTAGAAACGATCACCCTGTCAATTGCAGCCTACCAAAAGCTATTTCTCTTTGAAAGTGAGTAGAACCTTGCGGGTAAAAGGATCTGAGGGAATTTACTGTTGCTGTTCTGACTTTCTAACAGCTGCTGCTTTCTAGACATCTCTCCAAGGCAGCAGGTGTTGGGGTCAGGTAAGTGAAAAAGCAGTAATCTTTCACTGTTTCTGCCTGGACCATTCTTTAGATTCCAGACAGGGCAGACTGATGGGGTTTAGGGGGTCTCTGATATGTGACGGGATTCTTTTAAAAAAAATTTAAAGTACACAATTATTCTTTTTTTTAACAATTAAAGGGCAATTAGCGTGGCCAATTCAGCTACCTGCACATCTTTGGATTGTGGGGGTGAGACCCACACAGACACGGGGAGAATGTGCAAACTCCATATGGACAGTGACCCGGGGCTGGGATTAAAACTGGGTCCTCGGCGTCGTGAGGCAGCAGTGCTAACCACTGCGTCACCATGCTGCCCTCTTGACATTAGTGTTAATCAGAAAACTATCGATCTCTGCTTTAAACAATGACGGAGCGTCCACAGCCCCCGGGATAGAGAATTCCAAAGATTCACAACCCTCCGTGTAAAGAGATTTCTCCTCGTATTGGTCCTAGGTGGCGTCCCCCTTATTTTGAAACCTGGTTTCCCATGTACCTACACCATGTAGGCCGCAGCGGTTCAAGTGATGGCTCATAACCGCTTTCTCAAGCGCAATTGGGATTTGGCCGAAGATCCAATATGTAGGAGGCAGGTACTTGGGGACCAGGGCCGGGATTCTCCCCTACCTGGTGGGGCGGGGGGTCCCGGCGTGTCGGAGTGGCGTGAACCACTCCGGCGTCGGGCTGCCCTAAAGGTGCGGAAGTCTCCGCACATTGAGGGGCCAGGCCCTGACCTTGAGGGGCTAGGCCCACGCCAGAGTGGTTGGTGCTCTGCCGGCTGGCGTGGACGGCCTTTGGCGCCATGCAAGTCGGGACCGAAGGGAATTCGCCGGCCGGCATAAGTCCGCGCATGCGTGGAGCGTCAGCGACTGCTGACGTCATCCCCACACATGCGCAGGGGAGGGGGCCACTTCTGCCTCTGCCATGGTGAAGACCATGGCGAAGGCGGAAGGGAAAGAGTGCCCCCACGGCACAGGCCCGCCTGCCAATCGGTGGGCCCCGATCGCGGGCCAAGCCACTGTGGGGGCACCCCCCCGGGGTCAGATCGCCCCCCAGGACCCCGGAGCCCGCTCGCGCCGCCTGCTCCCGCCGGTAAGGTAGGTGGTTTGATCCACGCTGGCGGGGGAGGCTTGACAGCGGCGGGACTTCGGCCCATCACGGGTCAGAGAATCTCCAGGGGGGGGGTGCACGCCGACCGGCGCGGAGCGATTCCCGCCCCCGCCGAATCTCTGGTGGCGGAGAATTCAGGACCCGGCGGGTCGGATTAATGCCGGCCCCTGGTGATTGTCCGACCCGGCGGGGGGGGGGGTCAGAGCATCCCGCCCCAGGTGTTGGGGGTGCTGCAGGTGTGAGGCAGGGATGGTGTCTGTAGCCCGTCGATGTTTAGCAGAAACGTGGCAACACTCAGAAGCTACAGCAGCAGTCTGAGGAATTCTGATCGAGTTCACGGAACGTCAGGGGTTTGCTGTTAGAAATTGTGAAGTATTTTGATGGGGTCACTGAAGAGCAAAGGGTGGATTCTCCATCCTGCCAGCTCCGTTTTCCAGGTCAGCGTGCCCCCGTCGGTAGCGGAATTCTCCATGAGCCTCCACCCCCCTCACGCGGTCGGGAAACGCACGGCGTGGGTGCATTGCCGTCGAGGCGGAGGATCACGCTGACGGACATTCCCGCCGAATGTGTTTTTACTGGATATGGGGGATGTGGAATCAAGGGTCAGTAATCGAAGACACAGCTTTAAAGTGATTTCTGAGAGAAACAGCGAGGAGACGAGTTGAAGATAGTTGGCATGCAGTTACTTATGGTCCAGAAGGCGCCGTCTGAAAGGGTGGTGGTAACAGGTGCAATAATAACTTTCAAAATGTGGTTGGTGAAATCGTTGATGAAGAAAGTTTGGCAAGGGTGTGAAAGATTGACTTGCATTTCAATAGCACCTTTCCCCAGCTCCGGGCATCGCAAAGTGCCTCCCTGCCAATGGGGTGGTTTCGGAATTTAGCCACTGTTGTGTTGTAGGAAATGCAGCAGCCAATTTGTGCACAGCAAGCTCCCACACACAGCAATGTGATAATGTCCTGATGATCTGCTTTCAGTGATGTTGACTGAGGGTTTAATATTGGTCAGGACACCGTGGGCGACCCCTCTTGCTCTTTATCAAAATGGGGCCGTTTGCATCCACCCGAGATGCCCCATTTAACATTTCATACACACACCATAAGATATAGGAGCAGAATTAGGCCATTCGGTCCATCGAGTCTGCTCCGCCATTCAATCATGGCTGATATTTTTCTCATCCCCATTCTCCTGCATTCTCCCCATAACCCCTGATCCCCTTACTGATCAAAGACCTATCTATATCTGTCTTAAAGACACTCAGTGATTTGGCCTCCACAGCCTTCTGCGGCAAAGAGTTCCACAGATTCACCACCCTCTGGCTGAAGAAATTCCACCTCATCTGTTTTAAAGGATTGTCCCTTTAGTCTGAGATTGTGCCCTCTTGTTGTTTCCTACAAGTGCAAAAATCCTCTCCATGTCCACTCTCTCCAGACCTCTCAATATCTTGTAAATTTCAATTAGATCCAACATAGATGACTATGTGAGGGGTAGGATCAGTAAGTTTGCGGATGGCACAAAGATTGGCCGGGTGGTTAACAGTGAGATTGAGTGTCTTGGGTTCCAGGAAGATACAGACGGGATGGTCAAACGGGCGGATAAGTGGCAGATGGAATTTAACCTTGAAAAGTGTGAGGTGATACACTTTGGAAGGAGTAATGTGACAAGGAAGTATTCAATGAATGGCCTGACACTGGGAAGTTCCGAGGAACAAAGGGACCTTGGTGTGTTTGTCCGTGGATCTCTGAAGGCAGAAGGACAGGTTAATGGGGTGGTGAAAATGGCAAATGAGACACTTGCCTTTTATCAATCGAGGCACAGAAGAAAGCAGGGAGGTCATGTTGGAGTTATATAGAACTTTGGTGAGGCCACAGCTGGCGTACTGTGGGTAATTCTGGTCGCCGCATTATAGGAAGGATGCGATTCACCAGGATGTTGCCTAGGATGGAACATTGAAGTTATGGAGAGAGGTTGGAGAGGTTTGGGCTGTTTTCACTGGAGCAGAGAAGACTGAGGGGTGACCTGATCGAGGTGGACAAGATTATGAGGGGCATGAACAGGGTGGATATGGAGCAGCTGTTCCCCTTAGTTGAAGGGTCAGTTACGAGGGGGACACAAGTTCAAGATGAGGGGCAAAAGGTTTAAGGGAGATTTAAGGAAAAACGTTTTTACCCAGAGTGTGGTGACGGTGTGGAATCACTGCCTGGGAGGGTGGTGGAGGCGGGTTGCCTCACATCCTTTACAAAAAATGAGCACTTGGCATATCATAACATTCAAGGCTATGGGCCAAGGTGGCAAATGGGATCAGGTAGGGTAGGTCAGGCGTTTTTCACGCTTTGGTGCAGACTCGATGGGCTGAAGGGCCTCTTCTGCACTGTGTCATTCTGTGATCCCCCCTCATCCTTCTAAACTCCAGCGAGTACAGACCCAGAGTCCTCAACCGTTCCTCATACGACAAGCTCTTCATTCCAGGGATCATTCTTGTGAACCTCCTCTGGACCCTTTCCAAGTCCCCAGCACATCCTTCCTTAGATACGGGGCCCAAAACTGCTCACAATACTCCAAATGGGGTCTGACCAGAGCCTGATACATCCTCGGAAGTACATCCCTGGTCTTGTATTCTAGTCCTCTTGACATGAATGCTAACATTGCATTTACCTTAAGAGAGTCCCTTTGTGCTTCTAATTGCCAAAGTCTTTCCCTATTTAGAAAATAGTCTGTGTCTCCATTCCTCCTTCCAAAGTGCGTCACCTCACACTTTTCCACAGTGTGTTCCATCTGCCACTTCTTTGCCCGCTCTCCAACCTGCCCGGGTCCTTCTGCAGCCCCCCCTGGCACCGAGCCACATAAGGAGATATTGGGGCAGGTGACCAGAAACTTGTTCAAAGAGGAAGGGTGGGATTCTCCGTTTCTGAGTCGGAGTGCTGACGCCAACGGAAAATCCGGGGATTTTCACAACTTACAGATCGGCGCCACACCTGCACCGATGGAGCACCATCGACACCCACGATAAACGCTGCGGGAATCGCCGGGTCCATCTGTCGGGACGGGGGAGGTCACCTATATGACCCAGGGCACCAGGTTTAAAGCGGGCGGCCAGCGGCATGCGCAGCCGGCTGCGGTAATGGTGATGCCCACCCGTCCACACCGACCCCACTGCCCACCTCCTGGCGACCTCCCACTACTCCCCCCCGGCCCTAGCAGAAGCCCCCCCCCCGGCCAGCGGCACGGCTGTCAGCGAAGTACGGCGGTGCTGGACGCTACCCAAAAGCCCACTCTCTCTCTCTCCCTCAGCGGCCACCACGCCAGGTTCACGATCTGTAGGAGCACACGTGTACCGCGCCGTCGGGAACTCGGCACATCGGAGAATTGCGGGTGGGCCACGAATGATACGCAAACGGTGTTACAACGACGCGCGTCTCATTGAAGCCGTTTTTAAGATGACGAGCATCGCGATGCGGCGTCGATCCGGAGCCTGCCGCGATTTCGCCGTCGGGGACTATTCTCCGTCCGATCGCACGCCACTAATTCGGCGTCGGCCAACGGAGAATCCCGCGCGTGGGTTTTAAGGAACGTCTTAACGGAGGAGCGAGGGGCGGAGAGGTTTAGCGAGGGAATTCCAGACCTCGGAGCCCCTGGCAGCTGAAGGCACGGCTGCCAATGATGGAGCGATTAAAATTGAGGATTAAAATTACAGGGGGAAAGGTTGGGAAAAGGTTCACCAGCCCGGGCTGTGTGTGTGGACGGAGGAAGACAAGTTGGCATTTCCTCCTTCAAGTAAAAAGGAGCACACCTCACACAATCCATTAAAAAATTTGATTCCTCACTTGGGCAGAGATCACATCAGAAAACAGCTCAGTGTATCTCCTATAAATATGTCATTTTCTGGATGGCCTGCGGCAGTGCGTTGGGGGGGGGGGGGTGGGTGGTCGTGGGAAAGGAATGTACCAGAGTATCTTCCAGGCCTAGCTATTTTAGTCCCGGCCTATCCCAGGGGAGGCCATGTGGTGGTGGGGGGGGGGAGAGCAGCAGGAATGGGAAGGGGCCGTTTAGTCATGGTGGGGCTGCCGAGGAGGATATGGGGTCTGATGGAGCAGCTGGGCCTGTCGCTGGCTGTCTGTCTCATGTGTTGGTGTAAATTAATGCTGAGGATGAACACAACTGCTCCTGTTCCAGGTAACTGGGGGGATGGAGGCTGGTTAATTTTGCACATCAGACACACTCCGAGCTGCTGGACCTCTAGAGAGGGAATAGTCATGTGAATCAGCTTGTTAAACAAACTCAATAGGTTCTGAGTACTGGTGCCCCCCAATGGGATTGCGACAGTGAAATGTAAGTGGCCTCGCCTGAAACCATTTTGGAGGATAAATCCTTTGTCGTTGGCGCAAAGACCCTCAGGTGAAAGGCAGGCAAAGTGATACATCCAAAGAAGTTTGCTGATAAAGCAGGGAATGTGTTGTCGAGGACCACGTAAGAGAGCCTGGGGCGACAGTGAGGGGAGCAACAGCTGCTCCCGACCGAAGGGGAACGTACTGAGGGTGGGGGGATGGGACTGGCTATAAAGGGTAATTGAAGTCTCTCCCTCACCCTTGAGATTAAGCCAAAATAATCTGCCAGCTGTGCGAGCAATGGGACATCGCTCCTGGGACAGCAAACAAAAGGATCTATTGAAGTGTAAAAATGTCTGGATGACTGGGAGAGAGGGAGGGAGGGGGGGGGGGGGGGGGGGAAGGGGGAGGGTTCATGGACTGGAGTGAAGGACCCTCAAGTCCGGGCGGGTGTGGGGGCTGGTTCTGTAGGATGGGCAGAGCTCAGGCTGCTGAGTGCTGAGAGAGAGAGAGAGACGTGGTGCTGGTTTAGCTCACCGGGCTAAATCGCTGGCTTTGAAAGCAGACCCAGGCAGGCCAGCAACACGGTTCGATTCCCGTACCAGCCTCCCCGGACAGGCGCCGGGATGTGGCGACTAGGTGGCTTTTCACAGTAACTTCATTTGAAGCCTACTCGTGACAATAAAGCGATTTTCATTTTCATTTTTCATTTCATTACCGAGCGGCTTGCAAAGCAGGGCAGCAGCCTCCGGAACTCTGAACAATCCTTTCGCAGCCCCGGTTTTTAAAAAAATAGTTTAATATTGACGGAAACAAAACTCCCCTGAAACAAGTTGCCTTTCTACAGCATCTCTCACAATTCCTGGGCATCCCAAAGCCCTTTACAGCCAATGAGGGAATAGCGCAGCCGCCGCTGTAAGGCAGGAACCACGGCAGCCATTTTGCACACAGCATGATCCTACACACAGCAAGGCCGGCAAACACCTACTCTAGAGAGTTGACGGACTGGCACACCAGGCAGATCTCCTCCGCTCTACTCTGGAATGGCGATTCTGTGACCAACCTCTGATTTTTTTTTTCTTATTCGTTCATGGGCCGTGGGCGGTGCAGGCGTGTGCCAGAATTTGATGCCCGTCCCTAATTTCCCTTGAGGGGGCAGTTAAGAGTCGACCACGTGGGCAGCACGGTAGCACGGTGGTTAGCCCTGTAGCTTCACAGCGCCAGGGTCCCAGGTTCGATTCCCCGTGTTGGGTCACCGTGCGGAGTCTGCACGTTAGAACAGTACAGCACAGAACAGGCCCTTCGGCCCTCAATGTTGTGCCGAGCAATGATCACCCTACTTAAACCCACGTAACCCGTATACCCGTAACCCAACAATCCCCCCATTAACCTTACACTACGGGCAATTTAGCATGGCCAATCCACCTAACCCGCACATCTTTGGACTGTGGGAGGAAACCGGAGCACCCGGAGGAAACCCACGCACACACAGGGAGGACGTGCAGACTCCACACAGACAGTGACCCAGCCGGGAATCGAACCTGGGACCCTGGAGCTGTGAAGCATTGATGCTAACCACCATGCTACCATGAGACACGTTCTCCCCGTGTCTGCGTGGGTTTCCTCCGGGTGCTCCGGTTTCCTCCCACAAGTCCCGAAAGACGTGCTTGTGAGGTGAATTGGACATTCTGAATTCACCCTCTGTGTACCCGAACAGGCGCCGGAATGTGGCGACTAGGGGTTTTCCACAGTAACTTCATTGCTGTGCTAATGTCAGCCTACTTGTGACAATAAAGATTATTATTATTACATTGCTGTGGGTCTGGAGTCACACCTAGGCCAGACCAGGTACGGACGGCGGATTCCCGTCCCTGAAGGACATCAGTCAGCCAGGTGGGTTTTTACCACGATCGACAATGGTCATCCTTAGCTTTTCAATTCCAGATTTTTATTGAATTTATTTATTGGATTCAAATATCACCATTTGGGATGAATCCGCTCATCCCAAATGTTGGCACCTCGAGCAGTTTATCCCACCTATTGTGCACCAAAAGGAAGAAACGAAATAAATGCCCCCCTCGCTTCACACCGGAAGGGTCTGGTCGCACAGAGAGACGGGAAAAACTTGGCTTGTTCTGCTTGGGGCAGAGTAGAAAGAGAGGAGGTTAAAATGGTGAAGGGTTTTGATCGAGTAAATAAGGAGATAGCGTTCCCAGTGCCAGGGGCGTTGGAATTCAGGGGGATGCAGATTTAAGATAATGGAGAAAAGAGAGGCGACAAGGAGACATTTTCAATACAGCGTGTTAAAATGTTCCGCTTGAAAGGGCAGTCAGGAACAGATCCAACAGTCACTTTCAAAGGGAACTTTGATAAAATGAATGACTTGTGGGCGTTGTGGAAAGGATGGCGTTGGGAAGGGGAGTGGGAATAGTTGGATAACCCCTTCAAGGAGCTGAATGGCTTTTGGTCTGTAGGATCTGAATCGTAGAATGGTTTCAGCACAGAAAGAGACCATTTGGCCCATCATGTTCATGCCGGCGTTTGCAAGACTTTCTCAAGGACAATTAGCGATGGGCAATAATTGCTGGCCTAGCCAGAGATGCAGTCATCCCAAGAATTCAGAGCAATTCTGCTAATCCCCCTCTCCTGCCCTTTCCCTGTAAGACCGTAAGGCAGGAATAGGGCGTGGGGAGTGGGCTTAGATAGAGTGCTCTTTTGGAGGGTTGGCGCAGACTCAATGGGCCAAATGGCCTCCTACTGCCCCATATGGATTCTATTGATCAGTGCGAAAGACACAGTTGAAGTTCTCACAACCGTCTTCAGCTCAAAATACCATGTGGATGGTCCAGCTTGGTCTCCGCTGGAGGCAGAGAGTGTTTACAGCACAGGCCATTCGGCCCATCGGTATCCTCACCGGCCATCAATCACCTACCTGCTCTAATCTCATTTTCCAGAACTCGGTACTTAACCTTGTACGCTGTGGTGTTTCAAGGGCTCATCTAAATACGCCTTAAATGTTGTGAGGGTTCCTGCCTCCACCACCCTTTCAGGCAGCGAGTTCCAGACTCCCACCACCCTCTGGGTGAAAGGTTCAAATCCCCTCTAAACCTCCCGCTCCTTACCTTAAATCTCTTCCCCCTGGTTATTGATCCCTCCATCAAGGGGAAAAGTTTCTTCCTGTCTACTCTATCTGTGCCCCTCATAATTTCATGCACCTCAATCCGGTTCCCCCCTCAGTCTTCTCTGCTCCAATGAAAACAACCCCAGCCTCTCTTCATAGGTGAAAGGCTCCAGCCCAGGGAACAGCCTGGGGAATCTCCTCTGCACCCTCTCCGGTGAAATCACATCCTTCCTACACTGTGGCGACCAGAACGACACCCAGTACTCGAGCTGGGGCCTAACCAGCGGTTTATACAGCTCCATCATAACCTCCCTGCTCTTATACCCAATGCTTTGGCTGATAAAGGCAAGTCTCCCATATGCCTTCTTAACCACCTTATCCACCTGTCCTGCTGTCTTCAGGGGTCTTATGAACTCCAAGGTGTCTCTGGTCCTCTGTACTCCTTGGGGTCCTACCATGGTGTATTCACTGACCTTGTTCGTCCTCCCAAAATGCAGCAACTCACACTTTTCTTGGCTGAATTAACCAGCCCGTCTACATCGCCCTGTAATCTAACACTTTCCTCCTCGCTATTTACACACTGCCAAGTTTTGTGCCATTTGCGAACTTACTGATCACACCTCCTAGATTGGGTTCCAGATCATTAATGTCTGCTACAGATGGAAAGGGACCCAGCACAAATTCCCTGCGGTCTCGTGGACTCTTACCTTCTTGACCAATCTCCCATGTGGGACCTTGTCACAAGCTTTACTGAAGTCCAGACAGACTACATCAATTACACTACCCTCATCTACCCATTTAGTCACCTCCTCGAAATCAAATCACATGTCTGAGTCTCCAAACAATTCAATTCACTCTATGTGATGTCAAGAAACAGTTGAAGGGCACTGGACACTGCAAAGGCTACGGACAAAAGTGCTGAAGACTTGTGCTCCAGAACTTGCTGCACCCCCTAGCCAAGCTGTTCCAGTACAGCTACAACACTGGCATCTACCCCGCAATGTGGAAAATTGCCCAGGTAGGTCCTGTACACAAGAAACAGGACAAATGAAAATCTCTTATTGTCACAAGTAGGCTTCAAATGAAGTTACTGTGAAAAGCCCCTAGTCGCCACATTCTGCCGCCTGTTCGGGGAGGCTGGTACGGGAATCGAACCGTGCTGCTGGCCTGCCTGGGTCTGCTTTCAAAGCCAGCGATTTAGCCCAGTATGCTAAACCAGCCCCTTCCACTCAGCCAAATAAATAAATAAATAATCTTTATTGTCACAAGTAGGCTTACATTAACACTGCAATGAAGTTACTGTGAAAAGTCCCCAGTCGCCAGCTCGGGCACACGGAGGGAGAATTCAGAATTCTCAGCTGGTACGGGAATTGAACCCCCGCTGCTGGCCTTGTTCTGCATCGCAACCCAGCTGTCTATCCCACTGAGCTAAACCAGCCCTATCAGTCTGCTCTCCATCATCAGGAGAGTGACAGAAGGTGTTATTAACAGTGCGATCAAGCGGCACTTACTCAACAACAAACTGCTAGCTGATGCTCAATTTGGGTTCAGCCAGGGTCACTCAGCTCCTGATCTCATTATAATAATCTTCCTTATTGTCACAAGCAGGCTTACATTAACACGGCAATGAAGTTCAGACTTGCTTCAAACCTGGACGAAGGGCGGGATTCTCCGACCCTCCGCCGGGTCGGAGAATCGCCGGGGGCCGGCGTGAATCCCGCCCCCGCCGTCCTCTGAATTCTCCGGCCCCCCAAAGGTCGGTGAGACGTGAATCGTGCCGCCTGCCCCGGAGAAAGGCGACGCGACTCAATGGGTCCCGGGGCCGCCCGAATTCTCCGGCCTGCGATGGGCCGAAGTCCCGCTGGTTTTTCGGTCCCGCCGGCGTGGATCAGACTAGGTTCCAGGCTTGGGCTGACAAGCGGCAAGTTACATTTGCACTGCACAAGTGGCAGGCAATGGCCATCTCCTACACGAGAGAAAGAGTGGCTAAAGAATGAGAGAGATGTGGCGAGATGGAGACATTGAGGGAGGGAATTCCAGAGTTTACCACCCAGGGTCACAGGTTCGATTCCCGGCCTGGGTCACTTGTCTGTGCGGAGTCTGCACGTTCTCCCCGTGTCTGCGTGGGTTTCCTCCGGGTGCTCCGGTTTCCTCCCACAAGTCCTGAAAGACGTGCTGTTAGGTGAATTGGACATTCTGAATTCTCCCTCTGTGTACCCGAACAGGCGCCGGAATGTGGCGACTAGGGGCTTTTCACAATAACTTCATTGCAGTGTTAATGTAAGCCTACTTGTGACAATAAAGATTATTATTATTGTTAAATTGCCCCTTTGTGTCCAAGGATGTGCAGGTCAGGTGGGGTTAGGGAGATAGTGCGGGGGAGTGGGCCTGGGGAGGGTTGCTCTTTCAGAGGGTCGGTGCAGAATCGAAGGGCCGAATGGCCTCCTTCTGCACTGTAGGAATTCTATGGTTCTATGGCATGTGAAAACCCAGTTGCCAATGGTCGAGCGATTAAAATCAAGAATGGATAAGGGGGCAGAATTAGAGAAGTTCCTGGAGGGTCGGAGAGACGAAGGAAGTTGCAGAGTTGGGGAGATATTACAGTTCATGGCCTGAGGCACTACGCAAGGTCTCGCTTTCCTACCAAAGGCCCTCGGACCTAGAAGCTTTGACTTAGATCTTTCTGATCATCCGTACGTCAAATGGCCATCAGTCCCCTCAGACGTTACAGGAAATACCCATCTGCCCGTGTCTTGTCGTCCACGTCCAGCAGGAGTCCAGCTTAAGGTCAGCCACTCCTTCAATCTCTCGGAACACGATTGGAAGTAAACTGTGGTTTTAATAGTCTTACAACTGAGCCTGCCTGCGACCAGAAGAACTGAGGGCAGGCTCACACGGCTGCAGCACTTTATACTTCCGGTAGTGGGAGGGGCCATGGGCGGAGCCATGGGCGGAGCCAAGGGTGGAGCCATGTACAAGCTCCTCATCGCCCCCTATGGGCAGAGCCGCGCAACGGCTCACAGACGGAGCCCACAAGGACATAATGCTATACATTACAATACAGTGTGAATTACAATACAGTATGAATTCACCACAACACCCACTGTGCTGTTAGGGGTGGGGGCGGGGAGTTCCAGGATTTTGACCCAGTGACAGTGAAGGAACAGTCGCTATATTTCCAAGTCAGGATGGTGAGTGACTTGAAGGTGCACTTCCAGGTGGTGGGGTTCCCAGGTATCTGCTGCTCTTGTCCTTCTAGATGGCTGTGGTTGTGGGTTTGGAAGGTGCTGCCTAAGGAGCCTTGGTGAGTTACTGCAGTGCAGCTTGTAGATGGTACACGGTGGTGGAGGGTTTGAATGGAGTGGAGGGGCTGTTTAGCACAGGGCTAAATCGCTGGCTTTGAAAGCAGACCAAGCAGGCCAGCAGCACGGTTCAATTCCCGTAACAGCCTCCCCAAACAGGTGCCGGAATGTGGTGACTAGGGGCTTTTCACAGTAACTTCATTTGAAGCCCACTTGTGACAATAAGCGATTTTCATTTCATTTCATGTTAGTGGAAGGGGGAGCAATCAAGCGGGGCTGCTTTGTCCTGGATGGTGTTGAGCTTCTTGAGTGTTGTTGGAGCTTCACTCATCCAGGCAAGTGGTGAGTATTCCATCACCCTCCAGCAAATCTGAGTCTACTCATAAACTAACTGGAAATTTACCCTTGGCTCAGCGGAACATAGGACCAGGAGCAGGCCATTCAGCCCATCGAGTCTGCTCCGCCATTCAATTTGATCATGACTGATCATTTCCCTCAATGCCGCTTTCCTGCGTAGTTTCCACATCTCCTGACGTCATTAGCCTCCCGAAATCTATCAATTTCTGTCTGGAACATGCTCAATGACTGAGCTTCCGCGGCCTCTGAGATAGGGAATTCCAAAGATTCACCACCCAGTGAGTGAACAGATTTCTCCTCATCTCCCTCTCAAATGGCCTACCCCTTACTCTGAGACTGCGCGCCTGGTTCTCGACTCACCAACCAGTCCCCTCAATATCTCCTCAAACAAAATATTCCCCCCCCCCCCACCCCCCCCCCCCCCCCCCCCCCCCCACCCCAGGATTAATCTGGCGAACCTCCACTGCACCCCCCACCCCAACTTCGTAAATAGAAAAATAAAATGCCCTCTGAGTTGAATGATGAATGATTTATCGCTCTGCCTTTCAAACTTGCCCTGGGTCCGTGAGCCTTTTGTCTTTTCCACCTTGTTGATGTTTGTTCTGTTAACCTCATACTGCTGACATTTCCTTCTGATTTTTCCTCCCTCAGGAAAACGACCCAGTTGTCTTTTGACTCACAGGATTCAGGTAACAAGGAATCAGAGTTCCAATCCCGCTCAGTACCATCCACACCTGGGTCCAATTGAGTTCCTTTGGGATCGGCAGCTTTCGAATTTACTCGGCACATGAGCAGAATCCACTGGAGACTCTGGTCCTTGCAGATAGATGACATCAGTAATAAGCTTGCTGCTTTAATCTTCCTCAAGCGGGCTTTTACATCGAAGAAACTTCTGAACAAAATTGATCCCGAACAGGCGCCGGAATGTGGCGACTGGGGGCTTTTCATTCGAAGCTTGCTTGTGACAATAAACGATTTTCATTTCATTTTCATTTTTCATTTTCATTTTGAGGAAGAGCGAAACGGACTCAAGGCTGCGAATCCAATATGACTATTGTTCAAGTGTTTCTCTCTCCACAGATGCCAGCAGATCTGCTGCGTTTTTCTGCTTTAATCTTAGATTTACAGCAAGCGCAGTATTTTGTTTTAATTTTGTTTTCCTGGATCTTTTTGCAGACCATCAATGTCCCCTCCGACACACGGTGATACCTTTCTTTTTTTAATATAAATTTAGAGTATCCAATTATTTCTTTTTCCAATTAAGGGGCAATTTTAGCGTGGCCAATCCACCTAACCTGCACATCTTTTGGGTTGTGGGGCCGAAACCCACGCAGACACGGGGAGAATGTGCAAACTCCACGCGGACAGTGACCCAGGGCCGGGATTCGAACCCAGGTCTTCAGGGCCGTAGTCCCAGTGCTGACCACTGTGCCGCGTGCCGCCCTTGACTGACACCTTTCTTTCATTTCTTTTTTAAAATTTAGAGTACCCAATTCATTTTTGTTTCCAATCAGGGGGCAATAACTCCACACGGACAGTGACCCAGAGCCGGGATCGAACCTGGGACCTCAGCGCCGTGAGGCAACAAGGCTAATCCACTGCGCCACCGTGCTGCCAGGTGACACCTTTCTAACATCATTCAGTGCCAGCCTCCCTACAAGCTCAACTCACGGGGATCAATGACAGATTTGTCTTTCGAAGGATAGATAGAATTTACAGTGCAGAAGGAGGCCATTCGGCCCATCGAGTCTGCACCGGCTCTTGGAAAGAGCACCCTACCCAAGGTTCACACCTTCACCCTATCCCCATAACCCAGTAACCCCACCCAACACTAAGGGCAATTTATCATGGCCAATCCACCTAACCTGCACATCTTTGGACTGTGGGAGGAAACCGGAGCACCCGGAGGAAACCCACGCAGACACGGGGAGGATGTGCAGACTCCGCACAGACAGTGACCCAAGCCGGAATCGAACCTGGGACCCTGGAGCTGTGAAGCAATTGTGCTATCCACAATGCTACCGTGCTGCCCTGTGATCACAGTGACTTGATGGCTTGTAGAGACAGGTTCATTAGAACATAGAACAGTACAGCACAGAACAGGCCCTTCGGCCCTCAATGTTGTGCCGAGCCATGATCACCCTACTCAAACCCACGTATCCACCCTATACCCGTAACCAACAACCCCCCCTAACCTTACTTTTATTAGGACACTACGGGCAATTTAGCATGGCCAATCCACCTAACCCGCACATCTTTGGACTGTGGGAGGAAACCGGAGCACCCGGAGGAAACCCACGCACACACGGGGAAGACGTGCAGACTCCACACAGACAGTGACCCAGCCGGGAATCGAACCTGGGACCCTGGAGCTGTGAAGCATTTATGCTAACCACCATGCTACCCTGCTGCCCCTATCTACATGATGTTGCCTGGTATTGCAAAACCTGAATATTTACTGAAAAGAGAGATGTGTTGTCAACATTTTTCATCCTACACCCTTCAGGACAAACACAAGAATACCAAATTTGCAAACGATCACAACAATTTATACCACAGGAAATACAGGTGCTGATTGGTGTCGGCAAGACAGCACCAATATTTTTGAATTTGAACTTGGGGAGCTTTCCCCATGGCAACACCTCAGCTAATAGTTTGAAAGAACTATTGTAAGTGGCTTGAGCAGCCTTAGAAAGTGGGTGTGAGTGTGAGAAAGCGAAGGTGAGAGGACCTTTCTGTAATCAGGTGATGATAATAAGAACAATCTTAATTAGTGTCACAAGTAGGCTTACATTAACACCGCAATGAAGTTACTGTGAAAATCCCCTAGTCGCCACATTCCAGAGCCTGTTCGGGTACACAGAGGGAGAATTCAGAATGTCCAATTCACCCAACAGCACGTCTTTCGGGACTTGTGGGAGGAAACTGGAGCACCCGGAGGAAACCCACGCAGACACGGGGAGAACGTGCAGACTCCGCACAGACAGTGACCCAAGCCGGAATCGAACCTGGGTCACTGTAGTGGAGAGGCTGCGTGAGATGGGAAGCTGAACGAGGGTGACTGCGGTGATGGGTGGAGACGTTTAAATGAAGGGAAGAGGAAGAGGGATGACCAGAGGACAATGATGGAGGTTGAGGGGCGACCTGATAGAGGTCTACAAAATTACGAGGGGCATAGACAGAGTGGATAGTCAGAGGCTTTTTCCCAGGGTAGAGGGGTCAATTACTAGGGGGCATAGGTTTAAGGTGTGAGGGGCAAGGTTTAGAGGAGATGTACGAGGTAAATTTTTTACACAGAGGGTAGTGGGTGCCTGGAACTCGCTGTTGGAGGAGGTGGTGGAAGCAGGGACAATAGTGACGTTTAAGAGGCATCTTGACAAATACATGAATAGGATGGGAATAGAGGGATACGGACCACGGAAGTGTAGAAGATTTTAGTTTAGACGGGCAGCATGGTCGGCGCAGACTTGGAGGGCTGAAGGGCCTGTTTCTGTGCTTAGATGGTGTAATGATCTCCAATTGGCTTGATTGGTTGGCCAATTGGAGTATGAGCTCCCTCAATGATAGCTCATTGAGGGGGGCCCATATAATCACCTGTGTAGGCTTTGTGAGCCAGTCTTAAGTTGACTGGACTGCTAGCAGCACTGTTTGTAGCTGCTCCTGTAATATCGTTATTGTAAATAAATATTGGTGTGGTGACGGAACTCCTGCCTCCCGTGGATTACTACAGTGGCGACAAGATAAACTAAGAATTATGGGAATGGACCAACATGGGTCAAAGGCACGGTAGAGTCCCAAACAGGGCCCATATCCTATGAGGTTGCAATAGGAGGTAAGGTGCTGAAGAAACACCTAGACCAAATAAGGGCAGCGGAACCACACCTGGAGGCAGGCGAAGCAGGACCGCCTCAAGCTGGGATAGCCCAGACGGAAAGGATACCCACATCCCAGCCCCGAGCAATTTCTCCAGACCCCGTCATCCAGTCGTCAGAGTCGGAGATGGACACGCTCGACGAGGCCGCCGCGACACCTCTCCCCAAGGAGGAGGAAGAACAACTTCCAAGGAGGTCGTCAAGGAAAAGACGGGCACCTATAAGGTACACCCTGCCCACGTCGGAGAACGACCCGGCGGACGACACAGAGGTGACAGACCCAGACATGAGGAGCAGGAAGAAGCTCAGAGGAATGCCAGCTGGCAGGAATTCCTCGGACCTTGGGGGAGAGGGGTGTAATGAACTCCAATTGGCTTTATTGGTTGGCCAATTGGAGTATGAGCTCCCTCAATGATAGCTCATTGAGGGGGCCCATATAAGCACCTGTGTCGGCTTTGTGAGCCAGTCTTAAGTTGACTGGACTGCTAGCAGCACTGTTTGTAGCTGCTCCTGTAATATCGTTATTGTAAATAAATATTGGTGTGGTGACGGAACTCCTGCCTCCCGTGGATTACTACAGATGAAATAGGAGATCTGAAGATTGAAATCACCAAGGGTGAGGATTGATTAATTGCATGGGCGCTGAGAGAAGAGAAAAGAGGAGGCTTCTCAATTAGTGTGTGGTGACAGTAAGGAGTGAGGAGAGGTGAGGGGTGGTGTACAGTGGGGCCCTCAAAGCAGAAACTTCCAGAAAAGCCGTGGGAGATAACAGGATGAGACTTAATGATAACGACCACGCTGTCACCATGGCGAATTGGGCAGCATGTCTCTTGGAAGTTTCTGCACACTGGCGGAATTTAAGAATTGCTATGCCAAGATCCTTTCACATTTTTTCCTATTAAGGGGCAACTTAGCATGGCCAATCCAGCTACCCTGCACATCTTTGGGTTGTGGGGTTGAGACCCACGCAGACACAGGGAGAATGTGAAAACTCCACACGGTCAGTGACCCAGGGTCGGAATCAAACCCGGGTCCTCGGCGCCGTGAGGCAGCAGTGCTAACCACTGCACTACTGTGCCACCTGCCAAGATCCAATCATAAGACCATAAGACATAGGAGCAGAATTAGGCCACTCAGTCCATCGAGTCTGCTCCGCCATTCAATCATGGCTGATATTTTCTCATCCCCATTCTCCTGCCTTCTCCCCATAATCCCTGATCCTCTCATTAATCAAGAACCTATCTATCGCTGTCTTAAAGACACTCAGTGATTTAGCCTCCACAGCCTTCTGCGGCAAAGAGTTCCGCAGATTCACCACCCTCTGGCTGGTGAAATTCCTCCTCATCTCAGTTTTAAAGGATCGTCCCTTTAGTCTGCGATGGTTTTCTCTGGTTCTAGTTTTTCCTACAAGTGGAAACATCCTCTCCCTGTCCACTCTATCCAGGCCTCACAGTATCCTGTAAGTTTCAACGAGGGCTGGGGGGACTGGTCTGGGGTGGGCAGGGGGTGGCCTGTGAGGCCGTATTTGGCAGGTCGGCCCGCGCATGGCCGGCGTCATGTTATACGGCGGGACTGCTACAGGCGCGACTGCCACGGATCCAGCCATTCTCCGGTCATTTCTGGGGCGGGAGCCGGGGGTTTTACCCGGCTCAGCTCCGAGCCCCTCACCGGTCCCGGAATCAGTGAGGGTTCAGCGGCGATTTTGGCGTCGTAAAACGCCCGGGAATTCTCCATTTCAGCCGGCCCTTAGTCACATTCCGGCGACTGTTCGGGGAGGCTGGTACGGGGAATTGAACCCGCGCTGCTGGCCTTGTTCTGCCTTACATGCCAGCTGTTTAGCCCACTGTGCTAAACCAGCCCCTAAAGGAGTAAAGGAGGAACCTGAAGGTCTTTCTTTAACATAAGTTTATTCACAAAACCCAGAGAACATGAGCATGAGAGCGAATGTGAGCGCGAAGGAGAGCACAGATACAACCAGGAGCGTAAGTGAGAGCACATTCTTCCCCCAGCCAGGAGGAAACCAGTTCTTATATTTACTTAAGAATAATGCCCAAAAAAGTTTGGGTTTGCGAGGGGAAACAAATTTGGGTATCTGCAGGTGCGGGACTTCCTTTGTGAACAAGTGTCAACTTTCCTGCTCCTACCGCTGAGGGGCATTCAGGACAGGGTAATTTCCAGAGGGTGGGTAGGAGAGGGGAGCGTCTCGGACATTTACAAGGAACTTATGGGGTCAGAGGACCGAGGAGCTGAAGCGCAAGTGGGAGGAGGAGCTGGGAGGAGAGATAGAGGATGGTCTCTGGGCGGATGCGTTGAGTAGAGTCAACGCGTCCACAACATGTGCCAGGCTCAGCCTGATACAATTCAAGGTTGTTCACCGGGCTCACATGACAGTGGCCCGGATGAGCAGATTCTTTGGGGTGGAAGACAGGTGTGCAAAATGTGCGGGAGGACCAGGGAACCATGTCCACATGTTATGGACATGTCCAAAGCTCAGGGGATTCTGGGAGGGGTTTGCGGACGTCATGTCCACGGTGTTAAAAACAAGGGTGGCACCGAGTCCAGAGATGGTGATTTTCAGGGTGTTGGAAGATCCGGGAATCCAGGAGGAGAAAGAGGCAGGCGTTCTGGCCTTTGCTTCCCTGGTATCCCGGAGAGGGATACTATTAGCTTGGAGGGACTCAAAGCCCCCGAAGTCGGAGACCTGGCTATCGGACATGGCTAGCTTTCTCTGTCTGGAGAAAATCAAGTTCGCCTTGAGAGGGTCAATGTTAGGGTTCACCCTGAGGTGGCAACCGTTCGCCGACTTCTTCGCAGAAAATTAATCACCAGCAGACGGGGTGGGGGGAGTAGTTTAGATTAGAGTAGGGGGTCAATAGTAGGAGCTGGTTTAGCACACTGGGCTAAATCACTGGCTTTTAAAGCATACAAAGGCAGGCCAGCAGCGCGGGTTCAATTCCCGTACCGGCCTCCCCGAACAGGTGCCGGAATGTGGCGACTAGGGGCTTTTCACAGTAACTTCATTTGAAGCCTACTTGTGACAATAAGCGATTTTCATTTTTTCATCTGATAAGGGTGGGACCTGTACGAAAGGTAAATGGCTTTTGCACAATGTTTATGGTTTCATGTATATTGTTTATTTTGTTGTTGTTACCATACCAAAAATACCTCGATAAAATGTTAATTAAAAAAAAAGAATAATGCCCAAATCTTAATAGCTCCCACCTACGACCAGCGCCTGGACTTCATTACGACATGGTCGCAACATTAACATAGTCCACCAGCTGCTCTATGTCCTCTTGAAGTATTCCACTAACCTCCTCACGGGCTACAACACTTCCAAGATTTGCGTCTTCAGCAAGTTTTGAAACTGTGCCCTGTACACCCAAATGGAGCTCATTAAAACTGATCAAATAAGCAAATCGACTTCCACTGCCCGCATAACATCGGAACAATTCCCTGCATTAAAAAATTCTCCTCAGCGCCACTCTGATTCTTCCGCCAATTATCTTCAATCCGTGTCCCCTTGGTTATCGATCTTCCTGGTGCATAGTTCTTCTTTATTTATTCCATTGAAAACCTTCATGATTTTGAGCACTTTCTCCTTGTCTGATAAATTTGAACGTCGTGTCTTGCACTGGGGATTATTTGCTCAGGGATTTTTCTTTCAAGAGCGCAGAGGTGAAACCGAGGGTTTCGGCACTCGACAGCAGCGATGGCCGCGAATCAGTCAAAAGCTGTGTTACAGGGACTGCATAATACATTATCCCCCCTTTAATAGAGCTTCCAATAAGAGGTGTGTCCCAGAGGATAGTCTACTTATGAAGCAACCTTTAACTTTTATTGCCTTTTTACAAATATAGAGCAAACAAGTCATATTGCTGGAAAATTAAACTAGTTATGTCACAGTGATGAAGTAGTTTTTAAAAAAAACACACAGTACAAAGCTTCAAATAAATGAGGTGCATTTAATACAGATTTGACAGCAACATATCATCAACCTGCTGCGACTGGGTTCTTCTGGAACATGTGGAGTGCAGTCCCAACATCACAAACAATGGAAATGTGATACATCTGCTTCAGGTTTGGGAAGGATTCAGTGATGGGGGCATCATACTGTCAGGAAGATGTAAAATATGATAACGTTCAGAGTACAATGCACACGTTTAAACTGTTCACCGTCATTGGAAAGGTATGTTGCGTGGACGGTCTACACGTTCCACTGGAAACACTTGTGATGATGCGCATCATGTAAGTGATGTTGGGCACGACCTCCGGCCATTAGGTGGCACTGTAAACCCACCACGTCACCATGTGATCTGGAGTTGGGAGAAGGCTGTGCTGGGAGATAGACGCATTTGCAGTAGTTCTACAATAGTTGTCTAGTATTAGTTGTCTGTTATTTTGTTTATCCTAGTTATCTTACCACACCGCTTTGCAATAAATTATTTTAAACTACATATTCTGTAGTTGGTCATTCGCTTTGGCCAGTCTGCAGGACATGACAAAACTCACTGTCAGAACCATTTATCTCCTTGACCGTCAGCACTGGGAAGGTCACAGGCATCGGTGGCATAGAAATAATTGGTGGAAATGCTCAGCAGATCAGGCAGCATCTGTGGAGAGAGAAACATTTCAGGTTGATGATCTTCAACCAGAGATGGAAAGAGCTCAAGGTTTTTTTAAATAATCAGTCACGGTGTGTGGGTGTGACTGGCAAGGCCAGCATTTGTTGCCCATCCCTAATTGAGATCAGTTCGAGCCAACCACATTGCTGCGTGTCTGGAGTCTCATGTTATTATTATTGACTATCCCTCACTAGCGAGGGTGATTGACGTCCGTGATCTGGAGATGGCTGGTGAAGCTGATAGGGCATCTGCAGAGTTCATGGCCTGTGGGGCATTGGTTGTTATAGAGTGGTAGGGTTTTACATAAAGAGGCCCTTCTGCCCATCATGTCTGTGCCGGACATCAAGCACCTATCTATTCCAATCCCTTTTGCCACCACTTGGTCCGTAGCTCTGTATCCTAGGGCATCCCAGGTGCTCATCTAAATGCTTCTTAAATGTTGTGAGGGTTCCCGCCTCCACCACCCTTTCAGGCAGCGAGTTCCTGAATCCCACCATCCTCTGGGTGAAACGATTTCTCCTCAAACCCCCTCTAAATCTCCTGCCCCTTACCTTAAATCTATGCCCCTGGTTATTGACCCCTCCACTAAAGGGAAAGGTTCCTTCCTATCCACCCTAACTATGTTCCTCATCATTTTGTACATTTCAATCAGGCCCCTCCGTCTCAGCTCCAAGATAAACAATCCCAGTCTAATCGGCCCCTCTTCATAGCTGAAACGCTCCAGTCCAGGCAACATCCTGGTGAATAATACTAATCGCTTATTGTCACAAGTAGGCTTCACTGAAGTTACTGTGAAAAGCCCCTAGTTGCCACATTCCAGCACCTGTTCGGGGAGGCTAGAACGGGAACTGAACCTGCGCTGCTGGTCTTGTTCTGCATTACAAGCTTAGCCCACTGTGCTAAACCAACCCCTATGAATCTCCTCCGCTCCCTCTCCAGCACAATCACATCCTTCCTATAGGGTGGTGACCAGAACTGCACACAGTACTCCAGCTGTGAACGGATGTCTGGCCGTGAGTGACCAGTTCGGATGGCCTGGGATTCTTCTTATAGCTTTCGCTGTTCCTCACCGTCTCAAAATGCATGGACACTTTCCACAGACCCTGACACTATCTGGTCTGGTCTAAGGCAATGGTCTCCCAGGGTAAGGTATGGATGGCAGATTTCCTTCCCTGTAGGGCATTAGTGAAGCAGATTGTTTGGGTTTGTTCTCACTGTAACAACAGAGGTTGAGGGGCGACCTGATAGAGGTCTAAAAAATCAGGAAGGGCATAGACAGGGTGGATAGTCAGAGGCTTTTCCCCAGGGTAGAGGAGTCAATTACTAGGGGACATAGGTTTAAGCTGCGAGGGGCAAGGTTTAGAGGAGATGTACGAGGCAAGTTTTTTACACAGAGGGTAGTGGGTGCCTGGAACTCGCTGCCGGAGGAGGTGGTGGAAGCAGGGACAATAGTGATGTTTAAGGGGCATCTTGACAAATACATGAATAGGATGGGAATAGAGGGATACGGACCCCGGAAAGGTCGGGGGTTTTAGTTCAGAGGGGCAGCATGGTTGGTGCAGGCTTGGAGGGCCGAAGGGCCTGTTCCTGTGCTGTATTTTTTTTGTTCTTTGCTTTCTGTTAAAATGATGGCACGGTGGCAGAGTGGTTAGCCCTGCTGCCTCATGGTACCGACCTCCCAGGTTCAATCCCGGCCCTGGGTCACTGTCCGTGTGGAGTTTGCACATTCTCCCCGTGTCTGCGTGGGTTGCGCCCCCACATCCCAAAGATGTGCCGGGTAGGTGGATTAGCCATGCTAAATTGCCCCTCAATTTTAAAGAATGAATTGGGTACTCTAAATTTATAAATAATAATAACAATATTATCACCATCACTGAGACTAGCTTTACATTCTAGGTTTTATTAATTAAATTTAAATCCCACCAGCTGCTGTGGTGGGATTTGAACCAGCAGTGCCAGAGAATTGGGTAGGGCCTCTGGGTAACTCGGTTAGTGACATTACCACGGTACCACAGTCACATGTTACACCTAAACAAGCAAGTACAGAGGCTGGGAATGCGGGAAGGAGAGGAAACAACAAAAGAGAAGGTTAGAAATGGGAGAGATTAAATGGCAAATCTTTGGACTGTGGGAGGAAACCGGAGCACCCGGAGGAAACCCACGCAGACACGGGGAGAACGTGCAGACAGTGACCCAGTCGGGAATCGAACCTGGGACCCTGATGCTGTGAGGCAGCAGTGCTGACCACTGTGCCGCTGTGCCGCCAAGAGAGTTGGGTAACAAATGCTGGCCCATCAATGACCACACCGTGAGAACATGTCAAAGAGTTACCAGAGGTAGTTTAATCCAGATTCGAAATATCGAACAAAATTGTACAGAACTGAAAGAAATCCAGACTGAGATTGAATATGATCAGCAAATTTCAGGAGGTTGAGATGTTCGCCATATTGATGAATGTAGAATGACCCTCTGGTACAGAAACCTGTACCAGAGGGCGGTGAGAATGTGGATCACACTACCGCACCAAGTGGCTTCGGCGAACAGTCCAGATACATTTAAAATAATCCAGGTGGGAATAGGAATTGAAGGAACGTTGATGGGATGAGATGAGGAGGGGCGAGAGGAAATTCACGTGAAGCTTAATCGTCAACATAAAGTGGTACTACGACATTCTGTGTAAAACATCAGCTGCTGCTAATCCAGGGAGTTTGTTTGATTGAAATAGGAACATAGGAGTTGTGGTAGGCCATTCAGCCCATCAAGCCTGCTGCGCCATTCAATATGATCATGGCCGATCATCCACTTCACTGCCATCTTCCCAGACTATCCCTTTATGTCATCGGCATTTCGAAATCTGAGCTTCCACATCCCTCTTGGGTGGGGAATTACAAAGATTCGCAATCCTCTGTGTAAAAGTGTTTCTCCTCATCTCAATCCTAAATGGCTTTCCCCCTATTTTCAAATTGTGCCCCCTGGTTCTGTACTCCCCAACCAAGGGAAACATCTTACCTGCATACACCCTGCCTATTGGTAGGTAAGTATTTTGCAGGGGTCAATGAGATCATCGCTCATTCTTCGAAACTCTAAAGAATACAGGCCCAGTCTCCCCAATCTCCCTTCCCAAGACAGTTCTGCCTTCCCCGGAACGAGTCTGTTGACCCTTTCTACCGCTCCCACTATGGCAATAATATTATTCCAAAAGTAAATGGACCAAAACTGCACACAGTGCTCCAGGTGCGGCCTATCCAAGTTTCTGTACACCTGAAGCCAGACTTCACTACTCCTGTACTCAAATCCTCATGCGCCAAACTGCGTGTGCGCGGGGGACGTCTTTAGCGCGCCGGCCCCGATCAACATGAAGTCGGTGTTCAGGGGTCGGCCGCACCAGAAAGTATGCCCGGTGGTGGGTGGGGAGGAGAGGCCAGCCCGCCGATCGGTGGGCCCCGATCGCAGGCCAGACCCCATCGGAGGCCCCCCCCGGTGAAGAAACCCCCCACCCCCCCCACAGGCTGCCCCCCGAACATCTGCCATGTTCCTGACCACTCACTAATCTGCTTTGCATCTTCCTCACAACACACATTCCCGCCTAGCTTTGTGTCATCCGCGAACTTGGAAATGTTACATTTGGTCCCAACCCACTCCCACCACCCCTTCCCACCTTATCATCTCCTCCCCCTCCCTCCTACACACCACCCTCCCTCTCCCGTTACTCTTCTACCTCAATCACCCTGTTCCCATGACCCTTCTCCCTCACCCACCCTCTTCACAATCTTCTACCGTTCATGGGGATGGGCAAGAGGCCAGGATTTGAGGAATGTCGAGTTGGAGGAGGAACATAACAAGGTTTCCCTTTGGCACTCGCCAATGGACACCAGGGAAAGTAAAACGTCATCCTGAAACCAACATGTCCGCTACAATCACTGGGGACAGAATCGGAAAATGTTGCAAGCCTCAACTTTCCATCCATTAGGACCTAGAATCCACCAGCTGTGTCTGGGGGATGTTTGAATAGTTACTCCTCTCGGAGGCCACTCTTTGTTAGTGGCACAGAAACTAAAGATTAGAATGAAACTGGGGCCTTAACCTCTGGAACTCGCTCACTAAACCTCTCTGCATTCCTACCCCCATCTCCTCGATCAAGATGCTCCTTAAAACCTACCTCTTTGACCAAACCTCTGCTCCTGTGACGCGTTGACAAATTGCGTTCATTGACGCTCCTGTGAAGGGCCTGTTTAGGATATTTTATTGCTTAATTCGGGCTATGTAAACACAAGTAGCTGTTGTTGTTATGTAACCTCGGTGGCCATCTTGCATTGCGTTATTAACTGTGATGGGACACACTCCAGGAGATCTCATCATGTCACCTCCCATCTCTAACTGCCCTGCTCCCACACCAGCGCCATTGTCCAAAGATGTGCAGGTTAGGTGGATTGGCCATGCTAAATTGTCCTTCGTGTCCAAAAGGTGAGGTGGGGTTACTGGGTTACGGGGATAGGGTGGAGGTGTGCTCCACCTTAGTAGGGTGCTCTTTCCAAGGACCGGTGCAGACCCATTGGGCCGAATGGTCTCCTTCTGCACTGTAAATTCTCTGATTTAGCAGTCCAACACGCCCCTGTTCGTCGTGGCACCCTACCTCGCCCCCATAACAACCAGAAGGTGAGTAGATCCCTTGTTTCCTGATTGGGTCTCAGGGGGGTATTGTTTAAGTTAATTTGCTTATTGTTAATTTATTTTGTTGTTTATTGGGTTTGGGGGGGTGGGGGGGTTCGTTACATGCGTTGTTACGGGTGTCGGGTGGTGTTTATTATTGTTATTATTATTATTGTTCTGTTGGGGCAGCACGGTGGCCTAGTGGTTAGCACAACCACCTCACGGCGCTGAGGTCCCAGGTTCGATCCCGGCTCTGGGTCACTGTCCGTGTGGAGTTTGCACATTCTCCCCGTGTATGCGTGGGTCTCACCCCCACAACCCAAAAATGTGCAGAGTAGGTGGATTGGCCGTGCTAAATTGCCCCTTAATTGGAAAAAATAATTGGGTAATCTAAATTTATTTTTAAAAAAATTATTGTTCTGTTGTTATATATTTTTCAAAAAATTCCAATAAAAATTATTTTTAAAAAAACATCACCATCATCCCTGCTTCCACCACCTCCTCCGGCAGCGAGTTCCAGGCACCCACTACCCTCTGTGTAAAAAACCTACCTCGTACATCTCCTCTGTACCTTGCCTCTCGCACCTTAAACCTATGCCCCCTAGTAATTGACCCCTCTACCCTGGGAAAAAGCCTCTGACTATCCACTCTGTCTATGCTCCTCATAATTTTGTAGACCTCTATCAGGTCGCCCCCCAACCTCCATTGTTCCAGTGAGAACAAACTGAGTTTATTCAACCGCTCCTCATAGCTAATGCCCTCCATACCAGGCAACATCCTGGTAAATCTCTTCTGCACCCTCACTAAAGCCTCCACATCCTTCTGGTAGTGTGGCGACCAGAATTGAACACTATACTCCAAGTGTGGCCAACTAAGGTTCTATACAGCTGCAACATGACTTGCCAATTTTTATACTCAATGCCCCGGTCAATGAAGGCAAGCATGCCGTATGCTTTCTTGACTACTTTATCCACCTGTGTTGCCCCTTTCAGTGACCTGTGGACCTGTACACCTATATCTCTCTGTCTGTCAATACTCTTGAGGGTTCTACCATTCACTGTATATTCCCTACCTGCATTAGACCTTCCAAAATGCATTATCTCACATTTGCCTGGATTAAACTCCATCTGCCATCTCTCCACCCAAGTCTCCAAACGATCTAAATCCTGTTGTATCCTCTGAGAGTCCTCATCGCTATCCACAATTCCACCAACCTTTGTGTCATCCGCAAACTTACCAATCAGACCAGTTACATTTTCCTCCAAATCAGTTATATATACTACAAACAGCAAAGGTCCCAGCACTGATCCCTGCGGAACACCACTAGTCACTGCCCTCCAATCAGAAAAGCACCCTTCCATTGCTACTCTCTGCCTTCTATGACCTAGCCAGTTCTGTATCCATCTTGCCAGCTCACCCCTGATCCCGTGTGACTTCACCTTTTGTACCAGTCTGCCATGAGGGATCTTGTCAAAGGCCTTACTGAAGTCCATATAGACAACGTCCACTGCCCTACCTGCATCAATCATCTTTGTGACCTCGAGGCACGACCTCCCCTTCACAAAATGTTTGGAGACAGATCCCACATCAGCAAACGCATCAAAACACAGGGCAGCACGGTGGCATAGTGGTTAGCGTAAATGCTTCACAGCTCCAGGTCCCAGATTCGGTTCCCGGCTGGGGCACTGTCTGTGCGGAGTCTGTACATCCTCCCCGTGTGTGCGTGGGTTTCCTCCAGGTGCTCCGGTTTCCTCCCACAGTCCAAAGAGGCCATGCTAAATTGCCCCGTAGTGTCCTAAAAAAAAGTAAGGTTAAGGGGGGGGTTGTTGGGTTACGGGTATAGGGTGAATATGTGGGTTTGAGTAGGGTGATCATTGCTCGGCACAACATCGAGGGCCGAAGGGCCTGTTCTGTGCTGTACTGTTCTATGTTCTATGTTCTAAAACCCTGCATCTCTCGCTAATATGTCCATTTGCTTCCAAATGGGAGTAGATCCTGTCTCGAAAAATTCGCTCCAGTAATTTCCCAACTGCTGGAGTAAGGCTCACCGGCCTGTGGTTCCCTGGATTATCCTTGCTACCCTTCTTAAACAAAGGAACAACATTGGCTTTTCAATGTTGTTTTAATAACGATTGGACAAAAATTCTCCAAGGCAATTTTTAAACAAAAACATTAAAAATTATATCCCAGTGATATTTCTCCTGGGATTAGCTCCTCGCAGTGTCCCGGAAATTAAGCTTGGCTCCCCGGGACTCCAGGGCGGCCCTGGTGGATTGGCAGCTCGGAGATGTTTGTGTGGAGGTTTTTGTGTTTTGATGCGTTTGCTGATGTGGGATCTGTCTCCAAACATTAACCGGGTGATTTGGACAGCAGCAAGGACCCTGAGGCACTAACATTGCAGCAGCTCGTTCAGAAAGAAGCTTCCTGCAGAGTGACATCATGTACCAGGCATGTGATGGGACTATTGGTGGTCACATGGTGATCTTTTGCTTCTTGAACAAATGGTGGAAGAAATGGAGCTACTCGTGATTCCTACCTTACCCTACTCAGAGCTAAAATTTCCTATTCCGCTTTTACACAGTCACACGAGATGCCAACTATTCTTGGCATGCAAGAATATGTTCTGCTAAACACCTTTGAAAAGAGATTTCATAAACTGGCAGCACTTCCCCTTTGTACCAGCAAGTTGTACCAAGCCTGAGGAATTAAGAGGTGTTTTAAAAAGATCCCTTTGGAGCCTTAAATCTTACCACAGAATGTTCTGGGCGCTCTCCCTCTCGTGCTTGGCAGTTATCTGACTCTTGCCTTGTGTGGCCTGCACACTGACGCTGTTTTTAACTTATTCATTCATGGGGTGAGGGCGTCGCTGGTGAGACCAGCATTTCACAGAACAGTGGTTAGCACTATTGCTTCACAGCGCCAGGGTCCCAGGTTCGATTCCCGGCTTGGGTCACTGTCTGTGCGGAGTCTGCACGTTCTCCCCGTGTCTGCGTGGGTTTCCTCCGGGTGCTCCGGTTTCCTCCCACATGTCCCGAAAGACGTGCTTGTTAGGTAATTTGGACATTCTGAATTCTCCCTCTGTGTACCCGAGCAGGCGCCGGAGTGTGGCGACTAGGGGATTTTCACAGTAACTTCATTGCAGCATTAATGTAAGCCTACTTGTGACAATAAGAAAGATTATTATTATTCTTGCACCTCCCTAATTGCCCCTGAGGCAGTGGTGGTGGGTAGCTTTCTAGAACATTTCAGAGGCTAGTCAATCACACTGCTGTGAGTCCAAACAAGGTTCTGCACGTGCCGTAACATTTTGTTTTCCGATTGTCAGTTCTATTCAAAATGAACTCCGGTTGTATATTTGGATTTTTATGGCCACGTTAATCGAATCTTAACGATTTGCGGCTGGATCCCCCGGCATTCCATTGCTCCTCAATCCCACTTACACCCCCGTTTTCCAAACATTAACCAACCCTCTCACTCCTCCGACAAAAATGCCCCTCCTCACCTTTGTCTACATTGATCTATAATTGCCCATCCCACTCTGCAAGTTTGCTTCTCATTCGATGTGAGTGTTGCTGGCCAGGCGAGCATTTACTGCCCGAACCGTCCTTACACGGAGTGCCTCGCTGGGCCCGTTTCAGAGGGCGGCACGGTAACACAGTGGTTAGCACTGTTGCTTCACAGCTCCAGGGTCCAAGGTTGGATTCCCGGCTTGGGTCACTGTCTGTGTGGAGTCTGCACGTTCTCCCCTGTTGCCCGTTATGCTCTCTCCTTAATTGGCTCTGTTTATGATGGTTAATATGGTCGCCGTCCTTAATTCTAATTACGTTTGCTCAAGAGTCGCCAGGTCAATACCGCCACAAGGTTCAAAACCAAATGCTGATCAAAGGCTCGATACGCCAGTTAGTAAGTTCAAAACCAATACTCATTTATTTACATACAGTCAATTATACTCATGCACAAACTCTACCAACTAAACTAGCACTTCTACTAAAAGCCTATACTTAGCTTCGGGCGCCCACTCAGTCAGAGGAACAATGGCCGTTTGCCGGTTCTGAGGCTGCTGGGGTCGAGCTGGTACGGAATAGTAGCTAGGAGCGTCTGTCTCGTAGCGTGCGTTGACTTTGGACTTACTTGTTCCAGTGCAGCTGCTCGGCAGGCTTCTCATCGCTGAGAGCCAAGGCCAAGAAGAACGATTCTCTCTTGGGGGCTTCTTCTTATACCCAAAGGGGGCTTCGCACGCTTTTGAGCGGTCCTTGAACTTGGCCCATATTAATTGGACCATATACATAGAATTTACAGTGCAGAAGGAGGCCATTTGGCCTATCGAGTCTGCACCGGCTCTTGGAAAGAGCACCCTACCCAAGGTCAACACCTCCACCCTATCCCCATAACTCAGTAACCCCACCCAACACTAAGGGCAATTTTGGACACTAAGGGCAATTTATCATGGCCGATCCACCTAAATATCCTAATCATCGGTATTGATTTTCTCCAATAAAGGGGTGGCTGCCCTGATTGCTGGGCGGGTCCTAGGTGGCCGTTGGCCGGCTTTGTTCTGGTCTCCTCTGGTGACGGGGTGTCTGCTTTAGTATCGTTTACTTAAATATTTCTCTTTTGTCCCCGGAGATGGCTCATTAGTATGTTAATGGATTTGCAGTATCGGTCTTGTCTGGGGGCTACAACTCCACTCAACAGACAAACCTTGCTCCTGCTTGCTTTCTTAGCATTGTCCAATTTTCCCTTCATTCTCTGCAAGTGTCCATTTTGTAATCGGGACGTGGCCACCCCAGGTGGCTACACCCCGCGTCAGCGTGGGTTTCCTCCGGGTGCCTCTGGTTTCCACCCACAGTCCAAAGATGTATCGGTTAGGCCATGCTAAATTTCCCCTAGTTTCCAAAAAAGGTTAGGTGGGGTTACTGGGCTCGGGGCGTAGGGTGGAGGTGTGGGCTTAGGTCGGGCGCTCTTTCCAAGGGTTAGTGCAGACTCAATGGGCTGAATGGCCTCATTCTGCACTGTAAATTCTATGATTCTATGCTGTGGGTCTGGATTCCGAAGGCCAGACATGATAAGGGCGGCCGATTTCCCTCGCTGAAGATTCCGGTAAATCAGAGAATTTTTATTTGAAAACAATCCTGGAGTTTACATGGTCACCGTTTCCGAGACGGTTTTATTCCAGATTTATTGAAGCAAATGAATTTAAATGCACCAGCTGCTGTGGGACTTGAACCCATACTGCCAGCTCATTAGTCCGGGCATGAATTACTAGCCCAATTACCTATGCTATCAGCGCCCCAGACTCAGCCAGACTGAAATTCCTTTGACACGTAATTCTGTATTTTCAAATTGGCGTGACCACAGCATCGGAGATCCCCTCATGTTAAAAATAACACTGATCAGAAAGATCCATGGATCATAGGAGTGTTCACAACAGAACGTGTTGGAACACCATTCAGCTTCGAAGGTTCGAATTACCTTTGTCACGTTGCACAATGTAAAGCCAGAACCCTCTGATGTTAATGACTGTTGGAGTGCCTAATGTACCGTCTCTGTAAAGAATTTTTTTTTCCCCCTTGAAAATTACCACCAACGAAAGCAGCCTCCCATCTCTCCACTTCAGCGATGGTGTTGAGTGGCATAGATTGCAAACCTATTTAAAGATACCACTGTATTTATTTTTAATAGTGACAGTCAGCTAAATGGGTTATAGTCTTAGACCTAAATGATTGATTGTCACTGCTAGCGTGAGACCTGGTTGACTGTACACTTATGTCCTATTTATGAGAAGTGATTTATAAGTCACCAAATCATAGAACAATAGAATCCCAAACCGTAGACGCAGGCCATTCAGCCCCTCACCCCAGTGCTGGTGCTTTGAGAGTGCTGTCAAATTCGCCGCACTCCCCCTGCTATTTCCACGCACCTTGCAAATTTATTTCCATTTCAAGTATTTGTACAATCCGCTCTGAAAGTTCCTGTTGAATCTGCTTCCTCCGCTCTTTCAGGCAAAGCCTTCCAGGTCCCAGCAACTCGCCGTGGAAAATAAAGGGCGGGATTCTCTGATCCCGTGCCGGGGCGGAGAATCGGCTGGGGGGAGCGCGAATCCAGCGACGCCGTTCTGACGCTGGGCTGCCGATTCTCCAGTTGCCAGAAAATCGGCGCCAATGGCACCGGCCCGGTCGCCGCTGCGCCGGAGCGCGCCCCCCCCCCGCCCCCCCCCCGGCGATTCTCTGCGCTCGATAGGCCGAATGCCGGCTGAGTTCGGCCGAGTCTCCCTGGTGTCGTTCGCGTGTGGTCCTACCCGGCTGGACCCCGGCGTTCTGGCTGCGGGGGCCGCCCTGGTGGGGGGGGGGGAGGGGGGATCTGACTCTGGTGGGGGGGGGGGGGGGGGCCCTCCACGGTGGCCAGGCCCGCGATCGGGGCCTACCGATCAGCGGGCGGGCTAATTCCTCCGTGCCGGGCCCCTGTAGAGCTCCGTCATGTTGCCCGGGGGCCGGCGCGGAGACGGAAACCCACGCGCATGCGCTGACCCGCGCCGGCCATGTTGGCGCCCCCATCGGCAGCTGGGGCTGCGTGAAGCGCTCCAGTGTCGTGCTGGCCCACTGTGCAGCGCAGGACGCTCTGCTCCTAGTGTTTACGACGGCGTAAACACGTAGCCCCATTATCGGAGAATCCCGCCCAAATTCTCCTCATCTCCCCTGAAGTCTGTGTCCTCCGATGACTTATTCTCCTGCCAATGGGGAGAGTTTCTCTTTATTTACTCATCATTTTTTCCACTTTGAATTCCACTACTAAATCTCCTCCTTGATCTTCTCTGCTCGAAGGAGAACAATCCCAACATCTCCCTCTAACTGAAACCCCTCGTCCCTGTGGGACCACCCGAGCCAATCTCTGCTACACCCCTTTCTCAAAGGCATTGACATCTTTGTTAAAGTGTGGTGCCCAGAATTGGACTCAATACTCCACCGGGGCTCCACCAGGGAATTATAAAGATTCAGCATAACCCCGTGCTTTTTGAACGTTGGCCGCGATTCTCCGGAAAGATTTCAAAGTGTGGTAGAGAGCGGGAATTGTGGCAAGCTTCCCGGTACTTAGCTCAACGAAGCCAGCAACACTATGTAGTGATGTGCATCACTGTATATACACAAGGGGTTAATGTAAATACACTACAACTAAGTAACCACTAGAGGGAACACTAGAGCTATCATGACATGTAGACATAGAACCAACGGGTCATTAGAACAGGACACAACCAATGGGTAATCAGGACACCCAGAGGTGGCAGTACCACAAGGGGGCACTGCACAACCCATATAAAAGGACAGGGCACACAGGCTCTGCCTCTTTCCACAGACAGACATCTAGAGAGTTAGACAGGGTTGATCAGCAGCATCACACCCCAGCATGTGGCTTAGAACAAGCTGGTACAGTTAGACTGAGTTAATAGAGAGGTAGATTGGCAGGGAGTCGAACTCATTTGAGAACAGTGTCATTAATTCAATAAACACGTTGAACTAATTTCATAGTCTGGAGCATCCTTTCATAGAGACTACAACAAGGAAGCAGCCTGTGTGATCCGAAGCAGCAGAACACAACACACTATTCAACAGTTAATTGGTCCACTTAACAAGGCTCACCGCTGATTCACCAGCACCGCGTTCACCAGCCCCCCGCTAACCAGGTCGAGCAGCACTTGAGCTGCATTTGCTCAGCCAACCCCAGCCACTCAGAGTAATAGCGCCGAAGGAGACCAGTCCCAAGATTCGGGGATGCTGACCTGGGAAGGCTCCTGGACGTGGTGGAGGCCAGGAGAGATGTCCTGTTCCCCCGAGCGTCCCGGAGGGTGAGCTGCAAGGCAGCCAGGGATGATGTGGCGGTAATGAGCTCAGGCAGTTTGACCAGGAGTTTTGGCCTAGTGCTGGGAGAAGGTCAACGACCTACACCGCGTAGCACCAATGAGTAGACACCAATGCCCCCCACCCTCCTCCCTTCCAATTCCCGAGACCTCTCCACCCCGCCTCGTGGGGGCGTCCTTCCCCCTCCCCTCTTCAACCCCAACAACCCCTCCTTCACCACTCCCCCCCCCCCCCCCCCCCCAACCACTGTGAACCATGCGTGTGACTAACGATGTCCTCTCTGTGTGTCCTCAGGAAAAGCTCTCCCACAATTGGCGGGAAAGGGCCCAGACTGACGGTGGGGTGCCGGACATCAGAATCCTCACCTTCTTCGAGGAGCAGGCACTGGAGGTGATTGGCCGAGGACAGGGCGGTCACCAATCCGGAGGCTGGCGGACGCCGCAAAGGCAAGGAACCACCGGGCCCCCCGCGGAGGACCTGTCAGACGTGAGTAGTGATTGCCTTACTGACCGACCCATCCCGCCGGCCCATCCCGGGCGACCCATCCCGCCGGCCCATCCCGCCGGCCCATCCCGCCGGCCCATCCCGCCGGCCCATCCCGCCGGCCCATCCCGGGCGGCCCATCCCGGGAGGCCCATCCCCTGACTCTGAGGAGAAAATCACGGAGGAGAGCTCCGAGGATGCAACTGTTATTGTCGCGGCACAGCTGTCATCTCCATCCTCCACCAGCGCAGATACACCCACCTCGGAGAGAAATGTTAGTGGACAGGCATCTGGGGCTTAATCTGGTGAGCACCACACAGCTGCTGATGCACATCTCTTGGAGGCAGGAACCCCAGGCCAGACAGCTGTTGGGTTGGCTGTATCCCTGGACCCAGCTGGGACCCAGCTTGACCCTGAGCCTCTGGAAGTGGGTTACCCGCAGCTGATGGAGATCTTCGGGAGCGGCCGGGACATTCAGAGAGAGATGGCAGCGTCACTCCAGCCCCTAGTTGCCACACTCCGGCGCCTGTTCGGGTACACAGACGGAGAATTCAGGATGTCCAATTCACCTAACAGCACGTCTTTCGGGACTTGTGGGAGGAAACCGGAGCACCTGGAGGAAACCCACGCTTGGGCGCTTGGAGGAGTCCCAGAGGCTGCGGGCGCAGGAGACGGTGCCGGCCAACACTGCTCGGGTGGCGACCGCAGTGAAGAGCCTGGTGCACGACATCGGCACTGTGAGTGTACTAGACGTTGCGCAGTTGGTGACGGCCATGGCTGAGGGTCTCGACAGAATGTCCGCCTCGTTGGGGGAATGTCACCCAGTACCTGGCTGACCTTGATGAGGTTGTGGGGGACAATAATAAAGATTATTATAAACTCCTCTAAATACAGATAGAGGTGGTCACAGATGAACTTTCACTGTTTCGTCAGTAAGAGCAACAACAGGAGTTACTTGCTAAATTATGGGAATCCCAGGGAGTGTGAAGGAATGTTACCGTTGACATTGTCATGCCTATTAAAGCCATACCACTTATTTAAAATAATCTTAATTAGTGTCACAAGTAGGCTTACATTAACACTGCAATGAAGTTACTGTGAAAAGCCCCTAGTCGCCACATTCCGGCACCTGTTCGGGTACACAGAGGGGGAATTCAGAATGTCCAATTCACCTAACAGCACGTCTTTCGGGACTTGTGGGAGGAAACCGGAGCACCCGGAGGAAACCCACGCAGACACGGGAAGAATGTACAGACTCCACACAGACAGTGACCCAAGGCAGGATAGGAACCTAGGATCCAGGCACTGTGAAGCAACAGTGCTAACCACTGTGCTACCATGCTGTCTTGGATTAAACATACAGAAAAAACACCTCCTTTTTGCGCAACCATTATGAAGCGTCTGTCGCCTTCTACCGCAGTGCGGGCTGACCCCCGGACCTCTTGCCCATCTCTCCAGGCATCACCCCCCTCCCACTCCCCACCCCCGCCCCGTAGCAGCCACCCTCCGGCCATGGACATGGCCCCGGAGCTGTGTCCCATCCCCTGGGTGTTCCGATGTTGCGGATGTGGTGTTGTCTCCTGCAGTGTTCAGGCACGGTATCCATGCATCAAGGTGTGATTGGGATGCTCGGCAATGACGCCCACATGTTACATGGCCCACCCACCCACGGGAATCCACTTGGCATCTGCGAAGTGCTCATTTAACCACGATTGCCAATCCTCTATCAGCAATAGCCTTCAGCTGCACGGCCAGAGGCCTCAGCAGCCAATGGGGGTTCTGGGTGGTCGTCGGGGCAGACGGGCCGGAACAAGGGTTGCCCCCGGAATGGGAACACACGATCCAGGGTTGGCATGGTGGTGCCGTGAGCATTTTCCCCCGTCCCCCAGTGCCCCCCCCCCCTCCCCATGGAGACCCACCCCTACGGGGGGGGTCCCCCACCCCCCAAGGTGTCCCCCCCAACCTGGCACTGCGCCCCGGGGTCTTTGCCTGTGAGCAAAGATGGCTGCTCACCTCTTGGACCCCCACAGAAGCCCTTCCGCCAGGTTCATGTTTTTCAAAAGGGGTACTAATCGGCACCAGCGTGAACACTTGCTGGGGAGGCCGCTGGATCACGGGAGGCCATTGGATATGGGGTGGCTCTCATTAATTGTGTGTAAATGGGACTTAAGTGGTGATAATTGGTTTCTCGCCATGCTATAGCGAGATCCAATTTCGACAATGGGAGCGGGCCGGTTGCATCACAGACTGTTTGGCGTCCGCTGTGGATCTCATTTTTTGCCTCACCCGCTATTCGATACGTTGAGCGAGAGGGAAATGAGGCCGGAGAATCGCGCCTTTTGTCTGTGTTTATAAAGGCAAGGAACACTTACAGAATCAGAGACCTTTACAGTACGGAAGGAGGCATTTGGCCCATTCTCTCAGCACCGGCTCCCAAAAGAGCTACCTAGCCAGTCCCATTCCCCAGCCCTATCTCCGTAGCCCTCTAAATTCACTTTCAAATATATATCCCGCTTTCCTTTGAAACCACCGATGGAATCCACCTCCACCGCTCTCCCAGGCAGCGCATTCCAAACCCCAATAACTCTCTGAGTCAGGACATTTCTCCTCACTCCTAGTCCCCTTGCTGACCATCTTAAAATTGTGACCCCTAGTCCTGACTGACCAACTAGTGGAAACAGAATATCCTTCTTTACCCTGTCAAAATTGTCTATAATTTGAACACTCAATGAGGCCGCCTCTTAATCTTCTCTGTTCTGAGGAGAACGAGTCCAATTTCTCCGATCTTTCCTTGTATCTAAAATTCCTCATTCCGGGTATCATTCTAGTAAATCACAGGGCTCATCGCTGGCTTTGAAAGCAGACCAAGGCAAGCCAGCAGCACGGTTCGATTCCCGTAACAGCCTCCCCGAACAGGCGCCGGAATGTGGCGACTAGGGGCTTTTCACAGTAACTTCATTTGAAGCCTACTCGTGACAATAAGCGATTTTCATTTTTTTTCATTTTTTCAAATCTCGTCCGCACTCGCCCCAGGGCTTTAACATCCTTGCTTAAGTAAGGTGCCCAGAACTGAACACAACATTCCAAATATGGTCTGGCCAATCATTTGCAGAGGTGCAGCATCACTTCCTTGCCTGGATGGCGTATGAACACACAGACATATGAAATGGGAGCAGGAGAGAATGTTCCGTTGCCATTCTGTAAGACCATGGCAGATCTGATTGTAACCTCACATTCCCACCTTCCCCGTTTGCCCTTGAATCCCTTGTTAGTCAATCATCAGTCTACAAGCAGTGCTGCCACCTTATAGACTTGTCCACAGATCTGCTCGGTCTGTTCCTGCAGCCCATCGAAAATGATACCATTTAGTTTACATTGCCTCTCCCCAGCCTTGCTGTCAAAATGAATCGCTTTGCACGCCGCTGTGCTCAATTCCATCTGCCAGGTATCTGTTCATTTCACCGACTTGTCCATCTCCTCCCAAAGCCTGCTCCAGCCCTCCTCACTGACCAGCTCCTTATACAGTGCCACCAATGGCAGAGATCATCGACCTGCCCCATGTCTAGCTGCATCATCTGTCCTTCACATTTCTGTCCATTTGCCTGCGTCAGCTCTCTCCAGAAGCATCAATCTTACCCTTCCCAGCTCCTTTCCTTAGCTGTGCTTCCATTTCCCTTAAGTGGAGTCTTTCCCTAGTCCGTTAAAGGTTTACATAATTCCCACCAGAGGCTTCAGCACTCTCTGCCATCTCTCGACTATCTAGTTAGCTATTTATTCCCCAGGGGCGTGAATCAGCAGCGGTCCCAAAATACCTTGCGGATAAGGAGCAAGGCTTCAAATGGATATTGCTGGGTGAAGCTACGAACAAAGCTACTCAAATAATGCTGCCTTTCCAAACGAGAAAGCCCAATAAAATCATTCAAAAGGCAATCTTTCTCCATCTGTCTTTTTTCACACATTCCACACGAGCTTCTTCCCGACCCTGTTTTATTCGAACCTTTCGACCGTACCCTTTCATTCCTTCTTCCCACATGTGTTTATCTACTTTCCTCTTCGCCGCATCAATACGATTCTCCTCAACTACCTCCGGTGGTGGCGACTTCCACATTCTCGTCGCTTTCTGGGTAAAATAGTTTCTCCTGGGCTCCAGGTTCATTAGCTACATTTGTGACTCCCACTCAGATGGAAATGTCTTCCCTACCTCCACCCCTTCGTAATCCCTTCGTAATTTGAAGTCTTTGCGCTCAAGTCTCCTCTTTTCTGGGGGAAAAGAGCTTCCAGCCGTTCAGTCTTTCCTGGTCTGGCCTACACGAGACTCCAGACCCGCAGCAATGTGGTTGATGGTTAATGTGTCTCTGAAATGGCCCAGCGAGCCCCTAGGTTCAAGGGCAATTAGGGATGAGATGGGCAACAAATGCTGCCCTTGTCGGCGACGTCCACATCTCAGGGCGGCACGGTAGCACAGTGGTTAGCGCTGTTGCTTCACAGAGCCAGGGACCCGGGTTCGATTCCCGGCTTGGGTCACTGTCTGTACGGAGTCTGCACGCTCTCCCCGTGTCTGCGTGGGTTTCCTCCGGGTGCTCCGCTTTCCTCCCACAAGTCCCGAAAGGCTGAATTGGACATTCTGAATTCTCCCTCTGTGTACCCGAACAGGTGCTGCAATGTGGCAACTAGGGGCTTTTCACAGTAACTTCATTGCAGTGTTAACGTAAGCCTTGTGACAATAAAGATTATTTTTTAAATGTAAAAAATAAATTGATGGAATGGGAGTGGGATGTCAGTTCTAGTATCACTCTTTGTTACGATCCCCTGGGCTAGTGCACGGTCAATTCCAGTCCCACTTGGCCCAGAGTCACAACACAACATACCCAAATATGCAGCAAATACAACTGGTTAACTATTATCCAACTCCTAACTCCCCATCTTAACTTGCCCTCACCCTCTACTCACACACACACAAATGGAAAAATAATCTTTGCTTCAGAGGTAGGTTTTTCAGCACACCTTTCTTTACAGCAAACTTGCAGGTTAAAGTCTCTGTTTGCAGCCATTACCGGTCTTCTCTGTAGATTCATTCATTCAGGTTCTCTGGTATGCACCTGCCTCCGTTCTGCCAGAATCAAGACTGAAACTCGTTGGGACCCTGAAAATCATTCCACTGGGATAGGAGCCAATCACCACCTTTTACCAGGCAGAGCACAGCCGTTTGGACCAATTCATTGGCCACCAGCCAATCAATTGAACCGTGTCCCCAGCACCATCTCTCTCACTGCAGCTCTTTTCAAACCAGCCCAGACTAGCAAAATGTTCTCCTCTGTAACGACTGGAAACTTCTGCTTGAATTAAAGATGCAGGCTGCTTGCCTTAAAGACACATGTCCATTAATCATCCATGGATCAAAAAATGTAAATCTTTTTTGCACTTCTTCTTGTCCTTTTTATAATATGAAGATCCAAACTATTTTTAGTGCACTAAATGTGGTTGAGCCAAGACTCTGAACAAGTTTAACATAACTATCCTGATTGTCAATACTATTCCTCTAGCAATGAACCCCCAATATCATATATTGATTTTCATCACCTCGTAATTGATTTTTTAATGATTTGTGACTGGCTCCCCTGAGACATCATTGATTGCTCCTCTATCCCATTTATTTCTTTTCTTTACTTTAGAGTACCCAATAATTTTTTTCCAATTAAGGGGCCATTTTTAGCGTGGCAAATCCACCGACCCTGCACATCTTTTTGAGTTGTGGGGGTGAGACTCATGTAGGCACGGGGAGAATGTGGCAACTCCAGACAGACAGTGACCCGGGGCCGGGGTCGAACCCGGGTCCTCGGTGCCATGAGGCAACAGTGCCAACCACTGCACCACCGTGCCGCCCCTCTATCACGTGCAGACCCTTATTTTCCAAGGATTATGCAGCATTCTTATTCGTCTTCCAAAAATGCACCTCTTCGCACTTGTCAATATTGCTCTTTAATTGCCAATCCCAATCCCATTCCGTAAATTTATTTTTCACGGGATGTGGGCAGCTCTGGCAAAGTCGGCATTTGTTGCCCATCCCTAATTGCCCTTGGATCGAGTGTCTCGCTCGGTCATTCCAGAGGGGGCAGTTAAGAGTCACCCACATTGCGGTGGACCTGGAGTCACAAGTAGGCCAGACCGGGTAAGGACGGCAGATTTCCTTCCCTCAGGTACACGAGTGAACCAGATGGGTTTTGATGACCATCGATTCATAGTCACCATTAGGTCAGACTAGCTTTTCAAGCGAATTTAAATTCCACCAGCTGTCGTGGTGGGTTTTGAACGTGTGTCCCTGGAACATTAGCCTGTTATGAACCTAGTGACATTTGCACGACATTGCCGTCTCCCCCAACACCTGTGGTTATTTTGTCACAGTCCTCAGTCTGACTTGTAACCTCCCAATTTGGATTCTTCCTTAACTGGGTCTCCGTATCCTGTCTGATTTGATTTGATTTTGTTGATTTGGATTTTGTTTATTGTCACGTGTACCGAGGTACAGTGAAAAGTATTTTTCTGCAAGCAGCTCAACAGATCATTCAGTGCATGAAAAGAAAAGGACATAAAAGAAAATACATAATAGGGCAACACAAGGTTTACAATGTAACTACGTGCAGTGGGAGTCTCCCTTCTGGGGGACGAAGTCCCCACACCGGCGGGAGAACTGGTGCCAACCACTCCGGCGACAACAGCCCCCGAAAGTGCGGAACCGCCGGTGTGGCTTTGCGCATGCGCAGACCGGCCTACGTATTTTGGCGCATGCATGCGGGCTTCTCTTCTCCGCGCGGCCATGGAGGAACCCTACAGGGGCCGGCGCGGAAGAAAGGAGTGCCCCCATGGAACAAGCTCGGCCGCAGATTGGTGAGCCACGATCGTGGGCCAGGCCACCATGGGGCCCCCCCCCAAGGACCGCCCCCTCCGACTTACCTGCCAGGTCCCGTGTGGGACCATGCGTAACCCACGCCAACAGGACTGGCCAAAAATGGACGGCCGCTCGGCGGGGGATCCACTGCCAATGGCTCCTGACTGTCATGGCGTGAATCCCACCCCGTCCAAAAAACGGTGTTGTAGAATACGGCAGCCAGCCTCAGGGCGGCGGGTTGGGATTTGCCCTGCCCCCCCTGGGGATTCTCCGACCCAGCAGGGGAGTCAGAGAATTCCGCCCGTGGACACTGGCATCGGATGAAGCATACAGGGGTGTAGTGTTAATGAGGTCAGTCCATAAGAGGGTAATTTAGGAGTCTGGTGACAGTGGGGAAGAAGCTGTTTTTGAGTCTGTTCGTGCGTGTTCTCAGACTTCTGTATCTCCTGCCCGATGGAAGAAGTTGGAAGAGTGAGTAAGCCGGGTGGGAGGGATCTTTGATTATGCTGCCCGCTTTCCCCAGACAGCGGGAGGTGTAGATGGAGTCAATGGATCGGAGGCAGGTTCGTGTGATGGACTGGGCTGTGTTTACAACTCTCTGAAATTTCTTGCTGTCCTGGGCTGAGCAGTTGCCATACCAGGCTGTGATGCAGCCAGATAGGATGCTTTCTATGATGCATCTGTAGAAGTTGTTAAGAGTTAATGCCGAATTTCCTTAGTTTCCTGAGGAAGTATAGGCGCTGTTGTGCTTTCTTGGTGATAGCGTCGACGTGAGTGGACCAGGACAGATTTTTGGAGATGTGCACCCCTAGGAATTTGAAACTGCTAACCATCTCCACCTCGGCCCCGTTGATGCTGACAGGGGTGTGTACAGTACTTTGCTTCCTGAAGTCAATGACCAGCTCTTTAGTTTTGCTGGCATTTAGGGATAGAATGTTGTCGCTGCACCACTCCACTAGGTTCTCTATCTCCCTCCTGTAATCTGATTCATCGTTATTCGAGATTAACAAAACGTCTACGCTTAAAGAAACATGTGCTTGTCTTCAGAAAGTTCATCTCAATGGTGCCCAGTAAATTATTCAACAATGATAATGTTTGTAGTCCAGCGCCTATCCAATAACAGAAGTTAAGATGCCCCAAAGACTTTCCATCTCTTCAGCAAACCCACCCAGAATTCACTTGGAACAAGATGCCTGAACGAAACATATTTTTTTGGAACAGACCGACCTGGCCAAATCTTTTGGAGGGAGCTCCCAGTCTGAATTGGATGTGGTTTGAATGCTTATTCCAGGAGCTGGACTCCAGGAAGGGTTTATATTCTGTTTTCTTGGGTAACAATTCATGAGGGCAAAATATTTGCATTTTGTAATATCGCACGACCGGAAAGACATCGGCAATAAAAACATCAATAACTCGTTTTGACATGGTACACTTGATGGAGGGAAAAGTCCTAAGGATTTTCAGTTTGGAAAAGCAAATTTAGAATAATAAATGGCCCATGTCCTTACAGAGACTAACTGCCAGGACCCAGACATGGTCTAAAATAAAGGTAGGCTTGGCCATTCACAATGCACAAGGCTGGACAAGCAGAGAGAAAGGTGTTAGCTGCTCAATTCATGGCATCAGCCACATGTAACAATGCATTATATTGTACACAGGTAGGTAGGTTCATAGCGTAAGAATAGAAGCTAGTCTCCCTTAAGAGAATTTGGGCCAAGGACAATTGCTCATCATTTATTACAATGCTGTTACTGGTGAATCTCCGTTTTTTTCATGGCATGTGGTCTTCGCTGGCTCGGCCAACATTTATTGCCCATCCCTAATTGCCCTTGAGAAGGTGGTGGTGAGTTGCCTTCTTGAACTGCTGCAGTCCACGTGGTGTAGGCACATCCACTGTGCTGTTAGGGTGGGAGTTCCAGGATTTTGACCCAGCGACAGTGAAGGAACGGCCGATATATTTCCAAGTCAGGGTGGTGTGTGACTTGGAGGGGAACCTCCAGGTGGTGGGGTTCCCAAGTATCTGCTGCTCTTGTCCTTCTAGATGGTAGAGGTCGTGGGTTTGGAAGGTGCTGCCAAGGACCCTTGGTGAGTTGCTGCAGTGCATCTTGTAGATGGTACACATGGCTGCTATTGTCATAGCATTTCTACAGTGCAGAAGAAGACCATTCAGCCCATTGGGTCTGCACCGATCCTCTGAAAGGGCACACCACCCAGGCTATCCCCCCACCCTACCCCCGAAACCCCAAACCCCCCGAACCTGCACATTTTAGGACACTAAGGGGCAATTTACCATGGCCAATCCACCTAATCTGCTGCACATCTTTGGACTGTGGGAGGAAACCAGAGCAAAGACCAAAGAATGATGAAAAAGTACAGCACAGGAACAGGCCCTTCGGCCCTCCAAGCCTGCGCTGACCATGCTGCCCATCTAAACTAAAATCTTCTACACTTCCAGGGTCCGTATCCCTCTATTCCCATCCTATTCATGTATTTGTCAAGATGCCCCTTAAATGTTACTATCGTCCCTGCTTCCACCACCTCCTCCGGCAGCGAGTTCCAGGCACTCACTACCCTCTGTGTAAAAACCCTCCCTCGCACATCTCCTTTAAACCTTGCCCCTCGCACCTTAAACCTATGCCCCCTAGTAATTGACCCCTCCACCCTGGGAAAAAGCCTCTGACGATCCACTCTGTCTATGCCCCTCATAATTTTGTAGACCTCTCTCAGGTCGCCCCTCAACCTCCGTCGTTTCAGTGCGAACAAACCAAGTTTATTCAACCGCTCCTCATAGCTAATGCCCTCCATACCAGGCAACATCCTGGTAAATCTCTTCTTCACCCTCTCTAAAGGCTCCACATCCTTCTGGTAGTGTGGCGACCAGAATTGAACACTATACTCCAAGTGTGACCTAACTAAGGTTCTGTACAGCTGCAACATGACTTGCCAATTTTTACATTCAATGCCCCGGCCAATGAAGGCAAGCATGCCGTATGCCTTCTTGACTATCTTCTCCACCTGTGTTGCCCCTTTCAGTGACCTGTGGACCTGTACACCTAGATCTCTCTGACTGTCAATATTCTTGAGGGTTCTACCATTCACTGTATATTCCCTACCTGCATTAGACCTTCCAAAATGCATTACCTCACATTTGTCCGGATTAAACTCCATCTGCCATCTCTCCGCCCAAGTCTCCAAACGATCTAAATCCTGCTGTATCCTCTGACAGCCCTCATCGCTATCCGCAATTCCACCAATCTTTGTGTCGTCCGCAAACTTACTAATCAGACCAGTTACATTTTCCTCCAAATCATTTATATATACTACGAACAGCAAAGGTCCCAATTCATATTTGTTTTCCAATTAAGGGGCAATTTAGTGTGTCCAATCCACCTACCCAGCATATCTTTTGGATTGTGGGGGCGAAACCCACACGGAGAATGTACAAACTCCATATGGACAGTGACCCAGTGCTGGGATTGAACCTGGGACCTCGGCGCCGTGAGACTGCATTGCTAACCACTGCACCACCATGCTGCAGTATAAGGCATATTAGGATTGTGTGGTAAAACACTGTTGTACCTATATTAGGTGATGTATGGTAGGACCCTGTACTACAGGCACAGCGGTAGTCCCTGCCTGCTGGCTCCACCCAGTAGGCGGAGTATAAATATGTGTGTCCTCTGTGCAGCAGCCATTTCGCCAGCTGCTGTGGGAGGCCACACATCTTAGAGCAATAAAGCCTCAGTTGTATGCAACTCTCGTCTTTGTGCAATTGATCGTGCATCAATTTATTACTCTAAGATTTTCAGAAGATGGACCTCCGTATCAAGCTGGATCGCCTGCAGCTGGATCTGCAATCAAGCGACATCAAAAAGGACGTTCAGCACTGGCTAGCTTGTTTCGAGGCGTACATCAACTCGGCACCAGGCCCCATCTCGGAGGCTCAGAAAATACAGATACTGTACTCGAGGTTGAGCTCCAACGTCTTTTCTCTGATCCAGGATGCGCCAAACTACGACGAAGCCATGGCGCTACTTAAAGAAAATTACGCCCAGAAGACTTTTCGCCAGGCACGTACTCGCCACTCGCTGTCAGCTCCCTGGTGAGTCCATAGAAGACTTCTGGCGGGGCCTAATCCCACTAGTCCGGGACTGTGACTGTCAGGCCGTTACGGCCACGGAACATTCTACCCTCCTTATGCGGGACGCTTTTGTTACGGGGATTGGGTCGGACCTCATACACTAGCGACTTTTAGAAGGGGTCACGCCCGATCTCGCAGAGACAAAGAAGCTAGCGCTCTCTATGACAGTCGCCTTGCGCAATATTCAGCCCGACACCCCCAGCCACGCGGCCCACCCCTCCTACGCATCGTGGACCCCACAGACGGCTGCCCCAGTGGGGGCCTTACCCAGCCAATACGCCTGCGCCACGCGCCAGCCAGCGAACCCCGGGGGACCCGATGTTATTTTTGCGGCCAACAAAAACACCCCCGTCAACACTGTCCGGCCCGCGCTGCCCTATGTAAGGCTTGTGGTAAAAAAGGGCACTTTGCCGCAGTGTGCCAGGCCCTCGCATTCACCACTATCGCCCCCACCCCTCTCGCTTACGCACAATGGGCGCCGCCATCTTCACCCCCTCAGACCAAGCACGGCCAGTGGGCGCTGCCATCTTCCCCTCCGCGGAACACGTGTGGCCCATGGGCGCCACCATCTTGGTCAACCCCCGTCACGTGCGGCCCATGGGCACCACCATTGTTCCAGGACCCGTGCCCCCGGCACCCCATCATCCGACACCAGCGATGACTCGCCTCGGTGGCCATCGACCAGTCTCGCCCGCACAACCTGCCCACCGCATCGACCAGCATTAAAATCGATGGACACGTGACATCTTGCCTACAGGACTCCGGGAGAACCGAAATCTTCATCCACCCGGATACGGTAAGGCGCTGTTCCCTTGCGGTACACCCCGCCAATCAGAATCTCCCTGGCCTCCGGATCCCATTCCGTGGCGATCCGGGGGTTCTGAATAGTCACAATCACGGTCCAGGGCGTATAATTCAGCGGCTTCCGCTTCTATGTCCTCCCTAACCTCTGCGCTGCCCTGCTACTCGGCCTGGACTTCCAATGTAACCTCCAGAGCCTAACACTGAAATTCGGCAGGCCCCTACCACCCCTTACTGTGTGCGGCCTCGCGACCCTAAAGGTCGATCCACCTTCCCTTTTCGCAAATCTAACCCCGGATTGCACACCCGTCGCCACCAGGAGCAGACGGTACATCACCCAGGACAGGACCTACATCAGGCCCGAGGTCCAGCGGCTGCTTTGGGAAGGCATCATTGAGGCCAGCAACAGCCCCTGGAGAGCCCAAGTGGTAGCAGTTAAAACTGGGGAGAAACACAGAGTGGTTGTGGACTACAGCCAGACCATCAATCGGCACATGCAGCTTGACGCGTACGTGGCGGTGCCTGCAGATCGTGGGGAGGACAAAACGGCGGCACCCACGGGCCGCATGTGTTCCGCGGAGGGGAAGATGGCGGGGCCCACTGGCCGCGCGTGGTCTGAGGGGGAGAAGATGGCGGGGCCCACTGGCCGCGCGTGGTCTGAGGGGGAGAAGATGGCGGCGCCCACTGGCCGCACGTGGTCCGGGGGGGGGGGGGTGAAGATGGCGGCGCCCATTGTGTGTAAGCGAGGGGCGTAGGGGTGATAGCGGCGACTGTGCGAGACTGGCACCCTGTAGCGATGAGCTGCGTCAGTTCCTGCTCATCAGGGACATCGCTTCCAACAGGACGATGAGCTATAACCCCCGGGGAAACGGACAGGTAGAGAGGGAGAACGGGATGGTCTGGAGGGCCGTCCAACTGGCCATATGGTCCAGGAACCTCCTGGCCTCCCGCTGGCAGGAGGTCCTCCCTGATGCGCTCCACTCCATTCAGTCACTACTGTGCACCGCCACGAACAGCACACCACATGAACGTCTCTTTGCCTTCCCCAGGAAGTCCACATCCGGGTTGTCGCTCCCGACTGGCTCGCAGCTCCAGGACCGGTCCTGCTCCGTAGGCACGTCCGACTCCACAAGGCGGACCCGTTGGTGGAGAGGGTGCAGTTGCTCCATGCCAACCCCCAGTATGCCTACGTGGCGTACCCCGACGGCCGCCAGGATACTGTCTCCCTCAGGGACCTGGCACCAGCAGGTTCCACACATACACACCCGTCCGGCCCGACGCCACCCTCCCCACCCCGGTGCACCCAGCAGCAACCCCCCCAGGACCATCCATCCTGCCCACGCCCGAGGATGAAGAGGATTTCGGCACGCTCCCGGAGTCACCGAAGATCAGACCAGCATCGGCATCGCCGCTACCACTGCATCGCTCCCAGCGGCACATCAAGGCCCTGGACCGGTTAAACCTATAACTGGTTCACTGAACTTCAAAAGAAATTTTTTTTTGCAAATTCTGTACATTTAAATTCAAATCTTACTGTATATGGTTCTCCGCCCACCCCCGCCGGATTCAATTTTAACAGGGGGTGAATGTGGTAAACCACATATATTAGGTGATGTATGGTAAGACCCTGTACTACAGGTACAGTGGTAGTCCCTGCCTACTGGCTCCACCCAGTAGGCGGTGTATAAATATGTGTGTCCTCCGTGCAGCAGCCATTTCACCAGCTGCTGTGGGAGGCCACAAATCTTAGAGCAATAAAGCCTCAGTTGTATCCAACTCTCGTCTTTGTCCAATTGATCGTGCATCAGTTTGTTCAAATAGAAACCTCTCAGGACTGAATCTGACGAGACGTTTATCATTGCCAGGGCAGCACGGTGGCCTAGTGGTTAGCACAACCGCCTCACGGCGCTGAGGTCCCAGGTTCGATCCCGGCTCTGGGTCACTGTCCGTGTGGAGTTTGCACATTCTCCCCGTGTCTGCGTGGGTTTTGCCCCCACAACCCAAAAATGTGCAGAGTAGGTGGATTAGCCATGCTCAATTGCCCCTTAATTGGAAAAAATAATTGGGTAATCTAAAATTTATTAAAAAAAAAATAATTGTCAGACGAACAATTCTTTGCTGTAACTGCAAACAAAGGGATATATTCACTGACAGAGCTACATGTGGAGACCGGGAGGAAGGAATGATGAGGACAATCTGCCTGGAGAGGTAGGGGCTGGGTTTATGGATATAAATCCAACCCTATCTGTGCATTTTAGCCTAAAAGGGTCATCATTCCTCTTCCTTTCAGTGGAGTAAGCAACTGTTATTTTCAGCATCCGCTACAAGGATTAATCAGCGGGATTCTCCGTTTTCCGACGGCGATATAGTATTCAGCGATCGGGCGGGGAATTCCTTCCGCTGCCCAAATCGAGGACGGCGCCGGTTCGATGCAGGTTTTCTATTCTCCGCTCCCGACGAAATGGTGTCATCGCGTTGTGCGCCGCTAGCCGCTGGAACAGCGCTGGCGCGTCAGCTGAAGGCCCCGCCCTGATGCTCCGCCCCCGATGGGCCGAGTTCCCGATTGCGCGGTTGACGTGTGGTCTGAGCGGTGGGAACCCGGGCGTTGTGGCTGCGGACTGTGTACAGTGCCGGGAGCCATGCTGCTGTCCAGGGGGGCTTCCAGGGGGGCTGGGTAACTGGTAGGGGGTGGCCAGGGGTTATCCGATAGGGTCGTATTTAGCAGGCCAGGTCTGCACACGGCCGGCGTCATGTTTTATGGCGTGACCACTGCAGGTCGGCGCCCTGTGCATGCGCAGCCACAGACCCGGCCACTCTCCGGCCGGTTTAATCATGGGAGCCGGGAGTTTTACCTGTTGCGGCTGCTGGCCCCTCACCGGCCCCAGGATCGGTGAGGGTTTGGCGCCGTTTTGCCGTCGTAAAATATCACTGTTCCCATGCCGGTGTCGGCACTTAGCCTCCAAATCGGAGAGTCCTGACCCCAATTTCACTCAGCGACACAGATTTCATCGTAACTTTTAAAAGGCAATTGGATAAACACTGGGAGGGGAGGGATTTACAGGGCTGTGCGGAAAGCGCAGGAGGAGAGTGACTAATTGGATTGGCTCTTTCAAAGAGCTGGCACGGGCTCGATGGGCCAAATGGACTCCTTTCTCTGTTGCACAATTCTTTTTTAGCAAACATTTATGGCTTTATAACAACTAAAGATACAACAAATGTAAACATAATTCAGCATAACACCCCCTTCTACCTCTTCTCACTGTTCCAGCCTAAACTAAACTAACCTAACTCCCCCAGCCCCCCTTAATCCCTAACCCCCTCCCCTTATTGAATCTGCTAACAGTTTAGCTTTCCCCGGAGAAGTCGATAAACGGCTGCCACCTCCGAACGAACCCCAACGTTGATCCTCTCAGGGCGAACTTAATTTTCTCAAGCCTGAGAAACCCAGCCATGTCGCTAACCCATACCCCCGATTTCGGGGTCTCCGAGTCCCTCCACAATAATAAGATCCATCTCCGGGCTACCAAGGAGGCAAAGGGCAAAACATCAGCCTCTCTCACCTCCCGGGGTCTTCTGATACCCCAAGAAGCACCACCTTCATTTTTAGTACCATGGACATGACATCTGCAAATTCCTCCCAGAATTCAAGGGAAATGCCGATTTGGGGGAACCACAGATTTGAGCCAGGGAATTGGGATGGAAATTTTCGGAAATGGGAAGAGAAGGGGATTGAAACACTAAAAGATTTGTTTCTTAGGGGTCGGTTTGCAGGATTGAAGGAGCTGGAAGTGAAGTATGGGTTGGAGCAGGGGGAAATGTTCAGATACATGCAGGTTCAAGGTTTTGCCAGAAAGGAGATACAGAACTTCCCGGAGGAGCCGGCCTCCATGTTGTTGGAGGAGGTGCTGACGACACGGGGGCTGGAGAAGGGGTTAATGTCAGCGGTTTACGGAGCTGTTTTGGAAGAGGAGAAGTCACCACTGGAAGGGATCAAAGCAAACTGGGAGGAAGAGTTGGGAGAGGATATGGAGGAGGGGGTCTGGTGTGAGGTGCTCCTGAGAGTGAATGCCTCCACCTCGTGCGTGAGGTTGGGGCTGATACAGCTGAAGGTGGTATACAGAGCACACCTCACAAGGGCGAGGATGAGCCGATTCTTTGAAGGAGTAGAAGATGTGTGTGAACGTTTGTGGCGCTAACAATTATACTCAAAGCCGAGAGACTAGTACAATAGAGGCTTTATTGCTGTACGATGTTGTCCCTCCATCTGCAACAGTAGACTAAGGATCTGAGCAGCTCTTATACATTTATACACAAGCTCCCTGTGGGCGGAGCTAGCCGGCAGGGGCTGACCGGAGGAACCTGTATTACAGGTACAGGCATACATCCCCCTACTGCAGTACACATAACTACAGTGGTTATCTCACCACAACATTGCGGGGGGAGGGGCCTAATTATGTTCATATGCTTTGGTCCTGCCAAAGCTAGAGGATTACTGGAAGGAGGTGTTTAGGGTAATTTCTAAAGTGGTGCACGTGGAACTGGACCCGGGCCCCCGGGAGGCAATATTCAGGGTGTCGGACCAGCCGGGGTTGGAAACGGTGCGGAGGCAGATGTTGTAGCCTTCGCCTCGTTGATCGCCTGATGGTGGATCCTGTTGGGATGGAGAGCAACCTCTCCACCCTGTGCCCTGGCGTGGCGGGGGGACCTGTTAGAATTCTTGACCCTTGGGAAGGTTAAGTTTGAACTGAGGGGAAGGATGGAGGGGTTCTACGATTCATGGGCATTATTCATCATGCAGTTTCAAGAACTGGATAACATCGAACATTAGTTGGGGCAGGTGGGTGGGGGGAGGGGGGGCTGTGTGTGTTAATGGTGACTATGGGTGATCCCTAATTCCTTTTTGTCATTTGTTTGTGTGAACATGTGGGCTAACGTTTGGGGGTTTGGTGGGAGGATGGGATCGTTGTTATTGATATGGGGATTGACATATTTGTTACTGATTATTGTTTATTGTTGGTGGGTGTAAATTCGGGAGAAAATGTGAAAAAGGAGGAGAATAAAAAAATATTAAAAAAAATAAAATTCCCCCGAGAATTCCCTGAGCTTCGGACATGCCCAACACATGTGGAGATGATTTTCCGGCCCTCCTGCATACCTCACATACCTGTCCTCCACCTTTGAGAAATCCCGTCTGGTCCTCCCCTATCACCCTTGGCACATGGTCCTCTATTCTCGAGGCCAAAACCTTGGCCAGCAATTTGGCGTCAACGTTCAGTAGGGACTGTTGCACAATTCTGTGGGGTGGATTTTCCACTCCTCTGCCAGTGGGTTTGAAGGTGGCGGTGATGGCGGAGGGGGGGGGGGGGGGATGTAAAATCCAGTGGGCGACCTGCCTGCCAACTACCTGCCCACCTCTGCCGCAGTTTTACCAGTGGCGTGGGTGGCACTGGGCGACCTGCCCCATTTCCCAATGAAGACCTTCCTCAAACCTCTACAGGTCACCCCTGAGAAAAATCACTAACTGTGAGGGGGCATGTTAATGTTTGATGTTTTCGGCCCCCCAGTACCTGAGAGAGGGGTAGTCAAAAAGGTATTGCATTGCTATAGCGCCTTTCATGACCTCAAGACGTCACAGCAGCACAGAGGGAGGGCATCCGGGCCACCGAGTCCATCCTGGCACTCTGTCTGCGATTAAATCAGTCCCAACCTCCGGCTTCTATCCCTCTGAAAACTCTGCAAGTTCACTCGCCTCAAGTCCCCGGCCAACTTCCTTTTGAAATCATCCATTGTCTTTCCCTCCACCAGCCTCATACACAGCAGGCTTCAGGCCTTGAGCACAATTTGGTGCGTAATCAACCTTCTTCCTCAAACCCACCCCCCACTTCATCCCGTGCCCCAAAACCGTAAATCCGTGCCCTCCTCGTCTTTGTATGATTCAAGCCCTAGTACACTTTGCCGCAGGTGAAGTACATTTTAAAGTGCAGGCAGGATTGTAATGTGGGAAATGCAACAGCCAATGTACACATAGCAAGATCCCGCAAGCCAATATTGGCCAGGTCAGCTTTTTTAATGATGTGGATGGGGGGGGGGGGGGGGGGGAGGAGGGAATATTAGCCCAGGACCTCACCTTGGGCTGGAGGGCTGGACGAGAAGGAACAATTTGTTAGACTGGGGGCTGCTTTCCTATGAGCAGCGAGGGTTGAGAGGAGACCTGATAGAGATGCACAAGATTGCGAGGGGCACAGATAGGATGGATAGGAAGACACTGTTTCCATTAGTAGTGTTGGAACCAACAATTCTACAGACACGTGCTTGTAGGATTAGAATAGCGGTTTTAATATACTCACAGCAGAGCCAGCCGGTTAGCCATTGAACTTTCGGCGAACTGGCCGGCTGACCATGTGGCACTGATCTTTATACAGCAGCTCCAGGGGGGAGGAGTCCTGGGCGGAATCAAGGGAGAAGCCCAGCACAATTCTCGAGCATTCCCAGAGCTACTCCCCCTGGTGGTCAGATAGTGCAACTGCACTTACAATATAGACACATGTATATACAGATTATAATCCGGTGTGAATCACATTCACCACAAGTAGAGGGGTCAATAACCTCAGATTTAAGCTAAGGGAAGACGGCTAAGAGGGGAGTTGAGGAGAAACGTTGTCACCCAGAAGTGGGTGGGAGTCTGGAACTCTCTGTCAGAAAGGGTGGTCGAGTCAGAAACTCTCGTAACATTTAAGAAGTATTTAGATATTCACTTGCGCTGCCATAACCTCCATGGCTGTTGGCCAAGTGCTGGGAAATGGGATTAGTGCAGTCAGATGCTTGTTAACAGGTGGACTCGATGGGCGAAAAGGCCTCCTTCTGTTCTGCAAACTTTGCAAAATTCTTCAAATTAGTCGGCCTAGGGGCAGCACGGTGGCGCAGTGGTTAGCACTGCTGCCTCACGGCACTGAGGACCCGGGTTCGATCCGCCCCCGGGTCACTGTCCGTGTGGAGTTTGCACATTCTCCCTGTGTCTGCGTGGGTCTCACCCCCAGAACCCAAAGATGTGCAGGGTAGGTGGATTGGCCACGCTAAATTGCCCCTTAATTAGAAAAGGTTTTAAAAATTTAGTGGGCCCAGGATCTTTTATATTTCCTGAGAGGACTGATCGAGTCTCGGTTTAATGTCTTATTCAAAAGGTAAACGGCCCTCGCGCCGTTCCAATTTCCACTTCCAATTGCTTTGCTCTTCCCTATCTCTGTAACCTCGTCCTGCACCCCTTCTGAGACACCCTTGAATTTTCACCTCTTGAGCATCCTTGATTTCAATCGATTTTAATCATTGCCGTGCCTTCAACTACCTGGACCCCAAACTCCGGAATTCCCCCAAACCCCTCCACCTCTGTCTCTTTCTTCCTTTAATTTAGCGCTCAGAGCGTTTCTCAGTGCCTCTCCCTCCTTTTGTAGCGCAGCATCAAACTTGGTTTGCTAGCGGTCCAGTGGAGTGCCCTGGAATCCTCTGCTACCGTGAAGGCGTTATCTAAAGCTGTTGCTGCTGAGGCAGTGATGCACAGATGTGACAGAACCCCACGTTTGGGTGAATGTGTAAATATTAAATTAGCAGTGAATAACGAAAGATCTGCGCTAAATCCCCGGCTGTTCTGGTTGGCTGTTTTCAAAACAGAAAGTAATACTGGGGCTCAAGAAGGTTTAAATTTGCACCCAAATATAAAATATTAATGATCGCAAACAATGCATGCTTGACTTAACCTCATTGTCTGTAATCCATTCCCACTGCCGGATTACCGATGTGGAATTCCAATTCAAACATCAAATAGCTGCACAATTTCTGGAGACTTTAAAACCAAGTTGGGCTTCTGGCTAAACTTTGCCCTTTGTTAGTCTTCAGACCACGGGTGACATTATCCGATTTTCGGCGGGGAATCGAACCTGGGACCCTGGTGCAACTGTGTCAACCACTGCGCTACCGTGTTGGTAGCAGTTCAGAGAAGGTTTACCAGACTGATTCCCGGAATGGGAGGGTTGTTTTATGAGGAGTATTAGACGGTTTAGACATGTACCAGCTGGAATTTAGAAGAGTGAGCGGTGACGTGACCAAAGCGTTGGGGATGGGATGTCCCGCCTGCAGGTCCTCCCGCTCCCGACGAGGGCCACCCCCACGGCAATCTCCTTGGTGGTGGGAGGGGAGAGCCACGCAAAATGCTGTAGACATCGACGGGAGTGGATTATCCCACCGACAGCCCACGCTCCACCGCTGGAAAAGAGGCTGCAAAGGGGCTGGAAAATACCACCCTGTTGTCCATCACTGTTTAGCACACTGGGCTAAATCGCTGGCTTTGAAAGCAGACCAAGGCAGGCCAGCAGCGCGGTTCGATTCCCGTACCAGCCTCCCCGGTCAGGCGCCGGAATGTGGCGACTAGGCGCTTTTCACAGTAACTTCATTGAAGCCTACTCGTGACAATAAGTGATTATTTTCTTTTTGTCTACCAAATTATGAGGGGCATAGACAGAGTGGATAGTCAGAGGCTTTTCCCCAGGGTAGAGGTGTCAATTACTAGGGGGCACAGGTCTAAGGTGCGAGGGACAAGGTTTAGAGGAGATGTACGAGGCAAGTTTTTTACACAGAGGGTAGTGGGTGCCTGGAACTCGCTGCCGGAGGAGGTGGTGGAAGCAGGGACGATAGTGACATTCAAGGGGCATCTTGACAAATACGTGAATAGGATGGGAATAGAGGGATACGGACCCAGGAAGTGTAGAAGATTGTAGTTTAGGCAGGCAGCATGGTCGGCGCAGGCTTGGAGGGCCGAAGGGCCTGTTCCTGTGCTGTACTTTTCTTTGTTCTTTGTTTATTTACAATGTGGAATAGAGAAATTGCCAAGAAGCGAAGTGGTTAGTGCAATATCCCTCACGGCACGTACCCGGTGGGAATGATGATCTTCCCCGTGGTTCTCGCGCAGTACGAACTCCCCCACTGAGGGGGAGAGGGGGAATTCCAATTAGCATCGTCTAAAAGGCCGGGCCAGTACGGCTCCAGCCAGGAGGAGACCCGGTAGGGATCTGCTGGGTAGTGTAGATATCGTTATCATAACTGACCTCTGGAGTGCACGCTCCGCTAACCCATTGGTTGGTACAGGGTGGGTATGTATGCGTCAGGTGCCTTTTCTAGTCATGAACGCCCCAAACACTGACTGCACTTGTGAAAAGCTGTCCCATTGTCCCAGCCCAGCACCTCCAGTATCCCGTGTGCGCTGATATATAGTCGCGGCCTGTCGATGGTGGCCCCAGCTGTCGTACTTTGCATTTTATGGACCTCCCTTCTCTTTTTGCGTCTACGATGATGAGGAACATTGCTCTGAGGAACGGTCCCGCAAACTCTATATGGGGGCGGGACCAAGGACGGCCCAGCCAATCCCACCCTCATCGCCAGTGTCGAACCTGCTAAAGTAGCACGCAATGACGAAGCAGATAGAAATGTTAGGTTTTATTTACGATATCCAGGATTCTCCCCTCCCCCACCCTCCGAAGTGTCTCTCTCTCAGACTTGCAGGTCGGGCTTCTTATACTAGTGATCTAACCCCTTAAGGGGAAGCCCCGCCCCCTCGTTACCGGGGGGGGGAGCTCGTATTCAGTGGAGGTCACAGGGAATCTGATAGTCCAGATGCAGCGACCTCCAGGAGGGTTATAACGCTACCCCAGAGGGCTGTGGGGGGCTCGATCATTTAAAGTTGTTTAAGGCAGAGATTGAAAGATTTCTAAACAGTGATGTAAATTAATATGGGGATAATGTGGCGGAAAAAGACGTTGAAGTGGATAATCAGCCCTGATAACATTGAAAAGAGGAGCAGGCCAGATGGGCTGAATGGCCTATTCCTGCACCCATGTTCCAATATAAGATCCTGAGGGGTATTGACAGGGTGGATGTGGAGAAGATGTTTCCTCTTGTGGGAGAATCTAGAGTCATTGTTTAAAAATAAGGTGTCGCTTATTTGAGGCAGAGATGGTTAGAAATTATTTTCTACACCGGATTGTCAGTCTCTGGAACTCTCTTCCTCAAAAGGCAATGACACGGTGGCACAGTGGTTGGCACTGCTGCATCACAGCGCCAGGGTCTCAGGTTCAATTCTCGGCTTGGGTCACTGTCTGTGCGGAGTCTGCACGTTCTCCCAGTGTCTGCGTGGGTTTCCTCCGGGTGCTCCGGTTTCCTCCCACAGTCCAAAAGATGTGCAGGTTAGGTGGATTGGCCATGCTAAATTGCCCCTGGGTAGGGTTACGGGGATAGGGTGGGGGTGTGGGCCTAGGTAGGGTGCTCGTTCAGAAGGCCGGTGCAGACTCGATGGGCCGAATGGCTTCCTTCTGCACTGTACGGATTCTATGATTTGATGAAAAGGCGGAGGTGCGGAGGCTTTGAATAATTGGATTGGATTTGTTTATTGTCACGTGTACCGAGATCCAGTGAAAAGTATTTTTCTGTGAGTAACTCAACAGATCATTAAGTACTTGGGAAGAAAAGGGAATAAAAGAAAATACATAATAGGGCAACACAGATATACAATGTAACTACATAAGCATCAGCATCGGATGAAGCATACAGGGTGTAGTGTTAATGAGGTCAGTCCATTGGAGGGTCATTTAGGAGTCTGGTGACAGTGGGGAAGAAGCTGTTTTTGAGTCTGTTTGTGCGTCTTCTCAGACTTCTGTATCTCCTGCCCAATGGGAGAAGTTGGAAGAATGAGTAACCCATGAGGAGGGGTCTTTGATTATGATGCCCACTTTCCCCCGGCAGCGGGAGGTGTAGATGGAGTCAATGGATGGGAAGCAGGTTCGTGTGATGGACTGGGCGGTGTTCACGACTCTCTGAAGTTTCTTGCGGTCCTGGGCCGAGCAGTTGCCATACCAGGCTGTGATGCAGCCCGATAGGATGCTTTCTATGATGCATCTGTAAAAGTTGGTAAGGGTTAATGTGGACATGCTGAATTTCCTTAGTTTCCTGAGGAAGAATAGGCGCTGTTGTGCTTTCTTGGTGGCAGCGTCGACGTGGGTGGACCAGGACAGATTTTTGGAGATGTGCACCCCTCGGAATTTGAAACTGCTAACCATCTCCACCTCGGTCCCGTTGATGCTGACAGGGGTGTGTACAGTACTTTGCTTCCTAAAGTCAATGACCAGCTCTTTAGTTTTGCTGGCATTGAGGGAGAGATTGTTGTCGCTGCACCACTCCACCAGGTTCTCTATCTCCCTCCTGTACTCTGACTCGTCGTTATTCAAGATCCACTATGGTCACATCCTCAGAAAACGTGTAGATCAGTTGGAACTAAATTTTGCCACGCAGTCATGTGTGTACAGGGAGTAGAGTAGGGGGCTAAGTACGCAGCCTTGTGGGCCCCGGTATTGAGGACTATTGTGGAGGAGGTGTTGTTGTTCATTCTTACTGATTGTGGTCTGTGGGTCAGAAAGTCAAGGATTCAGTTGCAGAGTGGGGAGCCAAGTCCTAGGTTTTGGAGCTTTGCTCAGAGTTTGGCTGGGATTATGGTGTTGAAGGCGGAGCTGTCGTCAATAAATAGGAGTCTGATGTAGGAGTCCTTATTGTCGAGATGCTCGAGGGATGAGTGTAGGGCTAGGGAGATAGCGTCTGCTGTGGACTGGTTGTGAGGTATGTGAATTGCAGTGGATCAAGTTGTTCTGGGAGTATGGAGGTGATGTGCTTCATGATCAACCTCTCGAAGCACTTCATTATGACTGAAGTCAAGGCCACCTGAACGGTAGTCATTGAGGCATGAAATTCCGCGAATATTTTGAAGGTAGATAGATTTAGTATCCAGGGATATGCAGATTAGGTGGGATTGCTGGGTTGGAGTGGGGGCGTGGCCCTAAGTAAGGTGCTCTTTGAAAGGGACAGTGCAGACTCGATGGGCTGAAAGGCTCCGTAGGGATTCTATGGTTTATGTTCCACTTGACAACTTCCAGTTGAACCGTATTCTGCATTAACTACTCAATCATTTCAAAGAGTTAATTTGGGCTTCTGGGAGAAATGACAACTTCTTGGGAGAATTCCATTAGTTACAGGGCACAAGGAGGCCATTCAGCCCATCGAGTTCACACCAATTTAGGCCCACTCCCCCACCTTATCCCCGTAATCTCACCTAACCTTTGGACACTAAGGGGCAATTTATCATGGCCAATCCACCCAACCTGCACATCTTTGGACCATGGGAGGAAATCGGAGCACCCGGAGGAAACCCACGCACACACGGGGAGAACGTGCAGACTCCGCACAGACAGTGACCCAAGCCGGGAATCGAACCTGGGACCCTGGCGCTGTGAGGCAGCAATGCTAACCACTATAGTCATTCAAAGTGATTGAAATAAAGCACTAATACTCAATACATTTTTTTTCTTTACGAGGTCTATTTTCACGGTTTACCAGAGGAGCGGGTCTCAGATAATGGGACTCAATATTGTTCTGCTCCATTACAAAATTTCATGAAGCAAATTGGCATCAAACATACCCTGACTCCTCCTCACCATCCAGATAGGCAGCAGCTAACAGATCTGTGAGGATAGTTAACGAAACAGTGGGTGTTCCAATGTTGCCATGGAACAGGAGCGAGATCACCTCTGGCTGAAGTTTAGAACGACCTCACGCTGGATGAAGAGGTGATTAAGGTCATGTTTCAGTGTGTTCCGATAAACCCTGGGCTGGATTCACTGTTTCAGCAGCTAAGCACTGGCTGAAACGGAGAATTCCCGGGCGTTTTGCGATGCCAAAATCGGCGGCGAACACTCACCAATTTCGGGGCTGGCTGAGGGGCTAGCAGCAGCATCGGGTAAATCTCCAGAGAATGGCCGGCTTCGTGGCCGTGCATGCGCACGGTGATGACCTTCAGCGGTTGCGCCGTACAACATGGCGCCGGCCGTGCGTGAACCCGACCCATAGCCCACCCCCTGGCCACCGCCTCGCGGAAGCCCCACAGGCCAGTGGCACGGTACGCGGCGCTGGGCATAGACCGCGGCCGGCAGCGGCGGGTTCCCGATCGCTCAGACCACACGTCAACCGTGCGCTTGGGAACTCGGCCAATCGGGGGCGGAGCATCGCGGGAGGGCCTGCCAACGCCGTTGCAACGGCATGCGGCGCGTGACGCGATGGTGCCATTTTGGAGGGGGCGGAGACTCAGAAACTGGCGCTGCCCCCAGTTTGGGCGTCGGAATGGATTCTCCGCCCGGTCACCAATTCTGATATCAGCGTCGGGCGACGGAGAATCTCGCCCAGACAGCTCAAGTTCTGTCAAAACACATCAGCCGGACCCAAACACGAGTGAGCAGTTTTAAGCAACGCAAGTGGGGGTGGGGCATAAAAGTTTATCGAACCCAAAGGCATTAACAGAGAGGTGAGAAATGTACACGTAGATCACGCGAACCTGGCGAGGGGGTGAACCAAATCACAGCAGTGATCAACTTGATCCCGAGCTCATGCCGAGTTTGAATGGCCGAGTCAAAGGTGTTACAGCAGAAACGGCCACAATGCTGATGTCATAGAATAGAATTTACAATGCAGAAGGAGGCCATTCGGCCCATCGAGTCTGCACCGGCTCCTGGAAAGAGCACCCTACCCAAGGTCAACACCTCCCCCTATCCCAATAACCCAGTAACCCCACCCAACACTAAGGGCAATTTTGGACACTAAGGGCAATTTAGCATGGCCAATCTACCTAACCTGCACATCTTTGGACGGTGGGAGGAAACCGGAGCACCCGGAGAAAACCCACGCACACGCGGGGAGAAAGTGCAGACTCCGCACAGACAGTGACCCAAGCCAGAATCGAACCTGGGACCCTGGAGCTGTGGAGCAATTGTGCTATCCACAATGCTACCGGGCGGGATTCTCTGGCCTTCCAGGCACGTGTTCCAATTGAAGCCACCCCACCCTACCAGGACACCCACGGGCGCTGCCAGCAGGGTCTGAGAATCCCGCCAGCGGCCAATGACGTAAAGATGATGTCAGGTCACGCGCGGAGAGAAACGAGGGCGACGTGGGAGGAAGTGACCTTCTGGCCTCGTGCAGAGGACCAAACGTGCAAATACCCGCTGTAAATGAAGGGTCATGGTTGTTTGAGAAAGCCCACACTCGAGCACCACACCTCGGGAGAATGGACAGCCCCCAACACACCCGGCTGCCCCCCCCCCCCACCCCCACCCCCCACCCCCCCACCTCACAAGGCAGCCAGTCCAGACTTCATTCCCTAACGTGTGAACGCCTGAGAAACACAGGAGCAAAATCAAACACTCCAAACCCCGACTCAGCCCATCAGGAAATCAGGCAGACTCTCTCTGTGAACCAATTAGGAAACCTGATTTGTAAATATAATTCAAGTTGAAAAATAATCATACCCACAATATTTTTACATTAAAACGCAGAAGCAGTGAAATGTATTCGCATATTCTGCTAACGATATAATTATGTGATGATGTAATAACATAATAAGCAGTTTGTGAGCTGGCCAATTTGAGCTTTCTTTCTCACAGTTACCCGATACATCACACTCATTAAACAAAGTTTGCCATTGAGCCCCAGCAGGAGGTGTTGGAGACGTGTAGATCGTGACAGATTCCAAGGGGCGTCTTAAATGGCAACTAGAGAGGTAGCAGGGCGGAGGGGCAGTTCCAGAGTTTGGGTCCCATGCAGCTGAAGGCCACTAATGCTGGGCCGATTAGAATCAGGAATACTCAAAAGGTCGGAATCAGAGAAGCGTAGAGATCTCGGAGGATTGTGGATGGAGGGGGATGACGGAGATAGGGAGGGAGGAGGGATTTCAAAACAAAGCTAAATTCTACGCCTCATGTTGCCGGCAGCGGGCGGACGGATGAAGCGGAGAATCCAGCGACGGGGCGAAAAGGGGATCGGGGCAGGCGTCGGGATCGAGGTTTGCACCCCGTGCCCTCAGGAAAGCGCGAACGGGTCATCAACTTAACGGGCCGGGTGCCATATACTCCGGACGGTGAATCACTTGGGTGAGAATCACCTGGCAAGCGCGGCCTTGACGCGGTTCACCTCGCGGTGGGCCAAGAGGGTAACTCTTTAAGGGAGGAGGGAGGCATGTGGCACATTGGTTAGCACTGGGGCTGCGGCGCTGAGGACCCGGGTTTGAATCCCGCCCCCGGGTCACGGTCCGTGCAGAGTTTGCACATTCTCCCCGTGTCTGCGTGGGTTTCGCCCCCACAACCCAAAGATGTGCAGGGTAGGTGGATTGGTCACGCTAAATTGCCCCTTAATTGGAGAAAAAAAAAATAAGTGGGTACTCTAAATTTAAAAACAAAATTCTTTAAGTGAATTGCCCCAAAGCCCATCGGAGGAGAGGGCACCGTCCCCTGTCCATAATGTCAAACTTGCCAACCACTCCCCCAACAGACCCCCAGCACCCCGACCAGAAACCCCCAAAATAAAGAGACCCCACCCCCCCCCCCCCCCCCCGGAGACTCATAGAATTTACAGTGCAGAAGGAGGCCATTTGGCCCATCGAGTCTGCACCAGCCCTTGGAAAGAGCACCCCACTTAAGCCCAGGTCTCCACCCTATCCCCGTAACCCCTTTTTTGGGCAATTTATCACGGCCAATCCACCGAACCTGCACATCTTTGGACTGTGGGAGGAAACCGGAGCACCCAGAGGAAACCCACGCACACACGGGGAGAACGTGCAGACTCCGCACAGACAGTGACCCAAGCCGGGAATCGAACCAGGAACCCTGGCGCTGTGAAGCAACTGTGTTAACCACTGTGCTACCGTGCTGACCCCTAGATAAAGAGACCCCACAGAGACCCCCTAAATAAAGAGACACCCCGACAAACCAACACCGCCTCCCCAAGGAAAAGACCCCTGTCAGGAAGCCCCCCAGAGGAGAGATCTGTCTGGAAGCGAGAGAGTAGTCCAGACAGAGGCAGGTTATTTTAACACTCATCTGAGCAATATACCTGCCAAACTCAGTGGGGAGTTTGGTGCTGATATGCGGCTGCAGCTTGTCAGCCTCTCGAGAGGCAATCCCGACGCTGGCGAATCAGGCATTATCTTTCATTGGAATTGATCGGGTTCCACGTGGCGCCAGTGCCATTTACGGCTTAGGAATTGCTCTGGGACCAGCGCCGCTTTCGGGCTGGCGGACCATCAGCCGATTCAGTCCCAGTGCAGGATCTCGGAAACGGAGAATCCGGACCGATTACCTTTTGACTCCAGAGGAGGCGGAAGCGTTTGTGGGGAGACCTGGGGTTGGGTTCCCCAATCCCCGACGCCCAAATCGCGTTCGCCGACGAGGCGGAGAATAACCGACGCAGCCGAAATTGGGGGCGGCGCGCACCGTGTCCGCGGCCTCCGTACGTTGGCTGAGGCCCGGCCCTGCCATGCTCCGACCCCGACCGGCCGAGTTCCCGACGGCGTGGGTCGCGTGTGGTCTCACCTGTCGGGAACTCGGGGTGGCGGCTGCGGACTCAGTCCAGCGCTGACACAGTCGGGGGAGGGCCGATCCGCGGGCGGGGGGGGTGGGGGGGGGCATTATTCCGTGTTGTGGGCACAGTGGTGGGGCGGTCCGGAGCGAGCCGGCCGAAGGGGGGAGATTATTACTTTTAAAAAATAAATTTAGAGTACCCAATTCATTTTTCCAATTAAGGGGCAATTTAGTGTGGCCAATCCACCTACCCTGCACATCTTTGGGACGTGGGGGTGAAACCCACGCAGACACGGGGAGAATGTGCAAACTCCACACGGACAGTGACCCAGAGCCGCGATCGAACCTGGCACGTCAGCGCCATGAGTCAGCAGTGCTAACCACTGTGCCACCGTGCACAGGGGGAGGGGGGAACCATTACGCGGGCCAGGTCCGCGGACTGCATTCACCATGAAGCATGGCGTGACCGCTGCAGGCCGCCATGCGCATGCGCAGCCACGGACACAGAAATGCTCAGGGCCGTATCGGCAACGGGAGCCGTGTGCTCTACGCTGCCTCCCTGTTAGCCCCCAGTACAACGGGGAATCAGTGGCCGTTTTCCACCCGTTTTCCTGGTGTGAAACGCCACCATTTTCACTCCCGCGTGGGGACTTAGTCTCCAAATGGGAGAATCCAGCCCCTGGACTGGGGTTGGAGATAAATGTTTCTTTTTGTATTGATTGAGATGGGCGGGTGATTGCTGGTTTCTGATGGGGTGTTTATTGGGGGGGGGGGGGTTTCTTCACGGGGAATGTTATTGTGGGCAGTTAGAGGGGGGGGGCTGTTAATTCTTCTTCCTGATTCTTACTGTGTTTTTTTCTCTCTCTATCCTTTGGTTTTGGGTGGGGGGGGGGGGGGGGCTGGTTGGTATTTGGGGATTTTGATGAACGGTACTCAGGGGGGGGGGGTTCACCTGCTCGCTAAGATAGCTGATAAGGAATGAAGATATCTGACCCCTTCAAAAACCCCCCTAACTAAAGGCTCCAACACTGCACCCCCCCCCGCCAGAAAAGAGACCCCTCAGAACGTCAGCCCCCACTCCCACCCACCCCCAGAAAAGAGACCCCTGTCTGAAAGGTCAAGAGCGAACTATACACTCAATGGAAAAGCCCTGGGGAAAACTGATGTACAGAGAGATCTCGGGGTTCAGGTCCATTGTACCCTGCGCGGGTCGATAGAGTGGTCAAGAAGGCATACAGTATGCTTTCCTTCATCGGAAGGGGTATTGAGTACAAGAGTTGGCAGGTCATGTTACAGTTGTATAGGACTTTGGTTAGGCCACATTTGGAATACTGCGTGCAGTTCTGGTCGCCACATTACCAGAAGGATGTGGATGCTTTAGAGAGGGTGCAGAGGAGGTTCACCAGGATGTTGCCTGGTATGGAGGGTGCTAGCTATGAAGAGAGGTTGAGTAGATGAGGATTATTTTCATTAGAAAGACGGAGGTTGAGGGGGGACCTCATTGAGGTCTACAAAATCATGAGAGGTACAGACAGGGTGGATAACAAGAAGATTTTTTCCCCCAGAGTGGGGGACTCAATTACTAGGGGTCACAAGTTCAAGGTGAGAGGGGAAAAGTTTAAGGGAGACATGCGTGGAAAGTTCTTTACGCAGAGGGTGGTGGGTGCCTGGAACGCATTGCCGACGCAGGTGGTAGGGGCGGGCACGATAGCGTTATTTAAGATGTATCTAGACAGATACATGAATGGGCGGGGAGCAGAGGGATACAGATCCTTAGAAAATAGGCACAGTAAGAAGTCTTACAACACCAGGTTAAAGTCCAACATGTTTGTTTCAAACACTAGCTTTCGGAGCACTGCTCCTTCCTCAGGTGAATGAAGAGGTCTGTTCCAGAAACATATATATAGACAAAGTCAAAGATGCCAGACAATGCGCAGAATGCGAGCATTTGCAGGTAATTGAATCTTTACAGATCCAGAGATAGGGGTAACCCCAGGTTAAAGAGGTGTGAATTGTCTCAAGCCAGGACAGTTGGTAGGATTTCGCAAGCCCAGGCCAGATGGTGGGGGGTGAATGTAATGCGACATGAATCCCAGGTCCCGGTTGAGGCCGTACTCATGCGTGCGGAACTTGGCTATAAGTTTCTGCTCGGCGATTCTGCGCTGTCGCGCGTCCCGAAGGCCGCCTTGGAGAACGCTTACCCGGAGATCAGAGGCTGAATGCCCTTGACTGCTGAAGTATTCCCTGACTGGAAGGGAACATTCCTGCCTGGCGATTGTCGCACGATGCCTAGACAACGTTGGCCGAGTCGCACGAGTATGTGACGCGTACCTGGTGGGTGGTGTTCTCACGTGTAATGGTGATATCCATGTCGATGATCTGGCACGTCTTGCAGAGATTGCCATGGCAGGGTTGTGTGGTGTTGTGGTCGCTGTTCTGAAGGCTGGGTAGTTTGCTGCAAACAACGGTTTGTTTGAGGTTGCGCGGTTGTTTGAAGGCAAGTAATGGGGGTGTGGGGATGACCTTGGCAAGATCATAGAAAATAGGCGACATTTTAGATAGAGGATCTGGATCGGCGCAGGCTGGGAGGGCCGAAGGGCCTGTTCCTGTGCTGTAATTTTCTTTTGCTCTTTGTTCTTTTTGTTCAGTCCAAACAGGGCAGTGAAAACAATGAAAGTTGTAACACTGACCTGGGAGCTCCACATGCCCATTCCTGGATGGAGAACAGCTGTGACTTGTGTTTCAACCCCTCAGGTACATTAGCTGCGAGACATTCAATCCTCTCCGGCAGTGGGCTGTGATTGACAGCTTCCACAAAACAGCTGTGAGCCTTGCTCCATCCATCTGTTTCATTCTAAATGCTGGAACTACAATGTTTACAAACATCAGCCACATCAAAGGTAGGGGGGGCCTTGCCCAGTGAAGTGGTCAAAGGCGGGGGTTTTCTGGGGGCTCGAGAAGTTTGGAGGGGGGGGGCGAAGGTGGGGAGGGGTCTAGAAAGCGGGTGGAGGGGGTTTGAAAGGTAGGGGAGGTGGGGCGTGTAAGTGTGGGCTGGACTGGGGAGTTGAATACCGGTGTATTTAGTAATTGACTTTTCCACCCTGGGAGAAAGCTTCTGACCATCCACTCTGTCCACGCCCCTCATAATCTTGTAGACCTCTATCAAGTGGCCCCTCAACGTCCGTCGTTCCAGTGAGAACAAACTGAGTTTATTCAACCTCTCCTCATAGCTAATGCCCTCCATACCAGGCAACATCCTGATAAACCTCTTCTGTAACCTCTCCAAAGCCTCCACATCCTTCTGGTAGTGAGGAATTGAACAAACGAATGTGATATTAAATGGGATAATTAGTTAGAATAATGTAGAGGATAGAGCCGGTCTGATGGTAGTGTGTTAGCATGGCAATGAACAAAGGAATTGAGCAAAGCATGGCCAGGAAGGGGGGAGGGGAGCCTCGTGCAGAGGATGGTGAAAAGGATGCTGGGTAACAAGAGCCCCAGGGTTGAGGAATGCGAAGTGAGCCAATCAGGATATATGGCCAAGTCAGGAGGCGTATCGGATGACCTACGGGAATCTTGTATGTGAAACTTGATGCCATTTGAATGATATGTATAGAAGATCTCTTTGTCCTCGGTCTCACTCTGGAAGTTTCAGGAGACTGTATGTGTCCTGAGTCTCTATAGAGCGGGTCAGCCTACAGATCCCTCTCGAGTTTTATTGAGACCAGACTGACGGGTAAAGAACTTAATTTGTCAGTAGTGCGGCGACCAGAATTGAACACGATACTCCAAGTGAGGGTTCTATCCAGCTGCGACATGACTCGCCAGTTTTGAAACTCAACATCCCGGCTGATGAAGGCAAGCCTGCCGTTTGCCTTCTCGACGACGGGCTCCACCTGCATCGCCACTTCCAGTGACCTGTGGACCTGCACATTACTACTCCAGTGGGAAATGCACGGCCGAAACATTCAGCCTTACACAGGGTCAGCGTGAGAGCAGCTGATGTCACACACACACAATTTACAGTGCAGAAGGAGGCCATTCGGCCCATCGAGTCTGCACCGGCTCTTGGAAAGAGCACCCTACCCAAGGTCAACACCTCCACCCTATCCCCATAACCCAGTAACGCCACCCAACACTAAGGGCAATTTTGGACACTAAGGGCAATTTATCATGGCCAATCCACCTAACCTGCCCATCTTTGGACTGTGGGAGGAAACTGGAGCACCCGGAGGAAACCCACACACACACGGGGAGGATGTGCAGACTCCGCACAGACAGTGACCCAGCCGGGAATCGAACCTGGGACCCTGGAGCTGTGAAGCATTTGTGCTATCCACAATGCTACCGTGCTGATCCAGGCTATGTGTCTCATTCGTGTTGATCGAGAACCAGAGGATGGTCACAGCACAGTGGAGGCTGTTCGGCCCATCCATCCTGCCTGTGCTGGCTCCACTCTCCCACATGTATAGGTTAAACCAGGAGGAAGATGTTCAGCAGCCCCGTTGGGACCTGTTTTATCGTTATTGAACTTTGCTATTGGACTTGTATCAGCATCAGCGATGCTGATGTACCCAGAGAGGGAGAGAGAGACAAAGGACTATCGTTATGATAGATTCATGTCTCTTGCCTTGACGAAAATTTCTCATTTATATTATTGTATTATTATATATTTTATATTTCTTACAGGAGATCACTGCACACACGACTTAGCAAGTTATTGAGTTATTTTGTGCTGTTACAATCAAACCCTGGAGTAGATTACATTGTGACATTTACCACAGATGGTGCTGCCAATTGCCGTCACTGTGAAACATGTTTATTACAGCTCTGCTCCAATTGTCAAGAAAAGGGAAATGTATCTTCTTGTAATTATTGTTAAGAGAAGCTCGACAGATAAAACTGTTCTCTTTGCAGCTCCCTGTTGGGTAGGTTGTACTTCCCAGTTCTTCATAAGATTTAGTGCGGGTTTTGTTTTTAATCGTATGAATCTTAGTCTTGTTTGCATCATTCGCAGGATTGTAGACAATCGCTGTATTCGTCACCATCCTCTCTCCACCCCCCCCCCCCCCCCCCCCCCCCCCCGCCGGCCGCCGCCGTGCTCACTGACATTGGGTCTGCCTGTGCCGCCATTTGTAAAATTCTCATCCGTGTTTTCACATCCCTCCCTGGCCTCGTGCCCTCCCCATCTCTGGAAATCGCTCCCCCATTCCCTGCAGATCCTCCGGGATCTCTGCGCTCCTCAAATCCCGGTCTCCTGTGCATCCCCAATTCTCATCACTCCCCGAGCGAACAGCCGTGCCTTCAGCTGACTGAGCCCCCAAGCTCTGGAACTCACTCCCCAAACTCTCTGCTTCCGCCCTCCCCTCCTTTTAAGTCACTTCCCTTTAACCAAACCTGTGGTCACTGCCTTAATGTCTCCTTATGTGCTTTGGTGACAAATTATGCTTTTGGGCGGCACGCTCGCACAGTGGTTGGCACAGTTGCTTCACAGGGCCCGGGTTCAATTCCTGGCTTGGGTCACTGTCTGTGCGGAGCCTGCATGTTCTCCCCGTGTCTGCGTTGATGTGTTGGCTGGTGTAGGCTTGAGAGATGAACAGACACTGATGAAGGTTCAACTCAATTTTATTAACTAGCTTCTAACTAACTAACTAACACACGGTGACTGTGGGTCTAAGTGATGCTAACTTAAACTAGAGACCTAAGCCTTGTCCGAACCAGTTGATTCTCTCAGCACGTGGTGTGAGTCTGTGCTGGGCTGGATGAGTTCTTGTTACACTGAGAGGCAGCACCCAGAATGAGCGGGAACCGTGGTGCCCTCTGCCTTTATAGTGTGTGTATTCTAACTGGTGATTGGCTGTGGTGTTTCTACATGTTGATTGGTCCCTGTGTGTGTCCATCAGTGTGTGTCTGCACCATGATATATTGGTGTATATTATGACATGCGTGGGTTTCCTCCGGGTGCTCCGGTTTCCTCCCATAAGTCCCGAAAGACGTGCTTGTTAGGTGAATTGGACTTTCTGAATTCTGTGTACCCAAACAGGCGCCGGAACGTGGCGACGAGGGGCTTTTCACAGTAACTTCATTTGAAGCCTACTTGCGACAATAAAGATTATTATTATTTATAATCGTTCCCATTAAGCACATGGGCTGTTCAACTAGGTGAAGAGGGCGATGTGTTAATACAAGCTGGTGGTGTTATTATTGTACACACCCACTTTCAAGAGAGCAGCCATTGCTTATGCAAAGATAGTGTGTAACATTCTGGAAGATGCCAACAACAACGGTAACACAAGGAATTGGACACAACCTATTTGTTTGGATAGTTAGCAGGCAGGAGACGGGTTGTCGGACTAATGGGTATGGACTTAATTGGGTAAGATGTCTCCAGTGGTGCCACACAGCCACCTATATTTATAAATGAATTGGATGACGTAAAGACAGTCGATGCCGTTATTAAGGGCAGAACTTTCTACACTTCAAACATTATCATGTGTGTGACGACTTACAGGTTCCAACCCCAGTTGTGCCGGATGTTCAACCCCATAACACAATCACATGGAAAAGCAGCCAGTGAAGAGGCCCATTCCGTGTTGGACATGCAGTGAAGGTCACTGGGCGTAATATGAAAAGAACCCCAGGCATCTCTTCAGGGCCTTGGGGCAGTGGGGAAGGGGGAGTTGCATACGGTCGGGATCGGCTCCTGGAACCCCGTTTTCCACGACGTAGCCGAGGATGGCTAGTCTGGTTGTGCGGAAAACGCATTTCTCCTTGTTGCAAGTGAGGTTAAGGGTTCGGGCAGTTTGGGGAAATCTCTGGAGGTTGGCGTCGTGGTCCTGCTGATCATGGCTGCAGATGGTAACGTTGTCCAAGTACGGAAATGTGGCCCGCAGCCCGTACTGGTCCACCATTCGGTCCATTGTTCGTTGGAACACCGAGACCCCGTTCGTGACGCCAAAGGGGACCCGGAGGAAGTGGAAGAGGCAGCCGTCTGCCTCAAAAGCGGTGTAGTGGCAGTCCTCCGGGCGGATTGGGAGCTGGTGGTATGCAGATTTCAGATACACCGTGGAGAACACCCAGTAGTGTGCAATCTGATTAACCATGTCTGCAATCCGGGGAAGGGGCTACGCATCGAGTTGCATGTACCGGTTTATGGTTTGGCTGTAATCTACAACCATCCAGTTCTTTTCCCCGGTCCTGACGATCACCACCTGGGCTCTCCAGGGGCTATTGCTGGCCTCGATGACCCCCTCCCGCAAGAGTCGCTGGACCTCAGACCTGATCCTCGGACCTGATAAAAGTCCTGTCCTGGATGCTGTACCGCCTGCTTCTGGTGGCGACTGGTTTGCAGTCGGCAGTGAGGTTTGTGAAGAGCGGGGGAGGGTCGACCTTTAGGGTCGCGAGGCTATATATGGTGAATGGGGGTAGGGCACGCCGAAGGCTCCTGAGGTTACATTGGAAATCCAGTCCCAATAGAAGAGGAGCGCAGAGGTCGGGGAGCACATATAATTTAAAATTGGCGAACTCGGAGACCTGTATTGTGAGGGTTGCGGTAGTGCACCCTGGGACCTGTACCGAGTGCGACTCGGAGGCGAAGGAGATGGTTTGATGCGCCGGGAAGGTTGGGAACGAAAAGCGTCCTAGCATGTCCAGAAGAATGAAGCTCTCTGTGCTCCCGAAGTCAAAGAGGCAGAGCGTCTCATGTCCGTTCACCCGGACGGTCATCACAGAGCTCCGGAGGTGTTTGCGTCACGACTGATCAAGGGTGACCGCGCTGACTTGCGGGTAGCCGGCGTGATCGAAGGTGCGGTGAAGGTCCCAAGATAGCAGCCCCCCGTCGGTCGCACGTGTCGGGCGGTGAGGAAGATGGCGTCCAAGATGGCGGCCCCCATGAATCGCCCGTGGCGGGCCGCGTGGGCTAGGATGGCCAAGCTGGCAGCCCCCGTGAGTCGCACATATTGTGCGGGCTTGGAGATGGCTGCCCCCACGGACAGCACGAGGCCGATGACGCATCTGGGAGGGTTGGAGCCGGCAGACACGCTGCCGCACTGCGGGATCTGCGGGCCTGTGAGTCCGAGGGTCGGGCCTGCGATTTAGACTTTTTGGACCTGGCCAGGCAAACTTTAGCAAAGTGTCCTTTTCTCCCGCAGTCACTGCAGTTCGCGTTCTGGGCCGGGCAGCGTCGCCTGGGGTGTTGAGGCTGGCCGCAGAAATAACAGGGTAGCCCCCCCCCCAAGGTGGGCGTGGCACAGGCCTGGGGTATTCTTTGGTAGGGGGTCCACGAGGGGGTTGCATGATCGGACGGGAGTGCGTTAAGGCTTTGGAACGCTGCTTCCAGAGGGGAGGCTAACTATACCGTCTCTTCCAGGTCTAGGGCACCTTTTTGAGTAGGCGCTGATTCACATAGTTGGACCTGACTTCAGCCACGTAGGTGTCCCGGATGGCGAGGCCCATATGTTGAGTGGCCGTAACGGCCTGGTAATTGCAGCTTCGTGCAAGGACTTTGAGGTCGTGTAGGTACTCTTCCAGCAATTCCCCGGGACGCTGGCGGCGAGTGGTGAGGAGATGCCGCACATATACCTCGTTCACGGGCCTTACGTAGAGGCGGTCTAGCATCGCGAGGGCGTCTGCATAGGTGAGGCTTCCTCAAGTTGAACAGAGATTCGATGGCTCACCCGTGCGTGGAGGAGACTCAGCTTCTGTTCGTCGGAGGTGGAAGGCGAGGAGGAGGCGGCGAGGTACGCCTTGAAACTGCGGAGCCAGTGCGAAAAAATCTCTTTCGACTCAGCGGCCTGCGGATCGAGTTCCAGTCAGTCAGGTTTGAGGGCCGATTCCAGAGTGGCATTGTAGTTGATTAAATTGATGTGACCATCAATTCACACAAAACCAGGAGTAGAAGTAAACTGTGGCTGCGATCAACTAGAACAGTGCCTGCCTGCGACTGACCTGTTAGTGGGAGCCGCCTACAGGGCGACTGCTCTTTATACCTCCCCTCAAGGGGTGGAGTCAGGGGCGGAGCCCACACAGGCCCCAACATGCTACATTATAGGTAATACCATACAATGGTCCATAGGTGGAGCCCACATGGGCAACAGCGTAATACAGATAAGCACATGGTGAATTGTTACAGCAATACATTCACCACAGCGTACGGGGAGTATAGTAGGGGGCTAAGTACGCAGCCTTGCGGGGCCCCGGTGTTGAGGACTATCTTGGAGGAGGTTTGTTATTTATCCTTACTGATTGTGGTCTGTGGGTCAGAAAGTCGAGGATCCAGTTGCAGAGGGAGGAGCCAAGTCCTAGGTTTTGGAGCTTTGATATGAGCTTGGCTGAGATTATGCTGCTGAAGACGGAGCTGTAGTCAATAAATAGGAGTCTGATGTACGATTCCTTGTCGTGATGCTTTGGGGATGAGTGTAGGGCCAGGGAGATGCCGTCTGCTGTGGACCGGTTGCGGCGGAGTGTGAACTGCAGTGGATCTCGGCATCCTGGGAGTATGGAGGTGATGCGCTTCATGACCAACCCCTCGAAGCACTTCATTACGATTGGACTCAGGGCCACTGGACGGTAGTCATTGAGGCACATTGCCTGGTTCTTCTTTGGCACCGGTATGATGGTGGTCTTGGTGAAGCAGGTGGGGACCTCGGAGTGGAGTAGGGACAGGTTAAAGATGTCCGTCAACACATTTACCAGCTCGTCCGCGCATGCTCTGGGTGCACAACCAGGGATCCCGTCCGGGCCCATCGCCTTCCAAGGGTTCACTTTCAGGAAGGCCGATCTGACTTTGCACCTGTGGTGGTAGGTATGGGTGAGTTATGGGCTGCTGGGGCACTCGACAGCGGATTGTTGGTTACCTGCTCGAACCGAGCATAGAAAGCATTGAGTTCATCGGGGAGGGGTGCGCTGCTGCCAGAGATACTGCTCGGCTTCGCTTTGTAGCCCGTTATGTTACAACCGGAGAGTCTGTAACGCTAGTCTGCGACTCGAACTTGGTCTGATATTCTCTCTTGGCATCTCGGATGGCTTTGCGGTGATCGTACCTGGATTTCTTGTATAGATCAGGGTCGTCTGACTTGAACGCCTCAGAACTGTCCTTCAGTAGGGAGTCAATCTCGCGATTGGGGTTGGGGAACGTACGTACTGCTTTCTTTGGCACGCAGTCATCCACACATTTGCTGATGAAGTCTGTGACGGTGGTGGCATACTCATTTAAGTTGGTCACTGAGTTCTTAAATATGGACCAGTCCACTGTCTCCATGCAGTCACGTAAGAGCTCTTCTGTCTCCTCGGACCAGCACTGCACAACCTTCTTAGCTGGATTCTCCCGCTTGAGTTTCTGCTTGTAAGCCGGGAGGAGCACCATCTTATGGTCTGATTTCCCAAAGTGCGGTCGGGGGATGGAACGGTAGGCTCCCTTGATTTTTGAGTAGCAGTGGTCAAGAGTGTTGTCCCCCCTGGCAGGACAGGAGATGTGCTGGTGGAATTTTGGCAGTACACTCTTGAGGTTGGCCTTGTTTTTTTTTTATTATTAAGGGGCAATTTAGTGTGGCCAATCCACCTACTCTGCACATTTTTGGGTTGTGGGGGCGAAACCCACGAGACACGGTGAGAATGTGCAAACTCCACACGGACAGTGACCCAGAGCCGGGATTCGAACCTGGGACCTCAGCGCCGTGAGGCGGTTGTGCTAACCACTAGGCCACCGTGCTGCCCTAGGTTGGCCTTGTTGAAGTCTCCGGCCACGATGAACAAGGCCTCCGGGTGTTCGTAGTTGTTTATGACTGTGTACAGTTCATCCAGCGCCTTCCTCACCTCTGCCTGGGGTGGGATGTAGAACGCTGTGATAATGGCTGAAGTGAACTCACGTGGAAGATAGTATGGGCGGCACTTCACGGTCAGATATTCCAGGTCCGTGACGGTGCTCACGAGGTTTCTGTTCCTGTTCCAGTGCCTCCCCATCCTTATCCCGAAGGACTTTTTCAGGCGGGTTAACAGGAGCATTACGGGGTTTGTGTGGGCACACGGGACTCCAAGGGTGAGACGGGTGTTCTTGGAGCGGGGCAGGGATGGGGGGCTGGCGTTGCCCAACCTCTGTGGGTATTACTGGGCTGCCAACGCAGCGATGGTGCGTAAGTGGGTAATGGACGGGGAGGGGGCGGCATGGAAGAGGCTGGAGATGGCATCCTGTGTGGGTACGAGCCTGGAAGCGCTTGCAACGGCGCCGCTGCCACTCCCTCCGACGAGGTATACCACGAGCCCGGTGGTGGCAGCTACCCTCAAGATTTGGGGGCAATGGAGGCGGCACAGTGGGGAGGTGGGGACCTCGATGGGGTCCCCGATACAGGGGAGCCACCGGTTTGTTCCGGAGAGAATTGATGGCGGGTTCCTGAGTTGGCACAGGGCAGGTGTCAGGAGGCTGGGGGACCTGTTCATAGACAGGAAGTTTGTGAGCCTGGGTGAGCTGGAAGGGAAGTTCAGGCTCCCCCCGGGGAACACCTTTAGGTACATGCAAGTAAGGGCGTTTGTCAGACGGCAGGTGGCGGGGTTCCCCCTGCTGCTGCCGCGTGGGGTCCAGGACAGGGTGCTCTCGGGGGTATGGGTTGGAGAGGGGAGGATCTCGGAAGTGTACCAGGTGATGCAGGAGGTAGACGAGGCCTCGGTGGAGTAGCTGAAAGATAAATGGGAGGAGGAGCTGGGTGAGGAGATTGAGGAGGGGACATGGGCAGATGCCCTAGAAAGGGTGAACTCCTCCTCTTCGTGTGCGAGGCTTAGCCTCATACAGTTTAAGGTACTGCATAGGGCTCATATGACTGGGACAAGGATGAGCCGGTTTTTTGGGACTGAGACAGGTGTATTAATTGCTCAGGGAGCCCAGCAAACCATGTCCACATGTTCTGGGCATGCCCAGCGCTGGGGGAATATTGGAAGGGTGTAGCAAGGACAGTATCGAGAGTGGTAGGATCCAGGGTCAATCCAGGCTGGGGACTCGCAATATTTGGGGTTGCAGTGGAGCCGGGAGTGCAGGAGGCGAAAGAGGCCGGTGTTCTGGCCTTTGCGTCCCTCGTAGCCCGGCGGAGGATTCTTCTTCAGTGGAAGGATGCGAGGCCCCCAAGCGTGGAGGCCTGGGTCAACGATATGGCGGGGTTTATTAAATTGGAGAGGGTGAAATTTGCCCTAAGGGGGTCAGTGCAGGGGTTTTTCAGGAGATGGCAACCACTAGATCTCCTGGCAGAACGGTAAAAACAAAAGGTCAGCAGCAGCAGCAACCCGGGGGTGGGGATGGGGGTGGGGGGGTGGGGGGGGGGAGGGGTTGTCTCTTTGTTCTTGTTTTGGGTTGAATATCTGTTTTTTGCCAATGACGGGCGTTAATTTATTGTTTCTCTTTTGTATTTACGGCGGGGCGGGGGGGGGGGGTTCTGTTTTTTTTTGTTCTTAGAATTGTCTGTTATTGTTTTCTTTTTTGTGAAAATGTGAACATTTCAATAAAAATTACTTTTCAAAAAAGAAGGTATTCCAGGTCTGGGGAGCAGTAGGTCGCCAGGATCGCCAGATCCAAGCACCAAAGGAGTTGATGAGGAGGCAAACCCCTCCACCCTTCGCTTTGCCTGAAGATGCCGTGCGGTCCGCCCGGTGAATAGAGAAGCCTTCAGGTTGTATGGCACAGTCCGGTGAGGCGGGGGTGAGCCATGTCTCTGTGAAACAGAGCACACGGCAGTCTCTAACTTCCCTCTGAGAGGTAGGTCCAGCGTTAAGTTCATCCAAACCTGTTTTACTTTTGTAAAGAAACCTCTCTGGGTAGGGTCACTGGGAGGGGCCTCTCGGGGTCGAGTCGCTGGGCGGGGCCTCTCCGGGTCACTGGGCGGGGCCTCTCCGGGTCACTGGGAGGGGCCTCTCTGGGTCGGGTCGCTGGGCGGGGCCACTCTGGGTCGGGTCACTGGGCGGGGCCTCTCTGGGTCGGGTCGCTGGGCGGGGCTTCTCGGGGTCGGGTCGCTGGGCGGGGCCTCTCTGGGTCGGGTCACTGGGCGGGGCCTCTCCGGGTCGGGTCGCTGGGCGGTGCCTCTCTGGGTCGGTTTGCTGGGCGGGGCCTCTCCAGGTCGGGTCACTGGGGTGGGCCTCTCTGGGTAGGGTCGCTGGGCGGGGCCTCTGTGGGTCGAGTCGCTGGGCGGGGCCTCTCCGGGTCGGGTCACTGGGCGGGGTCTCTCTGGGTCAGGTCACTGGGCGGGGCCTTTCCGGGTTGGGTCACTGGGAGGGACCTCTCTGGGTCGAGTCGCTGGGCGTGGCCTCTCTGGGCCGGGTCGCTGGGCGGGGCCCCTCTGGGTCGGGTCGCTGGGCGTGGCCTCTCTGGGTAGGGTCGCTGGGAGGAGCCTCTCTGGGTCTGGTCACTCGGCGGGGCCTCTCTGGGTCGGGCTGCTGGGCGGGGCCTCTACGGGTCTCTGGGTGGGGCGTCTCCGGGTCGCTGGGCGGGGCCTCTCCGGGTCGGGTTGCTGGGCGGGGCATCTACGGGTCACTGGGTGGGGCGTCTCCGGGTCGCTGGGCGGGGCCTCTCTGGGCCGGGTCGCTGGGCGGGGCCTCTCTGGGTCGGGTCGCTGGGCGGGGCCTCTCCGGGTCAGGTTGCTGGGCGGGGCCTCTCCGGGTCGGGTCACTGGGAGGGGCCTCTCTGGGCCGGGTCGCTGGGCGGGGCCTCTCTGGGTCGGGTCGCTGGGCGGGGCCTCTCTGGGTCGGGTCACTGGGCGGGGCCTCTCTGGGTCGGGTCGCTGGGCGGGGCCTCTCTGGGTCGGGTCGCTGGGCGGGGCCTCTCGGGGTCGGGTCGCTGGGCGGGGCCTCTCCAGGTCGGGTCACTGGGGGGGCCTCTCTGGGTAGGGTTTCTGGGCGGGGCCTCTGCGGGTCAAGTCACTGGGCGGGGCCTCTCCGGGTCGGGTCACTGGGCGGGGCCTCTCTGGGTCAGGTCGCTGGGCGGGGCTTCTCGGGGTCGAGTCGCTGGGCGGGGCCTCTCTGGATCGGGTCGCTGGGCGGGGCCTCTCGGGGTCGGGTCGCTGGGCGGGGCCTCTCCAGGTCGGGTCACTGGGGGGCCTCTCTGGGTCAGGTCGCTGGGCGGGGCCTCTCGGGGTCGAGTCGCTGGACGGGGCCTCTCTGGGTCAGGTCACTGGGCGGGGCCTCTCTGGGTCAGGTCACTGGGCGGGGCCTCTCTGGGTCGGGTCACTGGGAGGGGCCTCTCTGGGTCGAGTCGCTGGGCGTGGCCTCTCTGGGTAGGGTCGCTGGGAGGGGCCTCTCTGGGTTGGGTCGCTGGGCGGGGCCTCTCTGGGTCGGGTCGCTCGGCGGGGCCTCTCGGGGTCGGGTTGCTGGGCGGGGCCTCTACGGGTCTCTGGGTGGGGCGTCTCCGGGTCACTGGGCGGGGCCTCTCCAGGTCGGGCCGCTGGGCGGGGCCTCTCGGGGTCGAGTCGCTGGGCGGGGCCTCTCCAGGTCGGGCCGCTGGGCGGGGCCTCTCGGGGTTGAGTCGCTGGGCGGGGCCTCTCTGGGTCGGGTTGCTGGGCGGGGCCTCTCCGGGTCACTGGCCGGGGCCTATCGGGGTCGAGTAGCTGGGCGGGGCCTCTCTGGGTCGGGTTTCTGGGCGGGGCCTCTCCGGGTCACTGGGCGGGGCCTCTCGGGGTCGAGTCGCTGGGCGGGGCCTCTCTGGGTCGGGTTTCTGGGCGGGGCCTCTCCGGGTCACTGGCCGGGGCCTATCGGGGTCGAGTAGCTGGGCGGGGCCTCTCTGGGTCGGGTTGCTGGGCGGGGCCTCTCTGGGTCGGGTTGCTGGGCGGGGTCTCTCCGGGTCGGGTAGCTGGGCGGGGCCTCTCTGGGTCGGGTCGCTGGACGGAGTCTGTCTGGGTCGGGTCGCTGGGAGGGGCCTCGCCGGGTCGGGTAGCTGGGCAGGGCCTCTCGGGGTCGGGTCACTGGGCGGAGTCTGTCATGGGTCAGGTCGCTGGGAGGAGCCTCTCTGGGTCGGGTCGCTGGGCAGGGCCTCTCCGGGTCGGGTCAAAAGGTCTCCACGGACTCGGAGGATCTTCAAACCTGCAAGGGAAGATAAAATTGTGCAATAATCCACAAACAGCCCCATTTCTGTCCTTATTGTTATTTACAGCACAGAAGGAGGCCATTCGGCCCATTGTGTCTGCACTGGCTCCCGAAAGAGCCCCCAAGCTCGTCCCACTTCCCAGCCCTATATCTGTAGCCCTCTAATTTCATCACTTTCAAATATATATCTAGCTCTCTTTTGAAACCTTGAATGGAATCCAGCTCCAGCACTCTCCCGGGCAGCGCATTCCAAACCCCAACAACTCTCTGAGTGAAGAGGTTTCTCCTCATCTCACTCCGAGCTCCCTCGCTGACCATCTTGAAATTGTGACCCCTCGTCACTGACAGAACGACCGGCGGAGAGTTTTCCCCCTGATTCCCATTGACTCCAGTTTAGCTCGGGCTCCTTGATGCCATACCTGGTCAGATGGCAGCCTTGATGTCAAAGGCAGTCATTCTTCAAGGTGGCAAGGTGGCACATTGGTTAGCACTAATGCCTCACAGTGCCAGGCACTCAATTCCGGCCTCGGGTCACTGTCTGTGCGGAGTCTGCACGTTCTCCCCGTGTCTGCGTGGGTTTCCTCCGGGTGCTCCGGTTTCCTCCCACAGTCCAAAGATGTGCAGGTTCGGTGGATTGGCCATGATTAATTGCCCCTAGGTGGGGTTACGGGGAAAGGGTGGAGGATTGGGCCTAGTTAGGGTGCTCTTTCAGAGGGTCGGTGCAGATTTGATGGCCGAACGGCCTCCTTCTGCGCTCTAGGGATTCTATGATTCTACGAAAAGGCGGCGGAGCGTAGGCTTTGAATATTTTGAAGGTAGATAGACTCTTGATCAGGGTGAAAGGTTATTGGGGTAGGCTTGAGGAGCCGAGGGCCCCAGTCCTGCTCCTAATTTGCATGTTCGAAATGACCCTGGGTCACTGTCCGTGTGGAGTTTGCACATTCTCCCAGTGTCTGCGTGGGTTTCACCCCCACAACCCAAAGATGTGCAGGCTAGGTGGATTGGCCACGCTAAATTGCCCCTTAATTGGATAAAATGAAATGGCTACTCTAAAATTAATTTTTTAAAAAGACAAAAAAAAAAGGCAGTCGTTCTTACCTCACCCTGGGAGTTCTAGATACAAGCTGACATCAATGTTATGAGAGACCGCAGGAGGAGATATTCGGCGGGATTCTCTGGGATTTGCGGCGTAATTGGGGGGGCGGGGGGGGCGGCACCTTTTCACAATGCTCCGCCCAATCCAAAGCGGCGCATGTCGCGTGTGGCATCATGTGCCGGGGACTCGGCATGGCAGCTGCGGACTCAGCCCAGCGCCACCACAGTCGGGGGAGGGCTGATCCGCGGGCAGGGGCTGGGGGCACCGTGCGGGAGGGGGGTGGGGCTGATCCGCGGGCAGGGGCTGGGGGCACCGTGCGGGAGGGGGGTGGGGCTGATCCGCGGGCAGGGGCTGGGGGCACCGTGCGGGAGGGGGGTGGGGGTGATCCGCGGGCAGGGGCTGGGGGCACCGTGCGGGAGGGGGGTGGGGGTGATCCGCGGGCAGGGGCTGGGGGCACCGTGCGGGAGGGGGGTGGGGGTGATCCGCGGGCAGGGGCTGGGAGCACCGTGCGGGAGGGGGGTGGGGGTGATCCGCGGGCAGGGGCTGGGGGCACCGTGCGGGAGGGGGGTGGGGGTGATCCGCGGGCAGGGGCTGGGGGCACCGTGCGGGAGGGGGGTGGGGCTGATCCGCGGGCAGGGGCTGGGGGCACCGTGCGGGAGGGGGCTGGGGGTGATCCGCGGGCAGGGGCTGGGAGCACCGTGCGGGAGGGGGGTGGGGGTGATCCGCGGGCAGAGGCTGGGGGTACCGTGCGGGAGGGGGGTGGGGGTGATCCGCGGGCAGGGGCTGGGGGCACCGTGCGGGAGGGGGGTGGGGGTGATCCGCGGGCAGAGGCTGGGGGTACCGTGCGGGAGGGGGGTGGGGGTGATCCGCGGGCAGGGGCTGGGGGCACCGTGCGGGAGGGGGGTGGGGGTGATCCGTGGGCAGGGGCTGGGGGCACCGTGCGGGAGGGGGGTGGGGGTGATCCTTGGGCAGGGGCTGGGGGCACCGTGCGGGAGGGGGGTGGGGGTGATCCGGGGCAGGGGCTGGGGGCATCGTGCGGGAGGGGGGTGGGGGTGGTCCGTGGGCAGGGGCTGGGGGCACCGTGCGGGAGGGGGGTGGGGGTGATCCGCGGGCAGGGGCTGGGGGCACCGTGCGGGAGGGGGGTGGGGGTGGTCCGGGGCGCGCGAGCTGGCCAAAGCGGGGGTGGCAGGGCAGTATTTTGCAGGCCGGGTCTGCACGCGGCCGATGCCATATTGCAAAGCCCGGCTCCTGCAGGCCACCACCGTGCGCATGCCGCAGTCACGGACCCGGCAATTCTCCAGGCCGTATTGGCAGCTGGAGCAGGGTGCTCTACGCTGCCATCCTGCCAGCCCCCGCCAGCCAAACCATCACCATTCCCACGCCAGCATCAGGACACAGTCTCAATATCGGAGATTCCAGCCCATTATATTCCAACAGTGACTGCACTTCAAAGGTATTTTTTTGGCTGTGATGCATTTTTTAAATTCAAATTTAACATTTTATTGTTGTCACAAGTAGGCTTACATTAACACTGCAATGAAGTTACTGTGAAAAGCCCCTAGTCGCCACACTCCGGCGCCTGTTCGGGTACACAGAGGGAGAATTCAGAATGTCCAATTCACCTAACAGCACGTCTTTCGGGACTTGTGGGAGGAAGCCGGAGCGCCCGGAGGGAACCCACGCAGACACGGGGAGAACGTGCAGACTCCGCACAGACAGTGACCCAAGCCGGGAATCGATTTGGGTCCCAAGCTGGGGCCCTGGAGCTGTGAAGCAACGGTGCTAACCACTGTGCCACTGTGAAGTTGTCCAGTGGTCAATAAGCTGCTATACCAATGGAAGTCTGTCTTCTCTTCAAGTTGGCCCTTTGCGAACCCATCCTTGATAACTCTCAGCCAATGTCTCCATCTCCCACTGAGTTCCTGGTGTGTGTGCCCTGGAGTGCGAGAGAGATTCTCCCCGGACCCGACTTCAGAGCCTCACGATCGCTGCTATTCAGTCCCTGGAATTTAATTAACCGCAGGCAAAATCGCCCTTTGCAAAGGATGAAAAACTGAGAACGGAATGGAATATCCTGGAGGCAAACGAATTCCATTGATTTCTCCATTTACAGTCAGTGGTCATGGAAGCGAAATTCAGCTTCCGGCATAATGTGGGGATTTGTGAGGGCGGGTGTACCTTTACTCACTTCATGCAAACTTCATGAATAATGAAACAATTCCAGCACTATATTTAGAGGTTGTTTGAAGTGTCGTAGAGGAAGATGAAATCTAATGTATAACAGAGAAGGGAACCGTAATGCAGGGCTGTGAGGAGGAGGTGGTACTAATTGGATAACTCTCTCAAAGGCACAGAAGTGATGGATCGAATGGCCTCCCTCTGTGCTGTACTGCCCTGTCTCTGCCAATTCCTGCTGGGCCCCCCTGTCTGGGCTCCCTGGGCTATTTTGAAACCATTTATAAAGCCTTTACAACCCATTTGTAATTGCCCCGGCCTGTACCATTTTACATATTGCACTGTCAGAGGGTCAGTACTGAGGGAGTGCCGCACTGTCAGAGGGTCAGTACTGAGGGAGTGCCGCACTGTCAGAGGATCAGTACTGAGGGAGTGCGGCACTGTCAGAGGGTCAGTACTGAGGGAGTGCTGCACTGTCAGCCGGTCAGTACTGAGGGAGTGCCGCACTGTCAGAGGGTCAGTACTGAGGGAGTGCTGCACTGTCAGAGGGTCAGTACTGAGGGAGTGCTGCACTGTCAGAGGGTCAGTACTGAGGAAGTGCTGTACTGTCAGAGGGTCAGTACTGAGGGAGTGCTGCACTGTCAGAGGGTCAGTACTGAGGGAGTGCCGCACTGTCAGAGGGTCAGTACTGAGGGAGTGCTGCACTGTCAGCCGGTCAGTACTGAGGGAGCACTGGACTGTCAGAGGGTCAGTACTGAGGGAGTGCTGTACTGTCAGAGGGTCAGTACTGAGGGAGTGCTGCACTGTCAGAGGGTCAGTACTGAGGGAGTGCTGCACTGTCAGAGGGTCAGTACTGAGGGAGTGCTGCACTGCCAGAGGGTCAGTACTGAGGGAGTGCTGCACTGTCAGAGGGTCAGTACTGAGGGAGTGCTGCACTGTCAGAGGGTCAGTACTGAGGGAGTGCCGCACTGTCAGAGAGTCAGTACTGAGGGAGTGCTGCACTGTCAGAGGGTCAGTACTGAGGGAGTGCTGCACTGTCAGAGGGTCAGTACTGAGGGAGTGCTGCACTGTCAGAGGGTCAGTACTGAGGGAGTGCCGCACTGTCAGAGGGTCAGTACTGATAGAGTACTGCACTGTCAGCCGGTCAGTACTGAGGGAGTGCTGCACTGTCAGAGGGTCAGTACTGAGGGAGTGCTGCACTGTCAGAGGGTCAGTACTGAGGGAGTGCTGCACTGTCAGCCGGTCAGTACTGAGGGAGTGCTGCACTGTCAGCCGGTCAGTACTGAGGGAGCACTGGACTGTCAGAGGGTCAGTACTGAGGGAGTGCTGTACTGTCAGAGGGTCAGTACTGAGGGAGTGCTGCACTGTCAGAGGGTCAGTACTGAGGGAGTGCTGCACTGTCAGAGGGTCAGTACTGAGGGAGTGCTGCACTGTCAGAGGGTCAGTACTGAGGGAGTGCTGCACTGTCAGAGGGTCAGTACTGAGGGAGTGCTGCACTGTCAGAGGGTCAGTACTGAGGGAGTGCCGCACTGTCAGAGAGTCAGTACTGAGGGAGTGCTGCACTGTCAGAGGGTCAGTACTGAGGGAGTGCTGCACTGTCAGAGGGTCAGTACTGAGGGAGTGCCGCACTGTCAGAGGGTCAGTACTGATAGAGTACTGCACTGTCAGAGGGTCAGTACTGAGGGAGTGCCGCACTGTCAGAGGGTCAGTACTGAGGGAGCTCTGCACTGTCAGAGGGTCAGTATTGAGGGAGTGCTGCACTGTCAGAGCGTCAGTACTGAGGGAGTGCCGCACTGTCAGAGGGTCAGTACTGAGGGAGAGCTGCACTGTCAGAGGGTCAGTACTGAGGGAGCACTGCACTGTCAGAGGGTCAGTACTGAGGGAGTGCCGCACTGTCAGAGGGTCAGTACTGAGGGAGCTCTGCACTGTCAGAGGGTCAGTACTGAGGGAGTGCTGCACTGTCAGAGGGTCAGTACTGAGGGAGTGCTGCACTGTCAGAGGGTCAGTACTGAGGGAGTGCCGCACTGTCAGAGAGTCAGTACTGAGGGAGTGCTGCTCTGTCAGAGGGTCAGTACTGAGGGAGTGCTGCACTGTCAGAGGGTCAGTACTGAGGGAGTGCTGCACTGTCAGAGGGTCAGTACTGAGGGAGTGCCGCACTGTCAGAGGGTCAGTACTGATAGAGTACTGCACTGTCAGAGGGTCAGTACTGAGGGAGTGCCGCACTGTCAGTGGGTCAGTACTGAGGGAGCTCTGCACTGTCAGAGGGTCAGTATTGAGGGAGTGCTGCACTGTCAGAGGGTCAGTACTGAGGGAGAGCTGCACTGTCAGATGGTCAGTACTGAGGGAGTGCCGCACTGTCAGAGGGTCAGTACTGAGGGAGCACTGCACTGTCAGAGGGTCAGTACTGAGGGAGTGCCGCACTGTCAGAGGGTCAGTACTGAGGGAGCTCAGCACTGTCAGAGGGTCAGTACTGAGGGAGTGCTGCACTGTCAGAGGGTCAGTACTGAGGGAGTGCTGCACTGTCAGAGGGTCAGTACTGAGGGAGTGCCGCACTGTCAGAGAGTCAGTACTGAGGGAGTGCTGCACTGTCAGAGGGTCAGTACTGAGGGAGTGCTGCACTGTCAGAGGGTCAGTACTGAGGGAGTGCCGCACTGTCAGAGGGTCAGTACTGATAGAGTACTGCACTGTCAGAGGGACAGTACTGAGGGAGTGCCGCACTGTCAGAGGGTCAGTACTGAGGGAGCTCTGCACTGTCAGAGGGTCAGTATTGAGGGAGTGCTGCACTGTCAGAGGGTCAGTACTGAGGGAGAGCTGCACTGTCAGATGGTCAGTACTGAGGGAGTGCCGCACTGTCAGAGGGTCAGTACTGAGGGAGTGCCGCTCTGTCAGAGGGTCAGTACTGAGGGAGTGCCGCTCTGTCAGAGGGTCAGTACTGAGGGAGTGCCGCTCTGTCAGAGGGTCAGTACTGAGGGAGTGCTGCACTGTCAGATGGTCAGTACTGAGGGAGTGCCGCACTGTCAGACACTCCGTATTGCTGGTCATCGAGCACTGACCTGTTGGATGGACAGTATAGTGCAAGAGGTGACCCCTCTTGGATGAGAGCTAAACTGGGGCTCTGTCTGCTTTTAATAGTGAATGTGAACAATTCCACTGCACTCGTTTGAGACACCGAGAGCCACTGACAGCGTTCACTTCCGTTTCTTACCATCACCCGCCATTGTACGAACTGCTCTTGGATTTACAAAATTGTCAATAAACTTTCTAAAATATAAGATTGGGAATTCTGCTAACTTTACTTGTTTTGGCATTAATCTGCAACAAATAATCCATCCAGGTAAAAATGGTGAGGATAATCGTGCAGCTTGTGCAGAGAAATTAAGTGAAATGAGACCTCAGCTGTCCAGATGTATTTCTTTCCAGGTCACCAGTGAATCTCTATCATTTGTGTTGACTGCAATGTTGATCAACAGTTGTTTTTTAAAAATTCATCTTTATTGCCGTACAGGGCGAAGCGCAGAGGCACGGTATTAAAAACAAGAACATCAACAAGATATGAGCGAAGGTGAAAGTCGCCACAGGCTGATTTCCCCTTTGAGGGGGTACCTGACAGGTGGCGGTTTGACTTGAGGGTCACCACATCTCAGGCGAGAGGCCAGGTTGAGGCCAGGTTGTTCACATTCACTATATGTTCTTAAATTCATCAGATACAGGAGCTGAATTAGGCCATTCGGCCCATTGAATCTGCTCTGCCATTCTATCATGGCTGGTATGTTCCCCACCTGCTCCCTACAATGTTACAGAGGTTACAATGTTACAATGTCCTCCCCCGAGGAAGGAGCAGTGCTCCGAAAGCTAGTGATTCGAAACACACCTATTTTTTAAATAATATTTTATTAAGGTATTTGAACATTTTTATAACAGTAACATAAACAATAACATTAACATGGTAAAATAAACATCTCCCCCCCCCCCCCCCCCCCCCCCCCCCCCCACAGCCCAATCTTCACGCACCTCAACCACACAACAACAATCCGCCCCCTCCCTCCCCGCCTGCCTTTGGAATACTGCATCTGCTGACATTTTAATTTCCCCCGAGTAAGTCGACGAACGGCTGCCACCTCCGGGTGCACCCTAGGGTCGACCCTCTTCAGGCAAACTTTATTCAATCCAGGCTGAGAAACCCAGCCATGTCACTGACCCAGGTCACTACACTCAGGGGGGCTTCGTGTCCCTCCACATTAACAAAATCCGTCTCCGGGCTACCAGGGAGGCAAAGGCCAAGACGTCGGCCTCTTTCGCCCCCTGAACCCCCGGATCTTCCGACACTCCAAAGATCGCTACCTCCGGACTCCGCACCACCCGTGTTTTTAGTACCGTGGACATTGCCTGAGCAATATCCTGCCAAAACCCTCTGAGCTTCGGGCATGCCCAGAATATGTAGACATAAGTTCCTGGGCTCCCCGCGCACCTCGCACACCTATCCTCACCCCGAATAACGTACTCATCCTAGCCGCTGTCATATGTGCCTGATGGGCTACCTTAAATTGTATCAGGCTAAGCCTGACTCATGAAGAGTGTCATAATATACACCAGTATATCATGGTGCAGACACACACACTGATGGACATACAGTAGGACAATCAACATGCATAACACCGCAGCCAATCACCAGTTAGAGCACACTCACTATAAAGACAGAGGGCATCAGTTTTCCCGCTCATTCCGGATGCAGCCTCTAAGAAGTACAGAGCTTACAGCTTACAGCCCAGATCCTCACCATGTGCTGAGTGATTAGACTGGTTAGGACAGGCACAGGTCTTTAGTTAATCTAACATCGTGTTAACCCACAGTAAGAGTATGTTCAACAGTTTATAGTTTAATAAAATAGTGTTGTACTATTTTAAGTGTTGGTGGTCTGCATGTGTTCCACGGATCCAGAGCACCCAACACATCAATGAGGAGGATTAACCCTGCTTAGGGCATCTGCCCATAGACCCGCCTCTATCTCTCCTCCTACCTCGTCCTCCCACTTGCCCTTGAGCTACTCCACTGGAGTTTCCTCTGCCTCCGAAAGCTCCTGGTAAATATCTGATACCTTCCCCTCTCCCACCCAGGTAGAAGAGACGACTCTATCCTGTATCCCCCGTGGCGGCAGCAGCGGAAAGGCCGGAACCTGTTTTCTCAGGAAGTCTTACACCTGCAAATACCTAAACCCGTTCCCTGCTGGCAATTCAAATTTATCCTCCAAAGCTTTCAAGCTGGGAAAGCTCCCACCTATAAATAGATTCCCCATCCTTCCAATTCCAGCCCTCTGCCAACTCCGGGACCCACCATCCAGCCTACCCGGTACAAACCTGTGGTTATTATAAATCGGGGTCCAAATCAATGCTCCCTCCACTCTCTAATATCTCCTCCACTGCCCCCAGATCCTCAGAGCCGGATTCGAAACAAACCTGTTGGACTTTAATCTGGTGTTGTAAGACTTCTTGCTGTACAATGTTACAGGCCAAGAGCTGGATTGCAAAATCAGCCAGAACATCTCCTTCATGACCAATGAGCGGGAGTCGGCAATTTAGCCTCCCTGAGCCTCAACTCCACCGTCCAGCCCGTTCTCCATAACCCTTCCACCCGTTACCAATTCAAAATCTGTCCAACGCCTCACTGTCCCAGCATGCACCGCACTCTGGGGTAGCGAATTCCACACAGTCACCACCCTTTGGGAGAAGTAATTTCACCTCAAATCTGTTTTGAATTTGCTACCTCTTATTCTAAGATTATGACCTCTTGTTTTAGAATGTCCCACAAGTGGAACCTCAGCTGGTACGGGAGATTGAACCCATGCTGCTGGTCTCGCCCCTCATCATCAACCAGCCGTCCAGTCAACTCAGCTAAACCAGCCCCTGACAGCAAAATGACACCATGTTTAGCACATCATGGTTGGATGTGTGTTGGAACCAACAATTCTACGGACACGTGCTTGTAGGATTAGAATAGCGGTTTTAATATACTCACAACAGAGCCAGCCGGTTAGCCATTGAACTTTCGGTGAACTGGCCGGCTGACCATGTGGCACTGATCTTTATACAGCAGCTCCAGGGGGAGGAGTCCTGGGCGGAACCAAGGGAGAAGCCCAGTACAATTCTCGAGCATTCCCAGAGCCACTCCCCCTGTTGGTCAGGTAGTGCAACTGCACTTACAATATAGACACATACAGATTATAATCCGGTGTGAATCACATTCACCACAATGTGCTAAAGGCTGGCCTTCGATATGGTACTGTGAATTAGGATTATTGTGGCCAAAATGAAAAACAGAACACTTGGCCACATGAATGACCACTGCACCATAGTAGCAAGTTCACTCTCGGGAACTGTGTTCGAGAGCCCTGGATTATTTTAATATCCTCCGTACATTTCAAAACTGGACTATACTGAATCTGGCCATCAATGTAATGAATATAAGCCACAAATGAGGGGGGATCGGAGGCACTTTCATGAAGGGCTCCAGAATTCAGTTGTGTTGGATTTGATGATTGCCCATTAACAGTGACCACTTCCACACGGCCCAATCAAAATGATTTGATCCCCTGGTAAAGTTTGCCTGCTTAGCGGAAAAGGTGTCAGATCTTCTGAAAGATTTTATTTGTGTGGGTTACTCGTGTGTACGGGGTGGAGTAGGTAAGGGGATTCAGACCTTAAAGAGATACAGGAGCAAGTCAATGTAACGCAGAATCCGTGGACCTTTACGACAGGAAAACCGGCGCCGCACCTGGACCGATTCTGCTACCGGTGAGGGTCTAGCACCGGTACCGCACGGAACACAATCGATTCCAATGAGAAACGTAGCAGGATTCGCCGGGTCCGTGCTTGACACTCAGGAGGCTGACAAGCTGCAGCCGCATATACACATTACACTCCCCCCGTACACTAATCCGAGCCAACATGCTGGCAGTGGTTGTGCTGGAGCACGCCCGTACGGCTGATGGTTCGGCTGGAGCCAGGGGGCACCCAGGGGTTGCCCTGTGGGACATCTACGCGACCCGTGGCACCGGGTTCAAAGTGTGCTGCTAGCATTGTGCGCAGCTGCATGGCGGCCTTCCCGGCTGCGGCAATGGTGTTCCGCGCCCATCCACGGTGACCCCGCAGCCCACCTCCTGGTAACCCCCCCCCCCCTACTGCCCCCAGCTCTGGCAGACGCCCCCCGGCCAGTGTGGCACAAATGTCAGCAAACTATGGCGATGTTGGTCACCATCCATATCCCCTCTCTCTCCCTCACCAACCGCCAGCCGGTTTCATGATTTTTAAACGCAACCCATCGGAGGCAGAGAATCGTGGAAGCCTTGGAGAGTACCGGGTCGGGCGCGCTAATGGTATGCAAACGGTGACCACTGTACGTGCGGAGTGAAATGCATTGATGCCATTTAAGAGGTGATGGAGAATCGCGATTTGCCATCAAATCAGTGCCTGCCGCGATTTTGGTCGGTGGTAAGTCAGGCAACTGAGATGTTGCAAGAAGCATATCCTGGGTTGTTTTGTGTCTCAGTCATAGATCATGGAATTTACAGTGCATAAGGAGGCCATTCGGCCCATCGAGTCTGCACTGGCCCTTGGAAAGAGCACCCTATTAAGACTACACCTCCACCCTATCCCCTTAATCCAGTGACCCCACCTCATCTTTTTGGGCACTAGGGGAAATTTAGCCTGGCCAATCCACCTAACCTGTACATCTTTGGACTGTCTGTATGGTGACAAAGTCACAAAGCCACAGGTTGCGGCGAGAGGAAGAGAACTCAAGGAGTACAGATGGGGAGGCCGAGGTTCAGTTATGAGAAACAATCTGTGATGAGATTGTTGATAAAGAACAAGAGCAGGTGACGGATGCAGCGGATATCTTTAGTTCAAGGACGTGAGTAGAATTACAGCAGAAAGAGGTAAGGCAGTTATAACAGAAAGTATATACAGAAATAGAATCTGAGTGTATACCAGTGTTATTACATTAGAAATAATGTATCAATAAGAAAGTGGAGACCTTTACATATTCAGGCAGATGGGAAATGGGCAAAAGTTAATCAAGTGGAACTACTGGTGAGCTTTGGAAAGGAGGTTTTGCAGATAGCGCATAAAGTTCCAGTAGGGGGTCATTTAGGAGTAAGGAAAACTCAAGCAAAAATACAAAATATTTTTATTGGCCTGGACTGCATAAGGATTTAGCAGAATTTTGCCGTACATGTTACATACGTCAGGGAATAGGAAAACCTAAAGCGTTAATCAAACTAGCCCCTTAAAACCATTCCAGCATTTGAGGAAGCTTTTAGTAGGGTTATAACTGATTGTATGGGGTTGTTATGGGAGAGGTGTTTTCAGAACCCCAAAATGTATCATGGAGTTCAACAAACCTCTCCCTTTAATGTGTTGTTGCTTTTGAAGCACACGGCTTGGTCTCCAGGTGTGGTATTACAATTATGGACACGTGGGGTTTTAAACACAAAACAATGTTTATTCCATGAATTCAACTTAACCTTTTTAAATAAACATTGGGTCTCTTACCACCCCTTACTTCAAAGATAACCCCGAAAATAATACAACACTAAATAATCCCTCAAAATGTTCCTTCAAATCTCCAAAAGACTTAACACCTTTAAACAGAAACACATCAGGTTAAAGACATTACTATTATGAGTTTAAATCACCCAAATGATTCACAGATAGTCTTTCATGGCAGAGATCACAGCAGATCCAGCTCACTGCAAACACAGACACACCCAAAGCTCTTTTCCTCAAAACTGAAACTAAAACTCCCAAAAAGCAGAAGTGAGCTCAACTCAGTTACCCCCCCCCCCCCCCCCCCACCCTCTGACATCACTTCAGTAATATGAGCTGCTTTATTTCTTAAAGGTACATTGCTTAAACATCAATTTCTTCAAGGTACTCTCACACGACAGGGGCCCCTGTCTAAAATGCAAAGTGGAAATCAGTATTTGTTGATCATAATGGATGTGTCTACTAGATTTCCAGAGATCATTCCATTAAAAAATATTAAAGCTAAGAGGATTATAGAGGGGTTAACTTTTTTTTTTACAAAAAATGGATTAAAGGAGAAGTCCAATCAGATCAGGCATCCAATTTTATGTTGAAGTTATTCAAAGAGGTTCATTGATAATTTAGGAAGAAAACAATTTAACTCAACTGTGTACCATCAACAAAGTGTTGGAAAGATGGCATCAAACATTAATGACCATGGTGTGCGCATACAGTTAGGATTATCCAGAGGTTTGGGATAAAGGAATTCCATTTATACTATTCACAACTGGGGATGCACCTAATGAATCAATTAAATTCAGTCCATTTGAATTGATTTTTGGTCATGTGGTAAGAGGCCCACTTAAGTTGATCAAAGAGAAATTGGTGAGTCACTGTTCGAGACTACATTGTTGAACTTTAGGGAGAGATTAACTGGGGCTGGTGAATTGGCTAGAAAGTATTTAAAATTGTCACAGCAGGTTGTCATGTGAGAGTACCTTTAAGAAATGGGTGTTTATGAAATGTACCTTTAAGAAATGGGTGTTTCAGAAATGTGCCTTTAAGAAATGGGTGTCTATCAGTGATGTCAGAGTGTGGATGGAGCTGGGCTGTCTGTCAGCTTTTTACTTTCGTTTTAGGCTGTTTGCTGCAGGGTCTGTTTTAGTTTTGTTTTCAGTTTGGAGCTGAAGCCAGACCAAGCAGGTGTACTACTGTTCTCTCTGCCATGAAAAGACTATCTCTTGATCATTTGGTGAATTCAGAATTGTAAATTTTTACAGTAGTGAATGTAAACCTGATGTGCTTCTGTTAAAAGGTGTTTCTTTTGTTTTCTGGATGTTGTTTGGGAAGTTATTAAGGATTACTTAGTGTTGTATTCTTTGGGGATTGCATTTGAATTGATGGTTGCTAAGATGTTCACTGTTTGTTTTAAAAAGGTTATCTTGAGTTCATAGAATAAATATTGTTTTGCTTTAAAACATTTTCCATTTCAGCTGTACCACACCTGTAGAGTGGGCCGTGTGCTCCCCATACCACAATCTATTAAAAGTTGTGGGTCAGGTGAACTCCATGGTACACTTTGAGGTTCTCTAAACTCTGGCCCGTAACAAATTGGGGGCTTGAGGGGGATAAAAGTTTATCTATTGGATTGGCATAGTGAACTTAAAGACAGTGAGGGGTGAGCATATTGTGGTTGCTTTTCAGGTGTGGTAATTTAGTTTAATTAGGGAGTGTATTGTGAACAATGGCTCTTTCAGAGGCTCTGAACTTTTTGAGGGTGGAGACGGTCACACGCAGTACCTTACAGACAGAGACTAAAAGCAGACTGTTAGATTTGGCAAAAACATTGCAGTTAACATTACCTGACAAAATGCGAAAAGTTGAGGTAATTGTGGCGGTGGCTAAGCATTTAAAGTTGCCTGAGATACAGTTTGACTCATTGCAAATGGCAAAACTTCAGTTACAAATTAAACAAATGGAACATGAGATAGCATTAAAGCAGCTTGAATATGAAAGAGGGAGAGGAAAAAGAAAGAGAAAGCTAGAGAGAGGAAAAAGAGAGAGAAGAAAGGAAAACAGAAAGAATAGCCCTAGCAGAACAAAAAGAAATAGAAAGGGAGATACAGTTCAGGGAAAAAGATAAAGAGAGAGAGTTTGAACTTCAGAAAATGACCATGAAACATGACAGTCAGTTAAAATTGGCAGACATAAAGGGAAGCGTACAGTTGGTTGATAGTGACGAGGATAGTGAGAAAGAGTGTCAAAGTCGAAGGCTTGGTGGCAATCTATTTAAATATGTCCAAGCATTGCCAAGGTTTGACGAGAAGGAGGTAGAAGCCTTTTTCATTTCATTTGAGAAGGTGGCTAAACAAATGAAATGGCCACAGGACACGTGGGTATTACTGATTCAAACAAAGCTGGTAGGTAGAGTTAGTGAAATGTTTGCATCACTACCGGAGGAGGTGAAAAAAATCCTTCTTAGCTGCATATGAACTAGTGCCTGAAGCCTATAGACAAAGGTTTAGAAATTTAAGGAAATAATTTTGTCAAACATACATGGAGTTTGAAACGATCAAACAGAGTAATTTTGATAGGTGGATAAGGGCTTTGAAAATAGACTAAACGTATGAAGCTCTCAGAGAAATTATACTTCCAGAGAAGTTTAAAAATTCAATTCCTGATGTAGTGAGAATGAATGTGGAAGAACAGAGGGTTAAAACTGTGAGATTAGCAGCAGAAATGGCAGATGATTATGAATTAGTTCATAAATCAAAGATTGGTTTCCAACATCAGTTTCAGCCGGTGAGGGATAGAAACTGGGGACATGAGGAATATTCAAGTGGTAAAGGTAAAGGTGATCTGATGGGAGATAATAAGGAGATTGTACCTACAATTAAAAAATAAATCCAGGAGGGTGGAAGAGACATGAAAAGTTTCAAAAAAAGTTTTCACTGTAATAAACTAGGCCATGTAAACAGTGTTGGTGGTTGAAGAAAAGCACTGGGAAGGCTGATGTGGTAAAACAGGGTAAGACAGTGGGGTTTGTTAGAGTGGTAAAGGAAAGCCCAAGTGAAGCGAAGGAGGTGCAAAAGATTGTACAGCCTGATCAAGAGATGATTGATAAGAAGGTGCCAGATCTCTTTAAAGAATTTACTTGTGTGGGTAAAGTTTACTCATGTGTATCAGGAGGAGCAGGTAAAGAAGTCACAATTTTAAGAGATACGGGAGCTAGTCAACCTTTAATGGTAAGAGATGAGGAGTTATGTAGTTTGGCAAGAATGTTGCCAGAAAAGGTGGTGGTATGTGGAATTCAGGGCGCGAGGAGTTCCATTATATAACGTAAGGTTGGAAAGTCCAGTGAAGAGTGGTGAAGTGGTAGTAGGAGTAATAGAGAAACTATCTTGTCCAGGAATACAGTTTATCTTGGGTATTAATATAGCTGGATCGCAGGTGGGAGTGATGCCTACTGTGGTTGATAAACCAGTGGAAAATCAGACAACTGAAGTGTTGAAGGACGAATATCTGGGATTTTTCCGGATTGTGTAGTAACAAGGTTGCAAAGTCACAGGTTAGGACAAGAGGAGAAATCAGAGAGTGAAGATAAAGGTGAAATGCAATTATCAGAAACGATTTTTGATCAGATGGTTGGAAAAGAACAGGTAGAGGATGAGGCGAATATTTTTAGTTCAGGAAAATTGGCGGAGTTACAACAGAAAGATGTAGAAATAAAACGGATGTATCAGAAAGCATACACAGAAGAGGAATCTGAGTGTATACCAGAGTGATATTACCATAACAGTAATATCTTAATGAGAAAATGGAGACCTTTACATATGGAGGCGGATGAAAAGTGGGCAGAAGTTCATCAAGTAGTATTGCCGGTAGGGTATAGAAGGGAGGTGTTGTCAGCTGCACATGAGGTCCAGTGGGAGGTCATTTGGGAATAAGGAAAAATCAAGCTAAAATACAAAAACATTTTTATTGGCCTGGAGTACATAAAGATGTAAACTTTTGTCGATCATGTCACACATGACAAGTGATTGGGAAACCTCAAGCAATGATAAAACCAGCGCCCTTATTACCCATTCCAGCATTTAAGGAAACTTTTACACGGATCGTAACTGATTGCGTAGGACCGCTTCCTAAAATGAAATGTGGGAATCAATATCCTTTGACGATAATGGATGTGTCTACTAGGTTTCCAGAGGCCATTCCAGTATGTAATATTACAGCTAAAAAGATTGTGGAGGAATTACTTAGATTCTTTACTAGATATGGACTACCCACAGAAATACAATCGGATCAAGGATCAAATGTTACCTCGAGGCCATTCAAAGAAGTTATGGATAGCTCAGAAATAAAACAATTTAAATCAACTGCGTACCATCCAGAATTGCAGGGAGCGTTATAAAGGTGGCATCAGACATTAAAGACATTGTTGAGGGCTTATTGTCAAGATTATCCAGAGGATTGGGATAAAGGAATTCCATTCGTACGGTTTGCAATTAGGGATGCACCTAATGAATCAACCAAATTTAGTCCTTTTCAACTAATTTTTGGTCATGATGTAAGAGGACCACTTAAATTGATTAAGGAAAAATTGGTGAGTGAGAAATCAGGACTTGCATTATTGGATTACGTGTCAAATTTTAGGGAACGGTTAAATAGAGCAAATTAATTGGCTGGACAACATTTAAAAGGTGCACAAAATGTGATGAAACGGGTAGCAGACAAGAAATCCAAAGTTCGTAGTTTTGCCAGTGGAGATAAAGTTTTAGTGTTGTTACCAGTGGTAGGTGAGCCTTTAAAAGCTAGGTTTTGTGGACCTTATCAGATTGAAAATAAATTATGTGAGGTGAATTATGTGGTTAAAACGCCAGATAGAAGGAAAACTCACCGAGTGTGTCATGTGAATACGCTTAAAAGGTACCTTGAAAGGGAAAGAGAGAAAAAAGAGGAGGTTGTAATGATTCTAACTCCAAGTGATGAACCAAATTTAGTTCATTTGACTATGAATTTGACATACCTTAAATTAAATTGGAAAACGAGGATGTTCTTAAAAATTGGGATAAATTGTTGAGTTACCTTCCAGAGGAAAAACAAACTGACCTGAAAGAGTTATTGATATCACGTGGGCAAGTTTGTAGATATAAATTGGGAAGTACTAAAATGGCTATACATGATGTAGATGTGGGAAATACTGTTCCAATCAAACAACATCCATATAGACGTAACCCTTTAAAATTGGCACAGGTTAACAAAGAGATTGAGAGTATGCTTTAAAATGGCATAATTGAAGTGGGTTGCAGCCAATGGAGCTCACCCATAGTGATGGTACCTAAACCAGATGGTACCCAACGGTTGTTTGTGGACTATAGAAAGGTTAATGCAGTTACAAGAACGGACTCTTTTCCTAGCCCACGTTTGGAGGATTGCATTGAGAAAATGGGACAATCAGCTTTTATTTCCAAATTGGATTTACTTATAGGTTACTGGCAGGTACCTTTATCCGAAAGGGCGAAGGAGATTTCAGCTTTTGTGACTCCAGATGGTATATACCAATTCAAAGTTATGTCATTTGGCATGACAAACGCCCCAGCCACATTTCAACGGTTAACTAACAAAGTTGTTTCAGGATTACCCAATTGTGCGGTATGCACCGAAGATCTGGTAATCTTCAGCCAGACATGGAAAGAACATTTGGAACATCTGATGGAGTTATTCGATCAACTTCAGGAGGCGGGTTTGAAGATAAATCTAGCCAAAAATGAATTTGGAAAAGCCCATGTCACTTTCCTTGGCCATACAATCGGACAGGGTCGAATGGTCACACGGGATGTGGAAGCAACCGTTATTGCGGAGTTTCCGATATCCTCAAGGCAAGGAAATAATGTGATTTTTTGGCAGGAGTGGATTTGATCGAACATTTGTGAAAATGTTTTGTAGCGTGGTTGCTCTACTGATTGTTTTGCTGAAGAAACATTGAAAATTTCAGTGGACAGCGGAGTTTCAACAGGCATTTGACTGTCTGACAGCTGTGATAACCAATGCTCCTGTGTTGGAGAATTACAAGGATCTCTGTGATCAGATTGAACTAAAGTATCTGACTTTGAAGAGAAATACCGAGGCATAGAGAAATGGACGGATCGTGCAAAGACCTTCTTGTTCAAAGAGACTGTCAATCGAGAAGGATTTCAGTTGGAGGAAGAACAAAAATGGACTATGTTATTACACCTGTTTGCATGTGTTGCTTTTTGAATAAAAATGTATATTTACTGTCTGCATTTCTTAAAGGATAGTGAAATGGGTGTTTACTACTGCAGTGATGTCAGAGAGTGGGTGGAGCTGGGCTGTCTGTCAGCTTTTTACTTTCATTTTAGGGTGTTTGCGGCAGGGTGTGTTTTAGTTTTGTTTTCAGATCTGGGTAGCTGCAGTCACAGCCAAAAGGCTCTCTCTCTGTCATCTAAAAACTGTAAATCGATCCTTTGGTGATTTAAAACTAATAACTGCTCTCAATAGTGAATTTAAACCTGATCTTTGTGTTTTAAAGTTTTTTTAAAAGTCTTATGGATGTTAAAAGGACAGCTTAGGGATTTTGCAGTGTTGTATTCTTTGAGGGTTGTATTTGATTGATGGTTGCTAAGATGTTCACAGTATGTTTTCAAAAGATTAACTTGAGTTCATAGAATAAACATTGTTTTGCTTTAAAAAATACTTTTCCATTTCTGCTGGACCACACCTGTAGAATGGGCCGTGTGCTGCCCATACCACAATCTATTAAAAGTTGTGGGTCAGGTGAACTCCCCGATACACTTTGGGATTCTCTAAACCCTGGCCCATAACACAAGTCACATTGCAACGGTATAGAACCATAGTTAGGCCACACTTGGAGTATAGTGTTCAATTCTGGTCGCCACACTACCAGAAGGATATGGAGGCTTTAGAGAGGATGCAGAAGAGATTTACCAGGATGTTGTCTGGTATGGAGGGCATTAGCTATGAGGAGAGGTTGAATAAACTCGGTTTGTTCTCACTGGAACGACGGAGGTTGAGGGGCGACCTGATAGTGGTCTACAAAATTATGAGGAGCATAGACAGGGTGGTTAGTCAGAGACTTTTTCCCAGGGTAGAGGGGTCAATTACTAGGGGGCATACTTTTAAGGTGCAAAGGGCAAGGTTTCAAGGAGATGTACGAGGCAAGATTTTTACAGAGGGTAGTGGGTGCCTGGAACTCGCTGCCGAAGGAGGTGGTGGAAGCAGGGACGATAGTGACGTTTATGGGTCGTCTTGACAAATACATGAATAGGATGGGAATAGAGGGATATGGACCCTGGAAGTGTAGAAGACTTTAGTTTAGACGGGCATCATGGTTGGCGCAGGCTTGGAGGGCCAAAGGGCCTGTTCCTGTGCTGTACTTTTCTTTGTTCTTTAGTCCTGAAGCCCCAACCCTCCCTCTTACCTGAATGCAAAGAGCAAAATACTCTGTAAATTATAAATCTAAACCTAGGGGCAGCACGGTGGCCTAGTGGTTAGCATAGCTGCCTCACAGAACCGAGGTCCCAGGTTCGATCCCGGCTCTGGGTCACTGTCCGTGTGGAGTTTGCACATTCTCCACGTGTCTGCGTGGGTTTCGCCCCCACAACCTAAAGATGTGCAGGGTTGGCTGATTGGCCGCGCTAAATTGCCCCTTAATTGGAAGAAATGAATTGGGTTCTTTAAATTTAAAAATAAAGAAAGAAAGAAATCTAAATCTAAACTAAAGATAGAAAGCTCTGAAAATTCTCTGCAGGTCAAGCAGCATCTGTGGAGAGAGAAGCAGGGTTAATATTTCAAGTCGATGATGTCCCCTTAACCCATGCCTTCTGTCAAAGGAGAATAATGCCGGCCCCTCCAGTTAGTCCTCACAAATGACATCCCTCATCCCAGTTCTGGCAAAGTCTCCTCTGCACCTTCTCCAAAGAAATGGATCCGTTACTCCGACTAAGATCAAACCAATTATATTTTCCAGCTTTTTTTGTGTGGCCAAAGGGGAATAGTCACCTTCTCTCACACTGTAACGTCCTGACAGATCTCAGCATGGCGAGCAGCAACCCAGGTCACGTTTTGATGGTCACCTACCATGACGATCTAATGGCCACTAAAACGTGCAACTAAGTGAGTGCAAAACATTGGCAGGTAATTGAACGTCCGCGCACGAGGCAGAAACAATAAAAAATAAATAAAGGCCCCTCTGTTCTTTCTTTCCCGAAATATGGTGAATAAATGCAGAACAAATGGATGAGCAGATCCTCAACACGTTTGCTACAGTAATTGCCCTATACTTCATGCGGGTTAGTTTGTAGTCAGAATTCCCCCAAATGGTAGCTCTGCTTCTATTGATGTGCTTTGAATGAGGGTTTGATCAAACACCAGAGGTAAAGAAATGGATGTCTTCATTTATAGTCCAAAGTAAACCAACAATCTGCTGCACTTTGTGTAATCTAATAAAACCTGACACCAGATTGAGAAATTATCTTTTGTTTTGTTCTATTTTTGGTTTACTCTATTGCATGGTGTTCCGTGTAATCCAGATAGCTACTATTTACTCCCATAGGTCTATACATCAATATATTTAAGTAAACTGCTCCAATAAACATCACACAAGAGGGGAAACAACGCATTGAAAAGAAGAAGCTCCCACTTCATTAAAGAATTGCAAATATTCACCATAAATTCTGCCACAAACTGAGTTATCTCTTTGACGTGTCCTAATTAATCCAAAATTGGCAGTTTATTTATTAAACTTCTAAAGGCCTGCACCTTGACGCCCATTTTGTGCAGCTATTGTATACTTTGATTACACAGTCTGTGAGAATCTCCACAGAGACCGATAACTTTCAAAAAGAGATTTAAACTTCCAGTTACTGTCTGGATGAGTGATGGGCAAGGATTCGCGTTTTAAAACTTGCTCTGTAACAAATGACTAAAAGCACCCGCGCCCAAACACAGTTTTAATTTGGTGGGCAACTGATATTTTAATCCACAGAAAGCGATATAGCCCCTTTTCTACTTGTTTAAATGTATTCATTTTGGGATGTGTGTGTCGCTGGCAAAGCCAGCATTGGTTGCTCATCCCTAATAGCCCTTGAACCGAGTGACTTGCTCGGCCATTTCAGAGGGCAGTTAAGTGTTGACCACATTGTTAGTGGGTCTGTAGTCACATGTAAGCCAGACCAGGTAATGAGAGAAGATTTCCTTCCTTAACGGGGATTAGTAAACTATGACAATCGATGATAGTCTCATGGCCAGCAATTCTGAGACTAGCTTTCAATTCCAAATTTTATTAACTGAATTTAAATTCCACCAATAGTGCAGAGTATTAGTCTGGGCATCTGGATTACTAATCCAGTGACCTTACCACTACCCCACTGCCCCACATTTTTTTCACTCTCCACAGAATACAGTCTATTTTAGCAAACATTACAAATGTGAGGTGATGCATTTTGGTAGGTCTAACATAGAGGGGAAATATAACGTAAATGGTAAAACTCTTTGGAATATAGAAAGTCAGAGAGATCTGGGCGTGCAGGTCCACAGATCTTTGAAGGTGGCAACACAAGTGGACAAGGTAGTCAAGATGACTAATTATATTCTTTACCCGTCAGTCTGGTCTCAATAAAACTCGAGAGGGATCTGTAGGTATGGTATTATTTATTTTTAAACAATTGCAAGGCTGACCCGCTCTATAGAGATTCAGAACACATACAGTCTCCTGAAGCTCCCAGAACCAATTGAGGTCGGAGACAAAGAGATCTTCTATACATATCATTCAAATGGCATCAAGTTTCACATACAAGATTCCCATAGGTCATCCTATACACCTCCTGACCTGGTCATATATCCTGATTGGCTCACTTCGCATTCCTCAACCCTGGGCCTCTTGTTACCCAGCATCCTTTTCACCATCCTCTGCACGAGGCTCCCCTCCCCCCTTCCTGGCCATGCTTTGCTTAATTCCTTTGTTCATTGCCATGCTAACTCACTACCATCAGACCGGCTCTATCCTCTACATTATTCTAATTATCCCATTTTATATCACATTCGTTTGTTCAATTCCTCAAAGAAAGCTTACGGAATTCTTGCCTTCATTGGACGGGGCATCGAGTATAAAAACTGGCAAGTCATGCTACAGTAGTATAAAACCTTGGTAAGGGGACTTCCGGTTGCGGCTATGCGGAGCTAAGCCGCACGTTCGGCAGCTCCCGCTTTAATAAGACTTGTGGGCTCTTTTAAGGGCCCCAAACGGCGCTGATTCGACGATTCCCGGTGGATAAAGGGGTCGGGAGCAAAACCCCCCGTGATTTATGGTGCGGACCAGGAGCGGGGCGAGGAGAAAAACAGCAGCAGCTCCCCTGGAAAAGCGGGGGAAGGTGGACAAAATGGCGGCCGGTGGAGCCCCTGAGGAGTGGAGGCAGTGGGCCGAGGAGCAGCAGGCGGCCCTTCTGCGCTATTTCACGGAGCTGAAAGGGGAGTTGCTGGAATCCCTGAAGGTAACGACAAGTAAGCTGCTGGAGACCCAGACAACTCAGGGTGCAGCGATACTTGAGTTGCAGCAGCAGGCCTCTGAGCGCGACGATGAGGTCTCGGACCTCGTGGGGAAGGTGGAGATGCACGAGGCGCTCCACAAAAAGTGGCAAGATCGGTTCGAGAAGATGGAGTTTCAATCAAGGAGGAAGAACTTGCGGATCCTGGGTCTCGAGGAGGGGCTGGAGGGGTCGGACCTGCCGGCCTATGTGGCCGTGATGCTGAACTCGCTGGTGGGGGCAGGATCCTTCCATCTGCCCCTGGAACTGGAGGGGGCCCACAGAGTACTGGCCAGGCGGCCTAAGGCGAATGAACCCCCGCGGGCGGTGCTGGTGCGGTTCCATCGGTTCAGTGACCGGGAGTGTGTGCTGCGATGGGCCAAGAAGGTGAGGAGCAGCAAGTGGGAGAATTCGGTAGTGCGTATCTACCAGGACTGGAGTGCGGAGGTGGCTAAGCGGAGGGCCGGGTTCAACCGGACAAAGGCGGTGCTCCACGGCAAGCAGGTGAAGTTCGGCATGCTGCCGCCTGCCGCCTGTGGGTCATCTACAAGGACCGGCATCACTACTTTGAGTCCCAGGAGGAGGCGTGGGCTTTTGTGCAGGCTGAAAAGCTGGACTCGAACTAGGGATTGGGGACTGTGGGGGTTTTTTGTATCACTGTTTATGCTGTTGCTGGTTATTCTGTTTGGTTTTCTTTTCTCTCGCTTTCGGATGATGTTGGTTATGGTTTTGTGTCTTAAGGGAGGTGTTGGGGTTTATGGTTGATCTGTTTTTGTTTGTACGGGGTTGGTGGATGGACTGCTATTTGGGAGCTGCGTTGAGGGGGTTGGGTGGGGCAGTGGGAAAGCGCGGGCTTTCCTCTGGTTTCCCGCGCTGCGGGACGAGGGGGGTGGAGCTGGAGGCAAGGGCCGTGGATATCAGATCTGTTTTCCCGCTCTGGAGCGGTGCCAAGGAGCTGCTGCAGGGGGGGAGGGGTTACCCCATATCGGGAGGGGTTGGAGTTAGGGCGGGAGCTGCCGGGGTCAGCAGAAGTCAGCTGGCTCACGGGAGTACTATGGAGGGAGCGTCGCGGCTAGGAGGGGTCCTAGCCTGGGGGGGGGGGGGGGGGGGGGGGATACCGGGTTGCTGCTGGATTAGCCAGGGAGGAGTTGGTGCGGGTCGGGGGGGTCGGGGTGAGGTTCTATCGCCGTGGGAAACGGGCCGAATGGGTGCTGGCCGGGGGCGAGCAGTCGATGGGCTATGGCTAGTCGACGGGGGAGGGGGGCGGGGTGCCCGCTGATCCGGCTGATTACGTGGAACGCGAGGGGGTTGAATGGGCCGGTTAAGCGGGCCCGGGTGTTTTCGCATTTGAAGGGGCTGAAGGCGGACGTGGCCATGCTCCAGGAGACTCACCTGAAGGTGGCGGACAAGGTTCCTCTGAGGAAGGGGTGGGTGGGACAGGTTTTCCATTCAGGGCTCGACGCAAAGAACCGGGGGGTGGCGATCCTGGTGGGGAAGAAGGTGGCGTTTGAGGCGGCTGAGGTGGTGGCTGATAGTGGCGGCAGATATATGATGGTGAGCGGTAAGCTGCAGGGGGAGAGGGTGGTGTTGGTTAATGTGTACGCCCCAAATTGGGATGATGCTGGTTTCATGAGGCGTATGTTGGGCCGCATTCCTGACCTGGAGGCGGGGGGGCCTGATCATGGGGGGGGGGGGACTTCAATACGGTGCTGGATCCTCCACTGGACAGTTCTAGTTCAAGGACAGGCAGGAGACCAGCGGCGGCCAAGGTGTTGAGGGGATTTATGGACCAGATGGGAGGGGTGGATCCCTGGAGGTTTGGGAGGCCGAGGGCTCGGGAGTACTCTTTTTTCTCCCACGTGCCCAGGGTTTATTCCCGTATTTATTTCTTTGTCCTGAGTAGGGGACTGGTCCCGAGGGTGGAGGAGGCCGAATATTCGGCTATAGCGATTTCGGACCATGCTCCGCATTGGGTGGATCTGGAGATGGGGGAGGTGCGGGACCAGCGCCCGCTTTGGCGTCTGGACGTGGGGTTGTTGGCTGATGAGGAGGTGTGCAGGTGGGTCCGGGGATGTATCGAGAGGTACCTCGAGGTCAATGATACTGGGGAGGTCCGGGTGGGGATGGTGTGGGAGGCTCTGAAGGCAGTGATTAGGGGGGAGCTGACCTCCATCCAAGCCCATAGGTAAAGGGGGGAGAGGAGGGAGAGGGAGAGACTGGTGGGGGAGCTGTTGAGTGTAGATAGGAGGTATGCGGAGGCCCCGGAGGAGGGATTGCTGGGGGAGCGGCGTAGCTTGCTGGCCAAGTTTGATTTATTGACCACCAGAAAGGCGGAGACACAGTGGAGGAAGGCGCAGGGAGCGGTCTATGAGTATGGAGAGAAGGCGAGCAGGATGCTGTCGCATCAGCTTCGCAAGCGGGACGCGGCTAGGGAGATTGGTGGAGTGAAGGATAGGGGTGGGAATGTGGTGCGGCAGGGGGCAGAGGTCAATGGGGTCTTGAGGGACTTCTACAGGGAACTGTACCGGTCGGAGCCTCCGGCGGTGGGAGGGGGAATAGAGAGCTTTTTGGACAGGCTGCGATTTCCAAGGATGCAGCAGGAGCAGGTGGAGGGACTGGGGGCACGGATCGAGTTGGAGGAGCTGGTCAGTGGGATTGGCCACATGCAGTCGGGGAAGGCGCCGGGACCGGATGGGTTCCCGGGTGAATTTTATAAGAAATGCGCGGACCTGTTGGGCCCCCTGTTGGTTTGGACCTTTAACGAGACATGGGAGGGGGGTGTTTTGCCCCCGACGATGTCACGGGCGCTGATTTCCCTGATCCTGAAGCGAGATAAGGACCCCTTGCAGTGCGGTTCATATAGGCCAATTTCACTGCTGAATGTGGACGCCAAGTTGCTGGCGAAGATCTTGGCCACTAGAATAGAGGACTGTGTGCCGGGGGTGATACATGAAGATCAGACGGGTTTTGTGAAGGGGAGGCAGCTGAACACTAACGTGCGAAGGCTGCTAAATGTGATAATGATGCCAGCAGCAGAAGGAGAGGCGGAGATTGTGGTGGCATTGGATGCGGAGAAGGCCTTTGATAGGGTTGAGTGGGGGTACTTGTGGGAGGTGTTGGAGAGGTTCGGGTTTGGGGAGGGGTTTATTAAATGCGTGAGGTTGCTGTACGAGGCTCCAATGGTGAGTGTAGCGACAAATGGGAGGAGGTCTGAGTACTTCAGGCTCCACCGTGGGACGAGGCAGGGGTGCCCCCTGTCCCCCTTGCTTTTTGCGTTGGCAATAGAGCCTCTTGCCATGGCTCTCAGGGAGTCGAGGGGGTGGAGGGGTTTGGTGCGAGGTGGGGAGGAGCACCGAGTGTCGCTTTTGCAGATGACTTGCTGCTGTATGTAACAGACCCGGTGGGGGGAATGCCGGAGGTGATGGAGATTCTTGCTGAGTTTGGGAGTTTCTCGGGATATAAATTGAACCTGGGCAAGAGCGAGCTGTTTGTCGTACACCCGGGAGATCAGGAGGAGGGGATTGGTAGGCTCCCGCTAAAGAGGGCAGTGAGGAGTTTTAGGTACCTGGGGGCTCAGGTGGCTAGGAGCTGGGGGACTCTGCACAAGCTTAATTTTACTAGGTAGGTGGAGCAGATGGAGGAGGAGTTTAAAAGGTGGGACATGCTGCCGCTGTCGTTGGCGGGTAGAGTACAGTCCGTTAAAGTGATGGTGCTCCCGAGGTTTTTGTTTTTGTTTCAGTGCCTCCCCATTTTTGTTCCGAGAGCCTTTTTTAGGAGGGTGAACAGCAGCATTCTGGGATTTGTTTGGGCGCACGGGACTCCGAGGGTGAGGAGGGTCTTTTTTGAGCGGGGCAGGGATAGAGGGGGGCTGGCGCTGCCCAACCTCTCTGGGTACTATTGGGCGGCTAACGTCTCGATGGTACGCAAGTGGGTAATGGATGGGGAGGGGGCAGCATGGAAACGGATGGAGATGGCGTCCTGTGGAGGCACGAGCCTGAAGGCACTGGTAACGGCGCCGTTGCCGCTCCCTCCAATGAGGTACACTACGAGCCCGGTGGTGGCGGCTACCCTCAAAATCTGGGGGCAGTGGAGGCGACACAGTGGGGAGGTGGGGGGATCGGTGGAGGCCCCGCTGCGGGGGAACCACCGGTTTGACCCAGGGAACATTGATGGCGGGTTCCTGGGGTGGCACAGAGCGGGCATTAGGAAGTTGGGAGACCTGTTCATTGACGGGAGGTTTGCGAGCCTGGGTGAGCTGGAGGAGAAGTTTGAGCTCCCCCCGGGGAATATGTTCAGGTACCTTCAGGTCAAGGCGTTTGCTAGGCGGCAGGTGGAGGGGTTCCCTTTGTTGCCCCCGCGGGGGGTAAGGGATAGGGTGCTTTCGGGGGTGTGGGTCGGGGATGGGAAGGTGTCTGACATCTATCAGGTGATGCAGGAGGTGGAGGAGGCGTCGGTAGAGGAGCTGAAGGCTAAGTGGGAAGTGGAGCTGGGTGAGGAGGGGACATGGGCGGACGCCCTAGAGAGGGTGAACTCCTCCTCTTCTTGTGTGAAGCTTAGCCTCATCCAGTTCAAGGTACTGCACAGGGCTCATATGTCCGGGACAAGGATGAGCAGGTTTTTTGGGGGTGAGGACAGGTGCATTAGGTGTTCGGGGAGCCCAGAGAACCATGCCCATATGTTTTGGGCAAGCCCGGCACTGGGGGAATTCTGGCAGGGGCCGGTGTTCTGGCCTTTGCGTACATAGTAGCCCGGCGGAGGATCTTGCTGCAATGGAAAGATGCGAGACCTCCGAGCGTAGAGACCTGGATCAATGACATGGCGGGATTCATTAAGCTGGAGAGGGTCAAATTCGCCCTGAGGGTGTCGGTACAAGGGTTCTTTGGGAGGTGGCAGCCTTTCCTCGACTTTCTGGCTCAACGATAAGGTACTAGGTCAGCAGCAGCAGCAACCCGGTGGGGAAGGGGGGGGGGGTCTCAGGGGGTATTGTTTAAGTTAATTTGCTTATTGTTAATTTATTTTGTTGTTTATTGGGTTTGGGGGGTGGGGGGGGTTTGTTACATGCGTTGTTACGGGTGCCGGGGGGTGTTTATTATTGTTATTATTATTATTGTTCTGTTGCTATATATTTTTCAAAAAATTCCAATAAAAATTATTTTTAAAAAAACCTTGGCCGCACTAGGAATACTGCGCACAATTCTGGTCGCCACACTACCAGCAGGATGTGGAGGCTTTGGAGAGGGTGCAGATGAGGTTTACCAGGTCTGGAGGGTGTTAGCTATGCAGAGAGGCTGAATAGACTCAAACTGTTTTCATTACAACTATGGAGGTTGAGGGGTGACCTGATAGAGGTCTACAAGATTATCAGGGATATGGATAGAGTGGATGGGCAGGCACTCTTTCCCAGGGTGGAGGGATCAGTCACTAGGGGGCATAGGTTTAAGGTCTGTGGGGCATTGTTTAGAGGAGATGTGCAAGGCAGGCTTTTTACGCAGAGGGTGGTGAGTGCCTGGAACGCGCTGCCAGGAGAGGCTGCGGAAGCAGATACATTAACGGCGTTCGAAAGGCATCTTGACAAACACATGGATAGGATGGGTATAGAGGGATACGGCACAAGGAAGTGCTGAGGGTTTTGGCTAAGGTTGATATCCTGACCGGTACAGGCTTGGAGGGCCAAAGGGCCTCTTCCTGTGCTGTATTGTTCTTTGTATTCCACAGTTATTTCCAGTTTCCAATGGGTTTCCAAATTCCGTTTTATTCAGAAGTAACAATAAGTGACCATCTCCAGTGTCTATTGCAGACGTTATTTTTTAAAATCCCACTCATTCATATAATCCCACTTATTATATTTACATTGCTTCAATTTCATAATCCCTTATAAGAACAAATATTTTATCCAAGCACTTACAAAAATGGTAAAAGTTATAAAAACAATCATTATTAAAGCAAGCATTGAAATGAATAATCCCACTTCCAAGAGTCTATAACCACTTGTACCTGTCAATAGACCCGTGAAATTGAAGACACCCCTCTGTGATAATGGAAGGTTTCAAAACTAATTATGCAGCACAAATCTGTAATGATATTCCTCAGGTTTTTGTCAACGAACAGAGTGAAATCGCAAATAATGATTGTTTTTAACACTCCAATGAATGATGATAAGTGGGTCAATCTCAGCAGCGCTGTGGGAAAGGCCTGTCCAATGGAGCAGCCCTTTATTTTGGGGTAGAAAGGCCCTGTGTGGGCCATAGGCACCTGATCAGGAGCCACCCACCCCAACTAAGAATCTGCAGGGCGTCTGCCAGGGCGTACCTGATGGCCTCCCCACACAGCAAATTGCCGACCCCTCATGAAAAATCTAACCCTGCCCTTTCCGGCCTGCATGGGTGACCCCGGTGAGAGTGACCCACTCCAGTGACCTCCTTCATTGGTTCTTCAGCTGCCTCATTGCTGTACCAACAGTTGGCATGGCTCCTCATTGGTTGGCAGGTCTTGGGGGCAGAAGTGGACTAGCTTAGTGATAGAAACTGGGTGGCATGGACAAGCTGGGCCAAAGGGCCTGTTTCCATGCTGTAAGCATCTATGACACTATGACTCTATAACTGTTTTGTTGTAGTGGGGATAAGACTGAGTTTGGGGGTTGTCTCATCTACCAAACGTATGCTGCGGTTCAAACAGAACTATTTATGTCCAGCAATTATTTACATGTTTGGAGCTCCACACGAGGTTGGAGAACCTCCTCCTTCCAGATCGCTCTCGCTTCTCCGTCATGTGAACTGACATTGTTATTTCATCAGCATCTTGTCTGCTTCTGATGTTAACCCTGGTCTCTCCTTACATCTGCCCCCTATCCTATTTCCATCCTCCTACCTCTTCCCACGTAGCTCAGACTTGTCATGAGTGTCCCTTTAAGAAAGGTTTTTGTCTTATCACATGGCTTCAGTGATGTCATTTTGTGGGTGGAGCTGGGCTGTGGCTGTGAGGTGAGAGGGGGGTTTCAGTTTCAGTTTGACTGCTGTGGACTACAGAAAGAGAAGAGAAGTGTTTTGCCTGTTTCTCTCTGTTTTCATTTCAAACGTAGTTCCAGTTAAAAGCACATTGGGTGTGGTTAACGGCCTTGTTAACTTTAAAGATATAGTTGCTTTCTGGCAGGACTTTGAAACTGCGATTTGGAACTGGATCAGAATTTCAAGAAAAAGAGCAGTCCCACTCAAGTGAGAATACAGTGTGCTGGGCCACACGCTTGAAAAGGGGTTTTGGTTTATTGGATTTTGTTATTGAATTGGAACAGTTAAGGGGAATTCATTAAGTGTTATACAGAGATTACTGTAGCTTTGTGGTGTCTTTATGTTTGTAATTGATAAAAATTATGGCTGTATTTATATATATATAAAACTACATTCTTAGTATAAACTTTGTTTAGATTAAAGCGCTTAGGAAGTCTGATGAATCACACCTGCGGCAAAGGCTTTTGCACTCACCCTAGCCAAATTCAACATAACGGTTGTAGGTCAGGTCAGCTTCAGAATACACTTTGGAGTTTCTAAGCCCTGACTTCATAGGGTTAAACTCTGCTGTGCCTTGATCAACCTCCCTGATTTTGATCGGTCTCGTTTTGAGTTGACAACTTGGAAGTTTGGGAGTGGACCGAGTGTGCTTCAAAATGGCACCAATCGGGTCATCAACATTGAAATGGATCTCACAGCGCTCAACGTCATTTCAGACCCCATTGACTTTACTGCCATGAAATCAAAATAACCTTAAACGGGGCAGCATTAAATTAGGGCGTACGGTGCGAGCAGCTCCACCTGGGGGATTCAGCTTCTATCACAAGGAAAGCAGGCATCTCTCTATCAATTCACAAAAAAAGTGAAGGGCAATGGCCCAGGAGAGGGGAGCTCGAAGATTTCCATCATTGAACACAGTGGTATAAAGGGTTAATGGTAAACCTCTAAATAGACAGCCTGCGTCATCAGTGATGTAAGATCACATGATAACAGAGAACACTGAGGGACAGTTCTATGTGAAGCCTCGTGCTCAGCCTTGTCCCGTATAAAGATAGAAGACTGTGTAATAAAAGCTAAAGTTGACCAACAGCCTTGCCTCCAGCAGCCTCTGTTAATCCTGAACAAGGGCAACCTACAACTCGGTAATCTTTACCTATTTCAAATGGGCGTTCAAGCACCAGCCAGGTCTTCACACATTGGGAACTGAATTTTCATGGTCGCAGTATGAATTAGATTTTTCTCCCATCATTGTAAGCTATGGGAAATCGCTTTGTGCACAACTCTCTCTCTGTGGCTTCATGGACGAGGCTAAAGAACGAAAGAATTACATTGCCATAGCACCTTTCACAACATCAAGATACCCCAGCATGCATCACAGCTGATTCAGTGTTCTTGAAACATAGTCACAACCTCAGGTTTAGTATTTTAAGATTCTTAATTATTTATATGGTGATATCCTCATTGACTTAATTTTTTAAAACTAATTTTGCATCAAAATACAATGACCTACATTGACGATGCCTTCGATATCATAGAATCACAGCATTTTCATACAGGAGGCCATTCGGCCCATCGAGTCTGCACCGGCCCTTGGAAAGAGCACCCTACCTAAGCCCACATCTCCACCCTATCCCTACACTTCCACCCTATTCCCGTAAACCCCGCATAACCTTTTTTTTTTGGACACTAAGGGCAATTTATCATGGCCAATCCACCCAACCCGCACATCTTTGGACTGTGGGAGGAAACCGGAGCACCCGGAGGAAGTCCACGCAGCCACGGGGAGAACGTGCAGACTCCGCACAGACAGTGATCCAAGCCGGGAATCGAACCTGGGACCATGGAGCACTGTGCTACCGTGCTGCCCTGTAATGTTATTAGGCGCTCCACAGGACTTTAATTGAAGAAAACGACATACCAAGCTGCATCAGCAGATTGCAGACAAGTATCTAAAGATTGGTCAAAAAGTGTTTTCATGAGTGTCTCAAAGGGGGAGAGAGTGTGAGAGAGAACTGGGGGTTGTTATGGTGGGGGGAGTGGGGGGGAATTCCAGAACTCACGACCCAGGCAGCTGAAGGCATGGCCTGCAATGGAGGAGGAATTAAAATTAGTTATGCTCAGGAGGCCCGAATGGAAGGAGTGCAGGTTTTTCGGAGGGTTGTGGGGCTGGAGGAAGCCACAGAGATAGGAGGGGGCAAAGCACGGGGAAATCTGAAAACAAGGGTGAGGGTTTATAAATCGAGGTGTCGCCAGACCTGGAATCGATGTCGGTCACCGAGCCCCAGGGGCTGCTGGGTGAAAAGGGGCTTTGATGGGGTTTAGGACCCAGGGAGTTTTGGATGAGCTCAAGGTTGTGAAGGTGGAAGGGTTAGAGGCAGAGCATCGGAAAAGTGCATCCGATTACTGGTAACTGAACACCGTTCACAGGAATGAAGATTGATGCAAAGTAATCATTCAAGGTTTCTGCAATATACCACGGGAGTCCATATAATTCTGTCCCGAGGAATCGTTTAATGGCCCTTTGCAATCTTTAATGGGCCTCTGACAGCTTGAAAAGCTTTTATCAATCCTACCTCAGACATCTCCTTCTCCATTGACCTTTTAACTGCTCTAATAGGAGCTTTTGTTGCCTTCCATTTTACTTGATACTTATCCCTATCCTCCTGATAATTATTTTTCTTTATTCTATAAAAGCATTTACGTCTAAGTTGATTTGTCCTTGCCCGTGACCAGTCAACCACTTTGGTTTCGCCTTACCGTCATGTCCTTCCTATGACCTATTGCCGCATAGCTGGCTGCTTATTGCTTTAGAAGATGCACCATTTTTTCCCAATGTCGAGAACATCCCCTCCTGACAGAGCTGACCAATTGTTTCGACTCACGTTCCCGCTCAGTAAGGCTGTCCTTTGAAAACCCCGCGGTAACTTTGATTTTCGGTCCCAGCCGCATTCTCACCCCAGAGTCATAGGATTCACCCCCACAACCCAAAAAGATGTACAGGGTTGGTGAATTGGCTCCCTTTTTTAATATTGGACTGACATTAGCTTCCCTCCAATCTGCAGGGACAGTTCAGAGTCTATAGAATCCCGGAAGATGACCACCAATGCATCCACTATTTCCAGAGCCGCCTTCTTAAGCACTCTGGGATGCAGATTCTCAGGCCCTGGAGATTCATCCGCCTTCAATCCCATCAGTTTTCCCAGCACCATTTCTGTACAAATGTTGATCTTCCCCAATTCTTCCCTCTCACTAAACCTCCCAATCCACAGACCTATTATTTTTCTTGGCCAATCTGTCTGCTTCTTCCTTGGATCGGTTACTATTTCTAATTTCCTTTGTAAGCCATGGATTGGCCCTCTTACCCCCTTTGCTTTGTGCCAAACAGGAATGAGCAGTTGCTGTAGTTCCCTCCATGCGTTCCTTGAATGTTTGCCATTGCCTGTCTACTGACATCCCTTTAAGTAACACTACCCAATCTATCAAGGCCAACTCACGCCTCATATCTTCATAGTTCCCTTTATTAAGATTCAGCACCCTCGTCTCCGAATCAACTACTTCACTCTTCATCTTGATAAACAATTCTCTAATGTTATGGTCGCTCATCCCCAAGGGGTCCCGTACAGCCAGATTGGCAATAATTCCCTTCTCATTACACAGTACGCAGTCTAAGATGGCCTGCTCTCTGATTGGTTCCTCCACATATTGGTCAAGAAAACCATCCCGTAAACACTCCAGGAATTCCTCCTCTACGGCATTGTGGCTAATTTGATTTGCCCAATCTATGTGAAGATTAAAATCACCCATGATCACCGATATTCCCTTATTACATGCATCTCCAATTTCTTGTTTAATACCATTCCCAGCCTCACCAGTGCAGTTTGGGGGTCGATATGTGACACCCACTAATGTTTTTTGCCCCTTGGTATTTCTCAACCCTACCCTACAGATTCCACATTGTCAGAGCCAATATCCCTTCTCACTATTGTGTTAATTTCCTCTTTAACCAGCAGTGCCACACCACCACCTTTTCTTTTCTGCCTGTCCTTCCTAAATACTGAGAAACCTGGGACATTCAGTTCCCATCCCTGGTCACCCTGCAGCCATGTCTCCGTAATCCCAATTATATCATACCCATTTATATCTATCTGTGCGATTAGTTCATCCACTTTATTGCAAATGCTCCGTGCATTAAGGCACAGAGCCGACAAGTTTGTCTTTTACACAATGCTTGTCTTGCTCCCAATATTTTTCTCTACTGCCCTGTTTGAATTTTGCCCTTGGTTTCTCCACCTATCACTTTTAGATTCATAGATTCATAGAACATACAGTGCAGATGGAGGCCATTTGGCCCATCGAGTCCGCACTGACCCACTTAAGCCCTCACTTCCACCTTATCCCCATCGCCCAATGACCCCTCCTAACCTTTATGGTCACTAAGGGCAGTTTACCATGGCCAATCCACCTAACCTGCACGTCTTTGGACTGTGGGAGGAAACCGGAGCACCCGGAGGAAACCCACACAGACACGGGGAGAACGTGCAGACTCCGCACAGTTCACTTGTTCACTTTTCTAACTTTTGTTTTTGTCGTTGCTCCCTCTTTCTCTGAATCCTTGCGTAGGTTCCCACCCCCCTGGCATTTTAGTTGAAACTCTCCCCAACCGCTCTAGCAAATAGCCCCCCTCGGACATCAGTTCCAGTCCTGCCCAGGTGTAACACGTCCAGTTTGTACAGGTCCCACCTCCCCCAGAACCGGTCCCAATGCCCCAGGAATCGGAAACCATCACCCTGACACAATCTCTTCAGCCATGTATTCATCCTGTATATCCTGTCATTTCTACCCTGACTAGCACGTGCCACTGGTAGTAATCCTGAGATCGTTACCGTTGAAGTATAATTTCTTAACTTCCTTCCTAGCTCCCTGTATTCTGCTTTTAGGACCTCTTTTTTTTACCGATGTTGTTTGTACCGATGTGTACCACAACCATTGGCTGTTAACCCTCCCCCTCCAGAATGTCCTGTACCCACTCCAAGACATCCTTGACCATAGCACCAGGGAGGCAACATACCATCCTGGCATCTCATTTGCGGCCACAGGAACGCCTGTCTATTCCCCTTACAATTGAATCCCCTATAACTATTGCACTGTCACACTTATTACTCCTCCCCTCTGCAGCAGAACCAACCTTGGTGCCACAAGTTTGGCTGTTGCTGTTTTCCCCTGAGAGGCCATTCCCCTCAACAGTATCCAAAACGGTAGATCTGTTCTGCAGGGGAATGGCCACAGAGATTCCTGCACTACCTGCCTCGCTCTCTTGCTCTGTCTGGTGGTCACTTATTCCCTTCCCGCCTGCAGAGTCTGAGCCTGCGGTGTGACCACCTCTCTCTATATGTGCTATCCACGATGCTCTCCGACCCGCGGATGCTCCACAGTGTCTCCAGCCGCCGCTCCAGCTCTGAAACTCGAGCTTCCAGGAGCTGTACCTGGAGACACTTCCTGTACACATGCTGACCCTGGGGACTGGAACTGTCCCCAGCCTGCCAAATGGAGCAAGAGGAACAGACCACGGCTTGGAGCTGTCCTGTCATGACCTAACCCATTAAAGTAAACTTCTGAAATTAAACCTTCAAGAGATATTTTGAATCAGATTATATCCAAAGTCGCCTATACTATTTATTTAGCTTTTATATTTAAACAATCACCATTAACCAGTGAGATGGCATTCCCAATATCACCATTAACCAGCGAGATGGCATCCCCCACATTACCATCAACCAGCGAGATGGCATTCCCAACATCACCATTAACCAGCGAGATGGCATTCCCAATATCACCATTAACCAGCGAGATGGCATCCCCAACATCACCATCAACCAGCGAGATGGCATCCCCAACATCACCATTAACCAGCGAGATGGCATCCCCAACATCACCATCAACCAGCGAGATGGCATCCCCAACATCACTATCAACCAGCGAGATGGTATCCCCAACATCACCATCAACCAGCGAGATGGCATCGCCAACATCACTATCAACCGGCGAGATGGCATCCCCAACATCACCATGAACCAGCGAGCGGGCATCCCCAATATCACCATTAACCAGCGAGATGGTATCCCCAACATCACCATCAATCAGCGAGATGGCATCCCCCACATCACCATCAACCAGTGAGATGGTATCCCCAACATCACCATCAATCAGCGAGATGGCATCCCCCACATCACCATCAACCAGTGAGATGGTATCCCCAACATCACCATCAACCAGCGAGATGGCATCCCCCACATCACCATCAACCGGTGAGATGGCATCCCCAACATCACCATCAACCAGCGAGATGGCATCCCCCACATCACCATCAACCGGTGAGATGGCGTCCCCAACATCACCATCAACCAGCGAGATGGTATCCCCAACATCACCATCAACCAGCGAGATGGCATCCCCAACATCACCATCAACCAGCGAGATGGTATTCCCGGGATCACCATCAACCAGTGAGATGGTATCCCCCACATCACCATCAACCAGCGAGATGGTATCCCCCACATCACCATCAACCAGCGAGATGGCATCCCCAACATCACCATCAACCAGCGAGATGGCATCCCCCACATCACCATCAACCGGTGAGATGGCGTCCCCAACATCACCATCAACCAGCGAGATGGTATTCCCGGGATCACCATCAACCGGTGAGATGGTATCCCCAACATCACCATCAACCAGCGAGATGGTATCCCCAACATCACTATCAACCAGCGAGATGGTATCCCCAACATCACCATCAACCAGCGAGATGGCATCGCCAACATCACTATCAACCGGCGAGATGGTATCCCCAACATCACCATGAACCAGCGAGATGCCATCCCCAACATCACTATCAACCAGCGAAGGGGCTGTTTAGCACACTGGGCTAAATCGCTGGCTTTGAAAGCAGACCAAGCAGGCCAGCAGCACGGTTCGATTCCCGTAACAGCCTCCCCGAACAGGTGCCGGAATGTGGCGACTAGGGGCTTTCACAGTAACTTCATTTGAAGCCTACTCGTGACAATAAGCGATTTTCATTTCATTTCATTTCAGATGGTATCCCCCACATCACCATCAACCAGCAAGATGGCATCCCCCACATCACCATCAACCAGCAAGATGGCATCCCCCACATCACCATCAAATAGCGAGATGGCATCCCCCACATCACCATCAACCAGCAAGATGGCATCCCCCACATCACCATCAACCAGTGAGATGGTATCCCCAACATCACCATCAACCGGTGAGATGGCGTCCCCAATATCACCATCAGCCAGCGAGATGGCATTCCCAACATCACCATCAACCGGTGAGATGGTATCCCCCACATCACCATCAACCAGCGAGATGGTATCCCCAACATCACCATCAACCAGTGAGATGGTATCCCCAACATCACCATCAACCGGTGAGATGGCGTCCCCAATATCACCATCAGCCAGCGAGATGGCATTCCCAACATCACCATCAACCGGTGAGATGGTATCCCCCACATCACCATCAACCAGCGAGATGGTATCCCCAACATCACCATCAACCGGTGAGATGGCATCCCCAACATCACCATCAACCAGCGAGATGGTATCCCCCCCATCACCATCAACCAGTGAGATGGCATCCCCAACATCACCATTAACCAGCGAGATGGCATCCCCAACATCACCATCAATCAGCGAGATGGCATCCCCCACATCACCATCAACCAGTGAGATGGTATCCCCAACATCACCATCAACCAGCGAGATGGCATCCCCCACATCACCATCAACCGGTGAGATGGCGTCCCCAACATCACCATCAACCAGCGAGATGGTATTCCCAACATCACTATCAACCAGCGAGATGGTATCCCCAACATCACCATCAACCAGCGAGATGGCATCGCCAACATCACTATCAACCGGCGAGATGGTATCCCCAACATCACCATGAACCAGCGAGATGCCATCCCCAACATCACTATCAACCAGCGAAGGGGCTGTTTAGCACACTGGGCTAAATCGCTGGCTTTGAAAGCAGACCAAGCAGGCCAGCAGCACGGTTCGATTCCCGTAACAGCCTCCCTGAACAGGTGCCGGAATGTGGCGACTAGGGGCTTTCACAGTAACTTCATTTGAAGCCTACTCGTGACAATAAGCGATTTTCATTTCATTTCATTTCAGATGGTATCCCCCACATCACCATCAACCAGCAAGATGGCATCCCCCACATCACCATCAACCAGCAAGATGGCATCCCCCACATCACCATCAACCAGCGAGATGGCATCCCCCACATCACCATCAACCAGCAAGATGGCATCCTCCACATCACCATCAACCAGTGAGATGGTATCCCCAACATCACCATCAACCGGTGAGATGGCGTCCCCAATATCACCATCAGCCAGCGAGATGGCATTCCCAACATCACCATCAACCGGTGAGATGGTATCCCCCACATCACCATCAACCAGCGAGATGGTATCCCCAACATCACCATCAACCGGTGAGATGGCATCCCCAACATCACCATCAACCAGCGAGATGGTACAATAAGCGATTTTCATTTCATTTCATTTCAGATGGTATCCCCCACATCACCATCAACCAGCAAGATGGCATCCCCCACATCACCATCAACCAGCAAGATGGCATCCCCCACATCACCATCAACCAGCGAGATGGCATCCCCCACATCACCATCAACCAGCAAGATGGCATCCCCCACATCACCATCAACCAGCGAGATAGCATCCCCCACATCACCATCAACCAGCAAGATGGCATCCCCCACATCACCATCAACCAGTGAGATGGTATCCCCAACATCACCATCAACCGGTGAGATGGCGTCCCCAATATCACCATCAGCCAGCGAGATGGCATTCCCAACATCACCATCAACCGGTGAGATGGTATCCCCCACATCACCATCAACCAGCGAGATGGTATCCCCAACATCACCATCAACCGGTGAGATGGCATCCCCAACATCACCATCAACCAGCGAGATGGTATCCCCCACATCACCATCAACCAGTGAGATGGCATCCCCAACATCACCATCAACCAGCGAGCGGGCATCCCCAATATCACCATTAACCAGCGAGATGGCATCCCCAACATCACCATCAATCAGCGAGATGGCATCCCCCACATCACCATCAACCAGTGAGAGGGTATCCCCAACATCACCATCAACCAGCGAGATGGCATCCCCCACATCACCATCAACCGGTGAGATGGCATCCCCAACATCACCATCAACCAGCGAGATGGTATCCCCAACATCACCATCAATCAGCGAGATGGCATCCCCAACATCACCATCAACCGGTGAGATGGTATCCCCAACATCACCATGAACCAGCGAGATGCCATCCCCAACATCACCATCAACCAGCGAGATGGTATCCCCAACATCACCATCAACCAGCGAGATGGCGTCCCCAACATCACCATCAACCAGCAAGATAGTATCCCCAACATCACCATCAACCAGCGAGATGGCATCCCCAACATCACCATCAACCACCGAGATGGTATCCCCAACATCACCATCAACCGGCGAGATAGTATCCCCAACATCACCATCAACCAGCGAGATGGTATCCCCAACATCACCATCAACCAGCGAGATGGCGTCCCCAACATCACCATCAACCAGCGAGATAGTATCCCCAACATCACCATCAACCAGCGAGATGGCATCCCCAACATCACCATCAACCAGTGAGATGGCATCCCCAATATCACCATCAACCAGTGAGATGGCATCCCCAACATCACCATCAACCAGCGAGATGGCATCCCCAACATCACCATCAATCAGCGAGATGGCATCCCCAACATCACCATCAACCAGCGAGATGGTATTCCCGGGATCACCATCAACCAGCAAGATGGCATCCCCCACATCACCATCAACCAGCGAGATGGCATCCCCAACATCACCATCAACCAGTGAGATGGTATCCCCCACATCACCATCAACCAGTGAGATGGCATCCCCAACATCACCATCAACCAGCGAGCGGGCATCCCCAATATCACCATTAACCAGCGAGATGGCATCCCCAACATCACCATCAATCAGCGAGATGGCATCCCCCACATCACCATCAACCAGTGAGAGGGTATCCCCAACATCACCATCAACCAGCGAGATGGCATCCCCCACATCACCATCAACCGGTGAGATGGCATCCCCAACATCACCATCAACCAGCGAGATGGTATCCCCAACATCACCATCAATCAGCGAGATGGCATCCCCAACATCACCATCAACCGGTGAGATGGTATCCCCAACATCACCATGAACCAGCGAGATGCCATCCCCAACATCACCATCAACCAGCGAGATGGTATCCCCAACATCACCATCAACCAGCGAGATGGCGTCCCCAACATCACCATCAACCAGCAAGATAGTATCCCCAACATCACCATCAACCAGCGAGATGGCATCCCCAACATCACCATCAACCACCGAGATGGTATCCCCAACATCACCATCAACCGGCGAGATAGTATCCCCAACATCACCATCAACCAGCGAGATGGTATCCCCAACATCACCATCAACCAGCGAGATGGCGTCCCCAACATCACCATCAACCAGCGAGATAGTATCCCCAACATCACCATCAACCAGCGAGATGGCATCCCCAACATCACCATCAACCAGTGAGATGGCATCCCCAATATCACCATCAACCAGTGAGATGGCATCCCCAACATCACCATCAACCAGCGAGATGGCATCCCCAACATCACCATCAATCAGCGAGATGGCATCCCCAACATCACCATCAACCAGCGAGATGGTATTCCCGGGATCACCATCAACCAGCAAGATGGCATCCCCCACATCACCATCAACCAGCGAGATGGCATCCCCAACATCACCATCAACCAGTGAGATGGTATCCCCCACATCACTATCAACCAGCGAGATGGCATCCCCAACATCACCATCAACCAGCGAGATGGCATCCCCAACATCACCATGAACCAGCGAGATGGCATCCCCAACATCACCATCAACCAGTGAGATGGTATCCCCCACATCACTATCAACCAGCGAGATGGCATCCCCAACATCACCATCAACCAGCGAGATGGCATCCCCAACATCACCATCAACCAGCGAGATGGCGTCCCCAACATCACCATCAATCAGCGAGATGGCATCCCCAACATCACCATCAACCAGTGAGATGGTATCCCCCACATCACTATCAACCAGCGAGATGGCATCCCCAACATCACCATCAACCAGCGAGATGGCATCCCCAACATCACCATCAACCAGCGAGATGGCGTCCCCAACATCACCATCAATCAGCGAGATGGCATCCCCAACATCACCATCAACCGGCGAGATGGCATCCCCCACATCACCATCAACCAGTGCGATGGCATCCCCAACATCACCATCAATCAGCGAGATGGCATCCCCAACATCACCATCAACCAGCGAGATGGTATCCTCAACATCACCATCAATCAGCGAGATGGCATCCCCAACATCACCATCAACCGGCGAGATAGTATCCCCAACATCACCATCAACCGGCGAGATGCCATCCCCAACATCACCATCAACCAGCGAGATGGTATCCCCAACATCACCATCAACCAGCGAGATGGCGTCCCCAACATCACCATCAACCAGCTAGATGGCATCCCCAACATCACCATCAACCAGCGAGATGGCATCCCCCACATCACCATCAACCAGCAAGATGGTATCCCCAACATCACCATCAACCAGCTAGATGGTATCCCCAACATCACCATCAATCAGCGAGATGGCATCCCCAACATCACCATCAACCAGCGAGATGGCGTCCCCAACATCACCATCAATCAGCGAGATGGTATTCCCGGGATCACCATCAACCAGCAAGATGGCATCCCCCACATCACCATCAACCAGCAAGATGGCATCCCCCACATCACCATCAACCAGCGAGATGGCATCCCCAACATCACCATCAACCAGTGAGATGGTATCCCCCACATCACTATCAACCAGCGAGATGGCATCCCCAACATCACCATCAACCAGCGAGATGGCATCCCCAACATCACCATCAACCAGCGAGATGGCATCCCCAACATCACCATCAACCAGCGAGATGGCATCCCCAACATCACCATCAACCAGTGAGATGGCATCCCCAATATCACCATCAACCAGTGAGATGGCATCCCCAACATCACCATCAACCAATGAGATGGCATCCCCAACATCACCATCAACCGGCGAGATGGCATCCCCCACAACACCATCAACCAGTGAGATGGCATCCCCAACATCACCATCAAGCCAACCCAACAGCAGCAAGTGGCACAACACTCAGGACTTCAAGCACGATTCCCAAAACACCAGGGGCAGCATACACAGCTTTGCCTCCTGACTCACCAGAAGAACATAGGAACTAGGATCATTCAATATGGTCCTAGCTGATCTCTCAACTCCACTTTCCTGCCCGTTCTCCATAACCCTTCAACCCATTACCAATTAAAAATATGTCCAACTCCTCCTTAAATTTACTCAATGTCCCAGCATCCACCGCACTCTTGGGTAGTGAATTCCACCGATTCACGAGCTTTTGAGAGAAGTAATGTCTCCTCATCTCTGTTTTAAATCTGCTCCCCTTTATCCTGAGATCATGACCTCTTGTTCTAGAATACGCCACAAGAGGAAACCATCAACTCCACGTCTATGTTATCCAGCCCTTTTAGCATCTTGTACACCTCAATTAGATCTCCCCTCATTCTTCTAAACTGGGGATAGTATAGGCCACTCTTCATAAGAGAAACCCCTCAGGCGGGATCCACTTTCCAGCGACGCTGGGGTAGCGGAATGAGATTGGGCGGAGAATCACCATGAGCCGAGAATCGTGGCCGGCATCGGGGCTCCGGAATGCCATGCTCCGGAATGCAATGCTCCGGAATGCCATGCTCCGGAATGAAATGCTCCGGAATGCCATGCTCCGGAATGCAATGCTCCGGAATGCAATGTTCCGGAATGCCATGCTCCAGAATGCAATGCTCCGGAATGCAATGCTCCGGAATGCAATGCTCCGGAATGCAATGCTCCGGAATGCCATGCTCCAGAATGCAATGCTCCGGAATGCCATGCTCCGGAATGAAATGCTCCGGAATGCCATGCTCCGGAATGCAATGCTCCGGAATGCCATGCTCCGGAATGAAATGCTCCGGAATGCCATGCTCCGGAATGCAATGCTCCGGAATGCAATGTTCCGGAATGCCATGCTCCAGAATGCAATGCTCCGGAATGCAATGCTCCGGAATGCAATGCTCCGGTGCCTCAACAGCGGCGACAATGCATTCTACTCTGCATATGACTAACGAGCTGGACCCGGTATCCTTCGGGGCCTCCGGGATTATCCGTCTCCGCCAGGAGGAATTACCGACGGCGAGTTTCACTTGTGGTTCCCAGAACGGGGAACCAGATGCCGTGCCTGCTGAGGGAGAGGGAGGAGGTAGGACTTAGGCAGCCGGCCCTGCAGCTGGCATGGCTGGCTGGGGGAGGCGGGGCGTCTTCCAGGGCCGGGGACGGTGTAGCGAGGAGGGAGGAGAGGGGAGAGGGACATGGCGGTGAGAGGGGGGGGCAGGGGCTGCATTGCAGGCTGGGGCCGCCGTGCTGCCCGTTGGACCTGGTTGGCCACGGGGGTACGCACCATGGTAACATGTCTGCCTTTCACCCCCTGCAGACATTGGCTATCGGAATCCAATCAGGAATGGCCTTCATGCTAGCCGCCGCCGTCCTGGGGGACGCACGAGCTGGAGCTTCTAGGGGAGGAACCTGCAGCAGCGGAGTCTGCTGCAGAGGAACAGGAGGCAGCCGGAGGGTGGGGAGCCGGAGCTGAGGGTGGGGAGCCGGGAGGGTGGGGAGCCGGAGCTGAGGGTGGGGAGCCGGAGCTGAGGGTGGGGAGCCGGAGCTGAGGGTGGAGAGCCGGAGCTGAGGGTGGAGAGCCGGAGTTGAGGGTGGGGAGCCGGGAGGGTGGAGAGCCGGGAGGGTGGGGAGCCGGAGCTGAGGGCGGAGAGCCGGGAGGGTGGGGAGCCGGGAGGGTGGGGAGCCGGGAGGGTGGGGAGCCGGAGCTGAGGGTGGGGAGCCGGAGCTGAGGGTGGGGAGCCGGAGCTGAGGGTGGGGAGCCGGGAGGGTGGGGAGGCGGAGCTGAGGGTGGGGAGCCGGGAGGGTGGGGAGCCGGAGCTGAGGGTGGGGAGCCGGAGCTGAGGGTGGGGAGCCGGGAGGGTGGGGAGCCGGGAGGGTGGGGAGCCGGAGCTGAGGGTGGGGAGCCGGAGCTGAGGGTGGGGAGCCGGAGCTGAGGGTGGGGAGCCGGAGCTGAGGGTGGGGAGTCGGAGCTGAGGGTGGGGAGCCGGGAGGGTGGGGAGCCGGAGCTGAGGGTGGGGAGTCGGAGCTGAGGGTGGGGAGCCGGGAGGGTGGAGAGCCGTAGCTGAGGGTGGGGAGTCGGAGCTGAGGGTGGGGAGCCGGGAGGGTGGGGAGCCGGAGCTGAGGGTGGGGAGCCGGGAGGGTGGGGAGCCGGAGCTGAGGGTGGGGAGCCGGGAGGGTGGGGAGCCGGAGCTGAGGGTGGAGAGCCGGGAGGGTGGGGAGCCGGAGCTGAGGGTGGAGAGCCGGGAGGGTGGGGAGCCGGAGCTGAGGGTGGGGAGCCGGGAGGGTGGGGAGCCGGAGCTGAGGGTGGGGAGTCGGAGCTGAGGGTGGGGAGCCGGAGCTGAGGGTGGGGAGCCGGGAGGGTGGGGAGCCGGGAGGGTGGGGAGCGGAGCTGAGGGTGGGGAGCCGGAGCTGAGGTGGGGAGCCGGAGCTGAGGGTGGGGAGCCGGGAGGGTGGAGAGCAGCTGCTGAGGGTGGGGAGCCGGAGCTGAGGGTGGAGAGCCGGAGCTGAGGGTGGGGAGCCGGGGCTGAGGGTGGGGAGCCGGGAGGGTGGGGAGCCGGAGCTGAGGGTGGGGAGTCGGAGCTGAGGGTGGGGAGCCGGAGCTGAGGGTGGGGAGCCGGGAGGGTGGAGAGCAGCTGCTGAGGGTGGGGAGCCGGAGCTGAGGGTGGGGAGCCGGAGCTCAGGGTGGGGAGGCGGAGCTGAGGGTGGGGAGCCGGGAGGGTGGGGAGCCGGGAGGGTGGGGAGCCGGGAGGGTGGGGAGCCGGAGCTGAGGGTGGGGAGCCGGGGCTGAGGGTGGGGAGCCGGGAGGGTGGGGAGCCGGGAGGGTGGGAGCCGGGAGGGTGGGGAGCCGGAGCTGAGGGTGGAGAGCCGGAGCTGAGGGTGGAGAGCCGGGAGGGTGGGGAGCCGGGGCTGAGGGTGGAGAGCCGGGAGGGTGGGGAGCCGGGAGGGTGGGGAGCCGGAGCTGAGGGTGGGGAGCCGGGAGGGTGGGGAGCCGGAGCTGAGGGTGGGGAGCCGGGAGGGTGGGGGGCCGGAGCTGAGGGTGGGGAGGCGGGAGGGTGGGGAGCCGGAGCTGAGGGTGGGGAGCCGGAGCTGAGGGTGGGGAGCCGGGAGGGTGGGGAGCCGGGAGGGTGGGGAGCCGGGAGGGTGGAGAGCCGGAGCTGAGGGTGGGGAGCCGGGAGGGTGGGGAGCCGGGAGGGTGGAGAGCCGGAGCTGAGGGTGGGGAGCCGGAGCTGAGGGTGGGGAGCCGGAGCTGAGGGTGGGGAGCCGGGAGGGTGGGGGGCCGGAGCTGAGGGTGGGGAGCCGGAGCTGAGGGTGGGGAGCCAGAGCTGAGGGTGGGGAGCCGGAGCTGAGGGTGGGGAGCCGGAGCTGAGGGTGGGGAGCCGGGAGGGTGGGGAGCCGGAGCTGAGGGTGGGGAGCCGGAGCTGAGGGTGGAGAGCCGGAGCTGAGGGTGGGGAGCCGGAGCTGAGGGTGGGGAGTCGGAGCTGAGGGTGGGGAGCCGGAGCTGAGGGTGGGGAGCCGGAGCTGAGGGTGGGGAGTCGGAGCTGAGGGTGGGGAGCCGGAGCTGAGGGTGGGGAGCCGGAGCTGAGGGTGGGGAGCCGGAGCTGAGGGTGGAGAGCCGGGAGGGTGGGGAGCCGGCGCTGAGGGTGGGGAGCCGGAGCTGAGGGTGGAGAGCCGGAGCTGAGGGTGGGGAGCCGGAGCTGAGGGTGGGGAGCCGGAGCTGAGGGTGGGGAGCCGGAGCTGAGGGTGGGGAGCCGGAGCTGAGGGTGGAGAGCCGGGAGGGTGGGGAGCCGGCGCTGAGGGTGGGGAGCCGGAGCTGAGGGTGGGGAGCCGGAGCTGAGGGTGGGGAGCCGGAGCTGAGGGTGGGGAGCCGGAGCTGAGGGTGGGGAGCCAGAGCTGAGGGTGGGGAGCCGGAGCTGAGGGTGGGGAGCCGGAGCTGAGGGTGGAGAGCCGGGAGGGTGGGGAGCCGGCGCTGAGGGTGGGGAGCCGGAGCTGAGGGTGGGGAGCCGGAGCTGAGGGTGGGGAGCCGGAGCTGAGGGTGGGGAGCCGGAGCTGAGGGTGGGGAGCCGGAGCTGAGGGTGGGGAGCCGGGGCTGAGGGTGGAGAGCCGGGAGGGTGGGGAGCCGGGAGGGTGGGGAGCCGGAGCTGAGGGTGGGGAGCCGGAGCTGAGGGTGGGGAGCCGGCTGCCCAACAGGCCGTAGTGGAGGTGGGAAGGAGGCGCCACATTAGCCTCGTGTATACTGGCAGCGCCTGTCATAGAATCCCGACAGTGCAGAAGGAGGTCATTCAGCCCATCGAATCTGCACTGACCCTCTGAAAGAGCACGGCAAAGTAAATTCCTGGCCTCAGCGAAGTTCCAGCATTTTGAGTCTAAACGTGTGATGCGTTTGAAATTATTGGGTTCAGAAGACAATAATACACACTTGACCCTGACAAATCAGACAGGCCGTGACTCTCCGGCCTCATTGGCTCTCTGCCTCAGGTGTAACGAGGCCGGCGTTTATTGGGACAAGCCAAAAACGGGAACCTCGCCAGGCGCCAAACAGTTTGTGATGAAACCGGCCATTCCCGTAGGTGATATCGGGACCTCGCCTTTGCGAACCGATAAACCCATCATCACCACTTAAGCCCCAATTCCACACAATTAACGCAAACGACCCCTTATCCACTGGCCTCCCGTCATTCAGCAGCCTCCCAGGAAGTGGTCACGCTGGCATTGATCAGTACTCCTTTTGAAAAACCTGAACCTGGCGGAAGGGGTTCTGTGTGGAGCCGGGGGGAGGTGAATAGCCATCTTTGCTCACAGGCAATGAGCCCGGGGGGCACTGGGCTTGCTGACCTCGTGCTCGGTGGGGGGTGGGGGACCCATGGCTGGGGGTGGGGGAACCATGGGCTGGTGGAGGGAGTGAGGGGCACCCTACTCTCCGATGGTGTGAGCCGCCATGGGAAGTGGAGGGGGGACCCGCTGGGGGTGGGCGGGGGTAACGCCACGCCGCTCCACCATGCCAACCCCTGGATCGTGTGTACCCGTTCCGGGGGCAACCCTTGTCCCTGTCGTCAGCCCCACCAACTACTCATAACCCCCACCGACTCCTGAGGCCTCTGGCTGTGCAGCTGAAGACGATTACTGTCACTGTCTGTGCGGAGTCTGCACGTTCTCCCCGTGTCTGCGTGGGTTTCCTCTGGGTGCTCCGGTTTCCTCCCACAGTCCAAAGACGTGCTGTTAGGTGGATTGCCCTTGCTAAATTGCCCTTAGTGTCCAAACGGTTAGGTGGGGTTGCGGGAATAGGGCAGGGGCTTGGGCCTTAATAGGGTGCTCTTTCAGAGAGCTGGCAGAGACACGATGGGCTGAATGGCCTCCTTTTACACTGTCGTGATTCTATGATTCTACAAGGTTGTTCACATCCACCTGAGAGGGCCTTTATTGATAAAATACAGGTGTGCACGGTGCACAGCTCTGTTTAACCACAATCTCACCATGAATGTGTGATTATCATTATCTCAGATAACATCTCATCCAGATGACAGTGGCTCTGACAGTGCGGCACTCCCTCAGTACTGACCCTCTGACAGTGTGGCACTCCCTCAGTACTGACCCTCTGACAGTGCGGCACTCCCTCAGTACTGACTCTCTGACAGTGCGGGACTCCCTCAGTACTGACCCTCTGACAGTGCGGCACTCCCTCAGTACTGACCCTCTGACAGTGCGGCGCTCCCTCAGTACTGACCCTCTGACAGTGCGGCTCTCCTCAGTACTGACCCTCTGACAGTGCGGCGCTCCCTCAGTACTGACCCTCTGACAGTGCGGCACTCCCTCAGTACTGACCCTCTGACAGTCCTGCGCTCCTTCAGTACTGACCCTCTGACAGTGCAGCACTCCCTCAGTAATGACCCTCTGACAGTGCGGCACTCCCTCAGTACTGACCCTCTGACAGTGCAGCACTCCCTCAGTACTGAGTCACTGACAGTGCGGCACTCCCTCAGTACTGACCCTCTGACAGTGCAGCACTCCCTCAGTACTGACCCTCTGACAGTGCGGCACTCCCTCAGTACTGACCATCTGACAGTGCAGCACTCCCTCAGTACTGACCCTCTGACAGTGCAGCATTCCCTCAGTACTGACCCTCTTACAGTGCGGCACTCACTCAGTAGTGTCTCTCTGACAGTGCTGCACCCCCTCAGTACTGACCCTCTGACAGTGCGGCACTCCTTCAGTACTGACCCTCTGACAGTGCAGCACTCCCTCAGTACTGACCCTCTGACAGTGCAACACTCCCTCAGTACAGACTCTCTGACAGTGCAGCACTCCCTCAGTACTGACCCTCTGACAGTGCAGCACTCCCTCAGTATTGACCCTCTGACAGTGCAGCACTCCCTCAGTACTGACCCTCTGACAGTGCAGCACTCCCTCAGTACTGACCCTCTGACAGTGCGGCACTCCCTCAGTACTGTCTCTCTGACAGTGCTGCACCCCCTCAGTACTGACCCTCTGACAGTGCGGCACCCCCTCAGTACTGACCCTCTGACAGTGCAGCACTCCCTCAGTACTGACCCTCTGACAGTGCGGCACTCCCTCAGTACTGACCCTCTGACAGTGCGGCACTCCCTCAGTACTGACCCTCTGACAGTGCAGCACTCCCTCAGTACTGACCCTCTGACAGTGCAGCACTCCCTCAGTACTGACCCTCTGACAGTGCGGCACTCCCTCAGTACTGACCCTCTGACAGTGCAGCACTCCCTCAGTACTGACCCTCTGACAGTGCGGCACTCCCTCAGTACTGACCCACTGACAGTGCAGCACTGCCTCAGTACTGACCCTCTGACAGTGCAGCACTCCCTCAGTACTGACCCTCTGACAGTGCGGCACTCCCTCAGTACTGACCCTCTGACAGTGTGGCACTCCCTCAATACTGACCCTCTGACAGTGCAGCACTCCCTCAGTACTGACCCTCTGACAGTGCCGCACTCCCTCAGTACTGACCCTCTGACAGTGCCGCACTCCCTCAGCACTGACCCTCTGACAGTGCGGCACTCCCTCAGTGCTAACCCTCTGACAGTGCGGCACTCCCTCAGTACTGAGCCTCTGACAGTGCGGCACTCCCTCAGTACTGACCATCTGACAGTGCAGCACTCCCTCAGTACTGACCCTCTGACAGTGCAGCATTCCCTCAGTACTGACACTCTGACAGTGCGGCACTCCCTCAGTACTGTCTCTCTGACAGTGCTGCACCCCCTCAGTACTGACCCTCTGACAGTGCGGCACTCCCTCAGTACTGACCCTCTGACAGTGCAGCACTCCCTCAGTACTGACCCTCTGACAGTGCGGCACTCCCTCAGTACTGTCTCTCTGACAGTGCTGCACCCCCTCAGTACTGACCCTCTGACAGTGCGGCACTCCCTCAGTACTGACCCTCTGACAGTGCAGCACTCCCTCAGTACTGACCCTCTGACAGTGCGGCACTCCCTCAGTACTGACCCTCTGACAGTGCAGCACTCCCTCAGTACTGACCCTCTGACAGTGCGGCACTCCCTCAGTACTGACCCTCTGACAGTGCGGCACTCCCTCAGTACTGACCCTCTGACAGTGCGGCTCTCCCTCAGTACTGACTCTCTGACAGTGCAGCATTCCCTCAGTACTGACCCTCTGACAGTGCGGCACTCCCTCAGTACTGACCCTCTGACAGTGCAGCACTCCCTCAGTACTGACCCTCTGACAGTGCGGCATTCCCTCAGTACTGACCCTCTGACAGTGCGGCACTCCCTCAGTACTGACCCTCTGACAGTGCGGCACTCCCTCAGTACTGACCCTCTGACAGTGCGGCACTCCCTCAGTACTGACCCTCTGACAGTGCGGCACTCCCTCAGTACTGACCCTTTAACAGTGCAGCACTCCCTCAGTACTGACCCTCTGACAGTGCAGCACTCCCTCAGTACTGACCCTCTGACAGTGCAGCACTCCCTCAGTACTGACCCTCTGACAGTGCAGCCCTCCCTCAGTACTGACCCTCTGACAGTGCAGCACTCCCTCAGTACTGACCCTCTGACAGTGCAGCACTCCCTCAGTACTGACCCTCTGACAGTGCGGCACTCCCTCAGTACTGACCCTCTGACAGTGCAGCACTCCCTCAGTACTGACCCTCTGACAGTGCAGCACTCCCTCAGTACTGACCCTCTGACAGTGCGGCACTCCCTCAGTACTGACCCTTTAACAGTGCAGCACTCCCTCAGTACTGACCCTCTGACAGTGCAGCACTCCCTCAGTACTGACCCTCTGACAGTGCAGCATTTCCTCAGTACTGACCCTCTGACAGTGCAGCATTCCCTCAGTACTGACCCTCTGACAGTGCGGCACTCCCTCAGTACTGACCCTCTGACAGTGCGGCACTCCCTCAGTACTGACCCTCTGACAGTGCGGCGCTCCCTCAGTACTGGTACTGAAGGGGTCGAGATACAGCAGATAGAGGGAAATGTCTCATTGATGTTCGGGTCTTTTTTAATGCAGCAACTCATCAGGGTGTTGGAAGGCTGGTGGCGCGGTTCCCTGCTCCCGCCACTCGGCAATGGGATTTCCCAGTGAAGCCCCCCCACTCGCCGGGAAAGCCATGGTGGGGTTTTCAGAAAGAAAGCCGCCAAAGGGATACATTTTGCAGGGGGGGGCGTGGGACTGGCTTAATTGCTCTTGCCGGGAGTTGACACCGGTGCGATGGGCTGAATGGTCTGCTAATACCAAACTATAATTCTGTAGGCTCAAAGCTCTGGAGTGGGATTATGAACCCACTAGTCCGTGACACAGGAGGTGAGAGTGCTACCAGCCGGGTAGCTGACACTGACACAGAATATAAACCAGGTTATGTTATTTTAACATTGCTAAGTTAGGTCAGAGCACCAGGTTAGAACAGGGGGTCCACACGCCGCTCTCTCTCTCTGATATCCTGCCTATCCAATTGACTCCCTCCAAGCTGCATTAACCTTCACATTGTGTTCTTACCTCAAATGTGATTGTCTTTCAAAAGCAGCGGATAGCTTGTTGCTTCCTGGGAAGGAATGAATTACAGCCAAAATGTGCTCCCTTTATTAATAAAATGAAAATAATAAGCAAGGCACTCAGCGGAGGACTCTTCAAGTGGTTTATTACACTATTCCCTCCAGTGAAACATTAAGAGTTTTTCACCCTATTGATGCCAGTCTCCTTCTCACATATCAATCACTCTGGTCCTAATAAGCAAATATTATAGTTGCTGTCCCGAGAGTTTGATTAATCTGCATTAAGATATATTCTCACACCTTCACCATCTATTAAACTGCTCCCTCTATTCTTCACCTTTATTAAGCTGGAAACAATCCCATCGACAATTCCCGCTCAATAGTGGGCCCGACAGTAATAAAGTGCACAGAGCACAGGCTCTGTTCAACCACAATCTCCTCATCATCAATGTGTGACTGTGATGAACTTAGTTAATGCTTCGGTCAGGGCTTTCCAAAGCTTTGACAAAGAGTCATCGGACTCGAAACGTTTGCTCTTTTCTCTCCCTACCGATGCTGCCAGACTTGCTGAGATTTTCCAGCATTTTCCCTTTCGTTTCAGATTCCAGCATCCGCAGTAATTTGCTTTTATTATTTGTATTGTGTGTGTTAGGAATAAGCGTCAATGAGGACTGCAGCAGAGCATGCCAGGAGCAACACCAAGCCTCCCGAAAAATGGTGAAGCTACAACACAGGGCTACTTGTGTGCCAAACAGCATAAGCAGCAAGTAATAGACAGAGCTGAGCGATTCCACAGCTACGGGCAATTTATCATGGCCAATCCACCTAACCCGCACATCTTTGGACTGTGGGAGGAAACCGGAGCACCCGGAGGAAACCCACGCACACACGGGGAGGACGTGCAGACTCCGCACAGACAGTGACCCAGCCGGGAATCGAACCTGGGACCCTGGAGCTGTGAAGCATTTATGCTAACCACCATGCTACTGTGCTGCCCACTGATTCACTCTACGTGATAGCATGTGGGCAGCATGGTAGCACAGTGGTTAGCACAGTTGCTTCACAGTTCCAGGGTCCCAGGTTCGATTCCCGGCTTGGGTCACCGTCTGTGCGGAGCCTGCACGTTGTCCCCACGTTTGCGTGGCTTTCCTCCAGGTGCTCCGGTTTCCTCCCACAGTCCAAAGATTGGATTGGAATTGTTTATTGTCACGTGTACCGAGGTACAGTGAAAAGCATTTTTCTGCGATCAGCTCAACAGATCATTAGGTACATGAAAAGAAAAGGAAACAAAAGAAAATACATGTTAGGGCAACACAGGGTATACAATGTAACTACATAAGCACCGGCATTGGGTGAAGCATACAGGGTGTAGTGTTAATGAGGTCAGTCAATAAGAGGGTCATTTAGGAGTCTGGTGACAGTGGGGAAGTAGCTGTTTTTGAGTCTGTCCGTGCGTGTTCTCAGACTTCTGTATCTCCTGCCCGATGGAAGAAGTTGGAAGAGTGAGTTAGCCGGGTGGGAGGGGTCTTTGATTATGCTGCCCACTTTCCCCACGCAGCGGGAGGTGTAGATGGAGTCAATGGATGGGAGGCAGGTTTGTGTGATGGACTGGGCGGTGTTCACGACTCCCTGAAGTTTCTCGTGGTCCTGGGCCGAGCAGTTGCCATACCAGGCTGTGATGCAGCCAGATAGGATGCTTTCTATGGTGCATCTGTAAAAGCTGATAAGAGTTAATGTGGACATGCCGAATTTCCTTAGTTTCCTGAGGAAGTATAGGCGCTGTTGTGCTTTCTTGGTGGTAGCGTCGACGTGGGTGGACCAGGACAGATTTTTGGTGATGTGCGTGCCTAGGAATTTGAAACTGCTAACCACTTTGGGGCCTCACGGTAGCATGGTGGTTAGCATCAATGCTTCACAGCTCCAGGGTCCCAGGTTCGATTCCCGGCTGGGTCACTGTCTGTGTGGAGTCTGCACGTCCTCCCCGTGTGTGCGTGGGTTTCCTCCGGGTGCTCCGGTTTCCTCCCACAGTCCAAAGATGTGCGGGTTAGGTGGATTGGCCATGTTAAATTGCCCGTAGTGTAAGGTTAATGGGGGGATTGTTGGGTTACGGGTATACGGGTTACGTGGGTTTAAGTAGGGTGATCATTGCTCGGCACAACATCGAGGGCCGAAGGGCCTGTTCTGTGCTGTACTGTTCTATGTTCTATGTTCTATGTTCTATCTCCACCTCGGCCCCATTGATGCTGACAGGGGTGTGTACAGTACTTTGCTTCCTGAGGTCAATGACCAGCTCTTTAGTTTTGCTGGCATTGAGGGATAGATTGTTGTCGCTGCACCACTCCACTAGATTCTCTATCTACTTCCTGTATTCTGCAGAAGGATCTAGACAGTTTGGGAGAGTGGTGCATGAAATGGCTGATGCATTTCAACGTGAGAAAATGTGAGGTCTTGCACTTTGGAAAAAAGAATCCAAGCATAGACTACTTTCTAAACGGTGAGAAAATTCATAATGCCAAAGTACAAAGGAATCTGGGAGTGCTAGTCGAGGATTCCCTAAAGGTAAACATGCAGGTTGAATCCGTGATTAAGAAAGCGAATGCTATGTTGTCATTTATCTCAAGAGGGTTGGAATATAAAAGCAGCGATGTGCTACTGAGCCTTTATAAGGCTCTGGTTAGGCCCCATTTGGAGTACTGTGTCCAGTTTTGGGCCCCACATCTCAGGAAGGACATACTGGCACTGGAGCGTGTCCAGCGGAGATTCACACGGATGATCCCTGGAATGGCGGGTCTAGCATATGAGGAACGGCTGGCGTTCCTGGGATTGTATTCATTGGAGTTCAGAAGGTTAAGGGGAGATCTAATAGAAACTTACAAGATAATACATGGCTTAGAAAGGATGGACGCAAAGAAACTGTTTCCGTTAGGCGAGGAGTCGAGGACCCGTGGGCACAGCCTTAGAATTAGAGGGGGTAAATTCAAAACAGAAATGCGGAGACATTTCTTCAGCCAGAGAGTGGTGGGCCTGTGGAATTCATTGCCGCAGAGTGCAGTGGAGGCCGGGACGCTAAATGGCTTCAAGGCAGAGATAGATAAATTCTTGATGTCGCGAGGAATTAAGGGCTATGGGGAGAATGCTGGGAGGTGGAGTTGAAATGCCCATCAGCCATGATTGAATGGCGGAGTGGACTCGATGGGCCGAATGGCCTTACTTCCACTCCTATGTCTTATGGTCTTATGGTCTTATGGTCTTATGGTCTGACTCGTCGTTGTTCGAGATCCAACCCGCTATGATCGTATCATCAGCAAACTTGTAGATAGAGTTGGAACCAAATTTTGCCACGCAGTCGTGTGTGTACAGGGAGTAGAGTAGAGGGCTAAGTACGCAGCCTTGTGGGGCCCCAGTATTGAGGACTATCGTGGAGGAGGTGTTGTTGTTTATTCTTACTGATTGTGGTCTGTGGGTTAGAAAGTCGAGGATCCAGTTGCAGAGAGAGGACCAAGTCCTAGGTTCTGGAGCTTTGATATGAGCTTGGCTGGGATTATGGTGTTGAAGGCGGAGCTGTAGGCAATAAATAGGAGTCTGATGTAGGAGTCCTTGTTGTCGAGATGTGCAGATTAGATGGATTGGCTGTGCTAAATTGCCCTTAGTATCCAAAAAAAGGTTAGGTGGGGTTACGGGGATAGGGCGGAGGTGTGGGGATGGGGCGGAGATATGAGCTTAGTTAGGGTACTCATTCCAAGGGCTGGTGCAGACTCGATAGGCCGAATGGCCTCCTTTAAAAAAAAATTTTAATTAATTTTTCTGCACTGTAAATTCTACGATTCTGTGATACCAAGAAACGGCTGAAGGCACTGGATACGGCAAAGGCTATGAAACCTAACAATATCCCGGCAATAGTGCTGAAGATTTGTGCTCCAGAACTTGCCGCACCCCTAGCCAAGCTGTTCCAGTATAGCTACAACAATGACAACTACCCGGCAATGTGGAAAATACCCAGGTGTGTCCTGTACACAAAAAGCAGGACACATCCAACCCAGCCAATTACCACAACCACCTTCCTTTGTGCCAGGTATGACTCCAGCCAGCGGAGAATTTCAGGGACCAGGCTCACTTCATTTCCTCTTTTCCTTTTGAAATACCTGGAGGAACTTTGACTATCTGTTTTTATATAATAGTGGAACCACAATAGCTATCCTCCAGTTCTCTGGTACCTTCTCTGCAGCCAGAGGAATTAGGGTCCGAGCCCCTGCAATCTCCTCTCTTGCCTCCTGCAGAAGCTAGGGATGTAACATGTTTGGACCTGGAGATTTGTCCACTTTTTAAAGCTTGCCAAACCTCCAATACGTCCCCACTCCCTACGAAAACTGTCCAAGAACCTCTCTCCGAATTCTGTACTGATATCCTCCTTCTCCCGAGTGAAGACAATACGTGAAGTATTTGTTTAACACCTTGCCAATCTCCTCCGGTTCCAGGCACAGATTGCTCTCTCTGTCCCTAATGGGCCCCACTCTTTTCCTGGTTATCCTCTTCCCATTAATATACTAATGAAATATCTTGGGATTCTCCTTATTTTTACCTGCCAGTGTTTTTTTTTCATGCTCCCTCTATGCTCTCCTAATTACTTTCTTCAGTTATATCCCTTTTAATGTTGGGGAAGTTGAATCCCCTAATATAATTACACTTATTATTTTTACACACCTCAGTGCATTTTCTGCACATCTGCTCCTCTATTGCCTGCTGACTATTTGGGGGCCTATAATACACTCCCAACAATGTGACTAAACGCTATCCACAAAGGCTCATTTGAAGACCTTCCAAGATATTGTCCCACTTTACTGCAGTAACAGACTCCTTAATTATTAGTACAATGTCACTTTTACACACACCCTCCTTGCCAAAAGATCCTATACACCGTAATGTTAAATTGCCAGTCCTGCCCTCCCTCAACCGCATATTTGTGATGGCAACAATGTCTTAATTCCATGTGTCAATCCACGCCCTTAACTCATCCGTCTCACCTATAATACTCCTAGCATTAAAGTAGAGGCCATCCAGCATCGTCCTACTCCCTTGGAACTCAACATGGTTGAACTCCCTCTGCCTTGGTTCCTATTCTATAGTGTACCTATTGTGTTAATGCTCTGTGTCCCCTCCCCTTGCCGAAGTAGTTGGAAACTCCTCCCTACGGCACTCGCAAACCCAGCCGCAAGGATGCTGGTCCCACTCTGGTTCGGGGTCGACTGTCCCACTTGTCTCACCTTCCCCAGAAAGGGTGCCAGTGATCCAGGGGCCCAAACCCTTCCCTCTGCCACCAACTCTTGAGCCACACATTAATCTGCTCTACTTTCCTATTTTTGTACTCACTAGCATGTGGCACTAAGGGTTATCCAGAGATTACAACATGACGTTGACTCTTTAATGACCTCAGGGTTGGGCAATAAATGCTGGCCCATATTCTTGAACGAATAAAAAAAAAACAACCTTTGAGGTCCTGCTTTTTAATCTGCTGCCTCGCTCCCTGAATTTTTGACGCAAGACCTCATCCCTCATTCTACCTATATCGTTGCTATCAACATGCACCACAACCTCTGACCTATCACCTTCCACCTTCAGTATGCCCTGCAGCTGCTCAATGACATCCTTGACCCTAGCCGCCAGGGAGGCAGTACACCTGGAGTCACGTCTGCAGCCATGGAAATGCCTGAATGTTCCCCAAACTAATAAATCCCCCATCATTGTCACTCTTCCTTCCTTCTTCCTCCCCTCCTGTATAGCCAGGCCGCTTGTGGAGCCAGAAGCTCGGCTCTGATGAACCAGCACCTTCATCCGCTTCCAAGGTGGAAAACCGATTTGAGAGTGAGACGCCAGTGGACCCCTGCACTACCTGCCTCTTGGACTACCTGGTAGTCACCTTTCTTTGCACAGGTCAATTGAGCTGTAGTGTGACCACCTCTCTAAGTGTGCTACCCCCACCCCCCGTAGCTCTCAGCCTCGTGGATGAGCCACAGCTTGAGTTCCGAAACCCGGAGTTTAAGGGCGAAATTCTCCGACCCCCACTACGGGTCGGAGAATAGCGGGAGGGCCTTCCCGACATTTTTCCCGCCCTCCCGCTATTCTCCCCCCCCCCTCGCCCAACTCCCGACACGAATCGCTGCCGCCGTTTTTTTACGGCCGGCAGCGATTCACAGCTGTTCGATGGGCCGAAGTCCCAGCCCTTTACGCTGTTTTTACGAACGGCAAACACACCTGGTCTGGCCGTTCGTAAAAACGGCGGGAACAACTCGCTTTTTATAACCATGGCACCGACCAAGGGTGCCATGGGCCCGCGATCGGTGGGCGCCCGCGCACTACTTGTCCTTCCGCCGCCCCGCAGTATCCATTCGCGGGGCGGCTGAGGGGCATCCCGGCCCGCGCATGCGCGGGTTTCGCGCAAATACGCGATGACGTCATCCGCGCATGCGCGGGTTGGAGTCTTCCAATCCGCGCATGCGCGGCTGACGTCATATGACGCGTCAGCCGGCGCTAACTCCGGCAAGCGGGCTTAACGAAATTTGTTAAGCCTGTGATGCCGGAGCTTGCGGCGTCGGGCTGCTAGCCCCGACCGGGGACCAGAATCGGTTCCCGGTCGGGAAGGGGCGCGCTGGCGTCAAACCCGCCCGGGTTTGACGCCAGCCTTACGATTTCTCCCGTTTTGGGAGAATCGCGCCCTAAGTTTCTGCAGTTGGGAGCACTTCCTGCACACATGGTAATCAAGGATGGCGGTGAGGTCCATGACTTCCCACATACGACAGGTCACACATTCCACTTGGCTGACCTCACCTGTCATGTCTTAAACTTAAACATGCTTTGTCTTACTTGCTAACTTTTCTAATTACTTAGTTTTAAAGGATGCTCCTTTTAGTTAAGACTCCTTGTCCAATTCACTTCGACTTACTTATGCTTGTATTACTTATTTTGATTACTGATCACTTTATTATGCTGGTTCTGACTTTTACTGACCCCTGGTTCTTCTCAGTTAATCCCTCAGTATTACGGGGGCCGGTTTAGCTCATGGGGTTGACAGCTGGTTTGTGATGCAGAATGAGACCCACAGCGTGGGTTCAATTCCCGTACCAGCTGAGGTTATTCTTCTCAACCTCGCCCCTCGCCTGAGATGTGGTGATCCTCAGGTTAAATCACCCCCAGTCAGCTCTCCCCCCTCAAAGGGAAAGCAGCCTATGGTATTTGGGACTATGATGACTTTACTTTTACTAATATTACACTTCTCTAATTCACGAATATTAAGAGACAGTCCATAGTGATAATTCCTTACTTGCCAAATCTGTGTAACTCGACCTTAGACACCCAATCAGCTGCTTCCTCTTGCCCTGAATCACTTTCTGAATCAATTCTGGCCTTGGGTCACTGTGTGGAGTTTGCACTTTCTCCAGGGTTCCGTCAGGTGCTCTGGTTTCCTCCCATGGTCCGAAAGATGTGCAGATTAGGTGGATTGGCCATGACATTTGGTGGATTGACTATGACCATTGCCCCTTAGTGTTCAAAGGTTAAGTGGGGTTACTGGGAGGGAAGCGGACCTAGGTAGGGTGCCCTTTCAGAGGTACGGTCCGACTCGATGGGCCGAATGGCCTCCTTCTGCTCTGTAGCGATTCTACGATTCAAGCTGAGAGAGAGAAAGGAGTGAGCTGATTCCTTTTGAAAGGACGCGGCCTTGTGACCTGGACCATGCTGCCTGATAGGGTGATGGACTCAGCTTCAAAGGGGGAATGGAGGGATACCCGAGAAGGAAAAGGTTGCGGGCCACACGGGGGGAAAAAAGCAGAGGGACGGAGGGCCAAGCGGACACTGGAGCATGAAGGAATGCTGCATCGTCAGAGGTAAGAAGTTAAACCGAGTCTCCACCTGTCCACCCAGGTGAGTGTACAAAGAACGCTATTTCGGATAAAAAGCAGGCAATCTTGTTTTACCCCTCAACCCAGCGTCACAAAAACGGATGGCCTGGACATTATCACATTGCTGTTTGTGGGATCTTGCTGTGCACAAATGAGCTGGGGCCTGCGCTGCAACACAACAGCCATTCACAGATCAATAGAACTTCATTGGCTGCAAAGCGCTTGGGGGTGCCCGAAGATTGGGGCAGGCGCGAGAGAGAGATGGAAGTTCTCTCTGCGACAGCTCATCGGAATAATTCCTGGGATGAAGGGACCGAGCTGCACCGAGAGACCAGATAATCTCGATGTTCACGATAAATGAGGCTGTTATGAGCTGAGCTTCCTGAGGGAATCGATAATAGATTGCCTCCAGAACTCAGTACAGGCCTGCTCATGATTTAACAGTTCCATATCTCCCTTGCAAACGCCACAGCTTTTCTGTCAACATTTGCCATTCAATTTCACAATGTCAGACGTCACAGTCTAGTTCTGAGCTTTGCCACTAGGTGGCTCCATAGAGCAGGTTTCTTGTCTACATTGCTGCAGCCATCTTGTATGTACAACCAACCATGATCAAAAGTATCAGTTTGCTCATCATAGCTTCATGTGATACACAATATTCTGCTCAAGACAGCAACCCGCTCCTACTCCACTCCCTGCTGGGAGAACTAACACCAGACCCTGCTTTGGGCTGGTTTTTATGTGAGTCTGGAACATAGAACATACAGTGCAGAAGGAGGCCATTCGGCCCATCGAGTCTGCACCGACCCCCTTAAACCCTCACTTCCACCCAATCCCTGTAACCCAATAACCCCTCCTAACCTTTTTTGGTCACTAAGGGCAATTTATCACGGCCAATCCACCTAACCTGCACGTCTTTGGACTGTGGGAGGAAACCGGAGGACCCGGAGGAAACCCACGCAGCCACGGGGAGAACGTGCAAACTCCGCACAGACAGTGACCCAAGCCGGGAATCGAACCCAGGACCCTGGCGCTGTGAAGCCGCAGTGCTTCACAGTAACGAGCTCCAGCCGGGAGGCCTCTGCCCCCTATCTGGGAAGCCTGCATTCCGCGGGGGGGGGGGGGGGGGGGGGGGGGGGGGGGACATTATAACATGATGGAATGACAAAGCAGACATTACAACTGCGCAGAGGTTACAACACCAAGCTTAGAATGATTGAATTATAGAACGGTTAAAGCACACAAGGGGGCCATTGGCTTATCAAGCCCATACCAGCTCCTTGCATTACTCAGCTAGTTCCATTCTCCCTCCCTCTCCCTGTAGTCAGGCACCCTTCAGGTGCCTATTGTGGTGAATTATAAATACTAATAATCCACACTGTATTGTACAACATGTATTGAGCCTGTACCTCGTTTTAGATCACGTGTAGTTGCGCGGCTCTACCCATAGGGGGAGATGAGGAGCTTGTACTGGGCTCCACCCTTGGCTCCGCCCATGTCTCCGCCCATGGCTCCTCCCCCTAACCGGAAGTATAAAGGTTGATGCTGAGAGCCTGCCTGCCAGTTCATCTGGAGTTCATCTCGTCACAGGCAGGCTCTGTTGTAAGACGATTAAAACCACTGTTCACTTCTAACCACGTGTCGCGTGAATTGATGGTCTCATCACCTATCCCATTCCCTCTTGAAAGACATGATTGAATCTTTGTCCATCCTGCTCTCAGGCAGCACATTCCAGATCCTAAACACTCGCTGCGAGAAAACGTTTTTCCTCATGACGCCATTGGTTTCTCTGTCAGCCACCGTTAATCGGTGTCTCTGGTTCGTGACCCTTCTGCCAATGGAACCGGTTTATTTATCTACTCTAACTAGACTTCTCAGGGGTTTCGAGCACCTTGATCAGTTCAAGGCTTTCACAATATAATGCTTCCAATAATAATCTCCAGAAAAACCAAATGATCTATTAATTACATGCAATTATTCATAATTATTCATCCACCACTTTCAATATTCAAACCCTCCACCACTGAAGAACAGTGGCAGCCGTGTGTACCGTCTACAATTTGCACTGCAGTATCTCACCAAGGTTCCTTCGACAGTACCTTCCACAACCACTACCATCTAGAAGAACAAGGGCAGCAGATACCTGGGAACCTCACCAACTGGAGGTTCCCCTCCAAGTCACTCACCATCCTGGCCTGGGAATATATCGGCCGTTCCTTCACTGTCGCTGGGGCAACACCCTGGAACTCCCTCTCTAACAGCGCAGTGGGTGCACCTACACCTCACACGCTGCAGCGGTTTCAGGCACTATCTTCTCAAGCACAATAGGAAATGAAATGAAAATCACTTATTGTCACGAGTAGGCTTCAATGAAGTTACTGTGAAAAGCCCCTAGTCGCCACATTCCAGCGCCTGTTCGGGGAGGCTGGTACAGGAATCGAAACGTGCTGCTGGCCTGCCTTGGTCTGCTTTAAAAGCCAGCGATTTAGCCCAGTGAGCTAAACCAGCCCCAGTTAGACAGGCAATAAGTGCTGACTTTATCACCCATACCCCACATCCCGTGAATGAATTTAAATAAATAAGGAGTACTATTGAGCCAAATCCTCTGCTGTGAGCATAAAATCAGAGAACTGATTCCTTGACGCTCCATTAAACAATTAGGAAATTATCCAACTCAAATTCTTTGATACATGTCATGCTGGCTCTCTAGGACAGGAGCTGTGAAATGATCTTTCTCAACCTTTCTGCCTGTCCCACCACCTTTGACGGGATCTCTTGACCAAATGTTTGGGCCCATGTCCCAGTATGTCCTAATATGGCTGAGTATCAAATAATGTTTGATAAATGAACCTGTGAAACAGTTTGGGACGTTTTTCGATGTTAAAATTGCTAGATGTTGTTGAGTATCATTTTCATAGGTGCCAAAGGTTTTCTCATATAATTTAGTGTAGAGTAACAGGCAATTCGGCCCAAATGATTCATCCAAGCCCACCAACATGTCTTTCTACTGCTTCCTCACACTTCCACCTATCGAGTTGCCCAATCTGTGAGTTAGGCTAATTGTCTCAACCGTTCCAAGTGGTGGCGAGTTCCACATTCTCACCACTCTGGATAAAGTAGCTTCTCTGAATGGGCCGAATGGCCTCCTTCTGCACTGTGGTGATTCTAAGATTCAACGATTCTCCTGAATTTCCTGTTCTCAGGGACTATTTGACATTTATGGCCCCGAGTTCCGATCCCTCTCGCAAATGGAAGCATCTTCTTGGCATCGATCTCAACATTGTGTGCAGTTCTAGTCACCTCATTATCGGAAGGATGTGGAAGCATTGGGAAGGGTGCAAAGGAGATTTACCAGGATGCTGCCTGGTTTGCAGGATAGGTCTCATGAGGAAAGGTTGAGGGAGCTAGGGCTTTTCTCATTAGAGCCAAGGAGGATGAGAGGTGACTTAATAGAGGTTTATAAGATGATGAGGGGGATAGATAGAGTGGCTGTTCAGAGACTATTTCCTCGGGTGGATGTAGCTGTTACAAGGGGGCATAACTATAAGATTCGGGGTGGGAGATATAGGAGGGATATCCAAGGTAGGTTCTTTACTCAGAGAGTGGTTAGGGTGTGGAATGGACTGCCTGCTGTGATAGTGGAGTCGGACACTTTAGGAACTTTCAAGCGGTTATTAGATAGAATTGGATTGGATTGGATTTGTTTATTGTCACGTGTACCGAGGTACAGTGAAAAGTATTTTTCTGCAAGCAGCTCAACAGATCATTCAGTACATGGAAGAAAAGGGAATTAAACAAAATTCAAGAAAATACAAGAAAATATATAATAGGGCAACACAAGATATACAATGTAACTACATAAGCACCGGCCTCGGGTGAAGCATACAGGGGTGTAGTGTTAATGAGGTCAGCCAATAAGAGGGTCATTTAGGAGTCTGGTGACAGTGGGGAAGAAGCTGTTTTTGAGTCTGTTCGTGCGTGTTCTCAGACTTCTGTATCTCCTGCCCGATGGAAGAAGTTGGAAAAAGTTGGAAAGTAGGCACATGGAGCACACCAGAATGACAGGGAGTGGGATAGCTTGATCTTGGTTTCGGACAAAGCTCGGCACAACATCGAGGGCCGAAGGGCCTGTTCTGTACTGTTCTATGTTCTATGTTCTACGTTCTATGAAGCTACTGACTGATTAGTTAGGTGTGCATTTAATGGAATAGGTAAAAGAACCAGAGGGGGAGTTTGAGGAAAATGTTTCTCATGCAGTTGTCACGACGTGGAATACGCCGTCTGAAAGGAAGTGGTAATTTCAGTAGTAACTTTCCAAAGGCAATTGGACAAATATTCGAAGGGGTAAAGTTTGCAGGGCCGTGGGCAAAGAGCAAAGGGAGTGAGACCAGTTACATGGGCTCGATCACAAGTCTGCGATTGCTGCCAACACTTTGCATGTGCAGCTGTACCCTTTTATCCCGTGAGGTTATTGCGAGCGACAGAGATCAGAGACTCAAAACCAATAAGATAAAGTGTCTTTCCAAAATAAAATAAAAATGCATGCAGTTTAGCAGAAATAGAAAAAAAAAACTTGACCCATAAAGTTAATCGGCGTCAAGGCGTGTGCACCAATTTCCCCTTGATCTCCAACTGTTTCTTCTCTTTAATAAATTTAGAGTAACCAATTATTATTTTTTCCAATTAAGGGGTAATTTAGCACGGCTAATCCACCTACCCGGCACATCTTTGGGTTGTGGGGGCGAAACCCACGCAGACACGGGGAGAATGTACCAACTCCACACGGACAGTGACCCAGAGCCAGGATCGAACCTGGGACCTCAGCGCCATAGGCAGCAGTGCTAACCACTGTGTCACCATGCCACCCTGATCTCCAACTGTTTCTAAACCATTTACATCTTTCCTTGAGTTAGGAGACCAATACTGTTCACGATACTCCAGGTGTGGCCCCACCAGTGTCCAGTACGACTGAAGCAAAACCCCCTTTTTTTGTATTCTAACCCCTTCACCATTCCGCCAGGGTCACTCAGCTTCTGACCTCATTACAGCCTTGGTTCAAACCAGGACAAACGAACTGAGATCCAAAAGTGAGGTGAAAGTGACTGCCCTTCACATCAAGGTAGCATTTGATCGAGTATGGCAGGTACATCCACAGTTCTGTTAGTGAGATCTAGGATGTTGGCCCAGCAACAATGAACGAATGGCCAATATATTTCCAAGTCGGGGTGGTGAGTGACTTGGAGGGGAGCCTCCAGGTGGTGGAGTTCCCAGGTATCTGCTGCTCTTGTCCTTCTAGATGGCAGTGGTCATCTGTTTGGAAGGTGCTATCTAAGTACCCTTGGTGAGTTACTGCAGTGCATCTTCTATATGGTACACACGGCTGCCACTGTTCGTCGTTGGTGCATCATCCCCGACAAGAGAGGATCTAACCATTGCCCCTTGACATTCAATGACATTGCCATCACTGAATCCCCCACAATCAACATCTTGGGGGTTACCATTGATCAGAAACTGAACTGGACTATCCACATTAATACTGTGGCTACAGAACAGGTCGGAGGCTAAGAATCCTGCAGCGAGTAACTTACCTCCTGACTCCCCCCCAAAGCCTGTCCACCATCTGCAAGGCACAAGTCAGGAGTGTGATGGAATACTTTTGTGGTGAGATAACCACTGTAGTTATGTGTACTGCAGTAGGGGGATGTATGCCTGTACCTGTAATACAGGTTCCTCCGGTCAGCCCCTGCCGGCTAGCTCCGCCCACAGGGAGCTTGTGTATAAATATGTATGAGAGCTGCTCAGACCCTCAGTCTACAGTTGCGGATGGAGGGACAACATCGTACAGCAATAAAGCCTCTATTGTACTAGTCTCTCGGCTTTGAGTATAATTGTTAGCGCCACAACTTTTCAATTGCCTGGATGAGTGCAGCTCCAACAACACTCAAGAAGAACAAAGCATCCAGGACAAAGCAGCCCCGCTTGATTGCTCCCCCTTCCACAAACATTCAAACCCTCCACCATCAACACACAGTGGCAGCCGTGTGTACCATCTACAAGATGCCCTTCAGGAACTCACCAAGGTTCCTTAGGCAGCACCTTCCAAACCCACGACCCCTACCATCTAGAAGGACAAGGTCAGCAGATACCTGGGAACCCCGCCACCTGGAGGTTCCCCTCCAAGTCACTCACCACCCTGACTGGGAAATATATCGGCCGTTCCTTCAGTCATTGAGTCTCGCTGACCTCGAGTGGGCGTTGAGAGCTGTGAACATTAGGAAGTCGTCAGCGACGCATTTCCAGCTGCGTTGCACTTGAATGAAATGAAATGAAAATGGCTTATTGTCACGAGTAGGCTTCAGTGAAGTTACTGCGAAAAGCCCCTAGTCGCCACATTCCGGCGCCTGTTCGGGGAGGCTGTTACTTACCTGCGCAAGTAAATGCCTGTGACAACCTCGCCGTAACAAAGGCAGCAACCAGGCACAGGCAGCTTGCACCCAGCGAACACACCGCAAGCAACCGGAAGCGCTTCCCGCGCGCGGCCAGATTATCCGGCTTGAGGTGCTGAATAATTGTCCGGTTTATCAAATGAAGTGAATTGCGGAGCTGGGCTGGGAAAGCTTTTTAACGTGAGATGTGTGTGGGGTTTTTTTAAGGCATCCCCAGATTGTGCCATATTTTGGATTTAGTGTGCATTGATTTTTTTGGGGGGTGGGGGGGGTGATCAGGATAAGGGAGTAATGACTGTTCTGCAGCCTCACTCCCCCACCCCGGGTCCACCAAACTGTGTCAAGGCAACAATTCCAGTCTATTTCCTGTTCAATAACAGTGAAGCGGGCACAGACTTATCAACACAAGAACAGGATTTCTAAATAAACACTAAAGCAATCCCACTGATATTAAACCAACTTTGTGTCATTTTAAGTGGCGTTTGTTCAATATCTGTATCTCCACGTTTTGAACCCAGCCAGCCCATTTACATTCAGGTGATTCATTTCATTAGCTTTTAAGGTAACAAAAAGCAAGTCATGGCAATTTCTGCCAAATGAGTTCTATTTCCTGAGCAAGAAATAGCAACACACTGGGGTATGCATCCCCTTTACTGCTGAGAGTGAGAACTCTTTCTCCTGCAGCCATTCCCTGCAGGAATCCTTAGCCTATTTCCTGACCTCTTCCCACCTCCTCAGCTCAGTTTCAGCTTGTTCCCGCTGTAATAACCTCTCCAGCGACCTCACATCAGTCGGCACACAGCAGAAAGCAATGCTGCAAATGTTCAGCACAATATGTTTCAGTCTGCATAGACTCTCTCACACCGTCACTCTCTCACACTCTCACACTCTCACTCTCACACTCTCACTCTCACACCGTCACACTCTCACTCTCACACTTTCACTCTCTCACACTGTCACTCCATCACACTCTCACACTGTCACACTCTCACTCTCACACTGTCACTCTCTCACACCATCACTCTCTCACACTCTCACACCGTCACACTCTCACTCTCACACTGACACTCTCTCACACCGTCACACTCTCACTCTCACACCGTCACTCTCTCACTCTCACAACGCCACTCTCTCACACCGTCACTCTCACTCTCACACTGACACTCTTTCACACCGTCACTCTCTCACTCTCTCACACCGTCACACTCTCACTCTCACACTGACACTCTCTCACACCGTCACACTCTCACTCTCACACCGTCACTCTCTCACTCTCACAACGTCACTCTCTCACACTCACACCATCACTCTCTCACTCTCACACTGACACTCTCTCACACCGTCACACTCTCACTCTCACACCGTCACTCTCTCACTCTCACACCGTCACACTGTCACTCTCACACTGTCACTCTCTCACACCGTCACTCTCTCACACTCTCACACCGTCACACTCTCACTCTCACTCCGTCACTCTCTCACACCATCACTCTCTCACACTCTCACACCGTCACACTCTCACTCTCACACTGTCACTCTTCTCACACGGTCACTCTCTCACTCTCACACCATCACACTCTCACTCTCACACCGTCACTCTCTCACAGTCTCACACCGTCACACTCTCACTCTCACACTGTCACTCTCTCACTCTCACACCGTCACTCTCTCACACCGTCACTCTCTCACACTCTCACACGGTCACACTCTCACTCTCACACTGTCACTCTCTCACACTGTCACTCCATCACTCTCACACCATCACTCTCCCACTCTCACACTGTCACTCTCACACCGTCACTCCATCACTCTCACACCGTCACTCTCTCACTCTCACACCGTCACTCTCTTATTCTCACCCCGTCACTCTCTCACTCTCACACTGTCACTCTCTCACTCTCACACCGTCACTCCCATTCTCACACCGTCACTCTCTCACTCTCAAACTGTCACTCTCTCATACCGTCACACTTTCGCTCTCACACCGTCACTCTCTCACTCTCACACCATCACTCTCTCACTCTCACACCATCACTCTCACTCTCACACTGTCACTTTCTCACTCTCACACCGTCAAACTCTCACTCTCACAGTGTCACACTCTCACTCTCACACCGTCAAACTCTCACTCTCACACTGTCACACTCTCACTCTCACACCGTCACTCTGACACTCTCACACCATCAAACTCTCACTCTCACACCGTCTCTGTCTCACTCTCACACCATCACTCTCTCACTCTCACACTGTCACTCTCTCACTCTCACACTGTCACTCTCTCACTCTCACACCGTCACTCTCTCACACCGTCACTCTCTCACACTCTCACACGGTCACACTCTCACTCTCACACTGTCACTCTCTCACACTGTCACTCCATCACTCTCACACCGTCACACTCTCACTCTCACACTGTCACTCTCTCACACCGTCACTCCATCACTCTCACACTCGCACTCTCACTCTCTCACTCTCACACAGTCACTCTCTCACTCTCACACTGTCACTCTCTCACTCTCACACCGTCACTCTCTCACTCTCACACTGTCACTCTCTCACACCATCACTCTCTCACTCTCACACCATCACACTCTCACTCTCACACTGTCATTCTCTCACACTGTCACTCTCTCACACTGTCACTCCATCACACTCTCACACCGTCACTCTCCCACTCTCACACTGTCACTCTCTCACACCGTCACTCTCTCACTCTCACACCATCACTCTCTCACACTCTCACACCGTCACACTCTCACTCTCACACTGTCACTCTCTCACACTGTCACTCCATCACACTCTCACACCGTCACTCTCTCACTCTCACACCATCACTCTCACTCTCACACTGTCACTTTCTCACTCTCACACCGTCAAACTCTCACTCTCACAGTGTCACACTCTCACTCTCACACCGTCAAACTCTCACTCTCACACTGTCACACTCTCACTCTCACACCATCAAACTCTCACTCTCACACCGTCTCTCTCTCACTCTCACACCATCACTCTCTCACTCTCACACCGTCACTCTCTCACTCTCACACTGTCACTCTCTCACTCTCACACCGTCACTCTCTCACACCGTCACTCTCTCACACTCTCACTCGGTCACACTCTCACTCTCACACTGTCACTCTCTCACACTGTCACTCCATCACTCTCACACCGTCACACTCTCACTCTCACACTGTCACTCTCTCACACCGTCATTCCATCACTCTCACACTCGCACTCTCTCACTCTCTCACTCTCACACAGTCACTCTCTCACTCTCACACTGTCACTCTCTCACTCTCACACCGTCACTCTCATTCTCACACCGTCACTCTCTCACTCTCACACTGTCACTCTCTCACACCATCACTCTCTCACTCTCACACCATCACACTCTCACTCTCACACTGTCACTCTCTCACACTGTCACTCTCTCACACTGTCACTCCATCACACTCTCACACCGTCACTCTCCCACTCTCACACTGTCACTCTCTCACACCGTCACTCTCTCACTCTCACACCATCACTCTCTCACACTCTCACACCGTCACACTCTCACTCTCACACTGTCACTCTCTCACACTGTCACTCCATCACACTCTCACACCGTCACACTCTCACTCTCACACTGTCACTCTCTCACACTGTCACTCCATCACACTCTCACACCGTCACTCTCCCACTCTCACACTGACACTCTCTCACTCTCACACTGTCACTCTCTCACTCTCACACCGTCACTCTCTCACTCTCACACCATCACTCTCTTACTCTCATACCGTCACACACTTACTCTCACACCGTCACTCTCTCACTCTCACACCGTCACTCTCTCACACCGTCACTCTCTCACTCTCACACCGTCACTCTCTCACTCTCACACTGTCACTCTCTCACACCGTCACTCTCTCACTCTCTCACACCGTCACACTCTCACTCTTACACTGTCACTCTCTCACACCGTCACTCTCTCACTCTCTCACACCGTCACACTCTCACTCTCACACTGTCACTCTCTCACACCGTCACTCTCTCACTCTCACACCGTCACACTCTCACACTGACACTCTCTCACACCGTCACACTCTCACTCTCACACCGTCACTCTCTCACTCTCACACCGTCACTCTCTCACACTCACACCGTCACTCTCTCACTCTCACACCGTCACTCTCACTCTCACACCGTCACTCTCTCACTCTCACACCGTCACTCTCTCACACTGTCACTCTCTCACACCGTCACTCCATCACTCTCACACAGACACTCTCTCACTCTCACACTGTCACTCTCTCACACCGTCACTCCATCACTCTCACACCGTCACTCTCTCACTCTCACATTGTCACTCTCCAACTCTCACACCGTCAATCTCTCACTCTCACACCGTCACTCTCTCACCCTCACACTGTCACTCTCTCACTCTCACACCATCACTCTCATTCTCACACCGTCACTCTCTCACTCTCACTCTGTCACTCTCTCACACCGTCACTCTCTCACACCATCACTCTCTCACTCTCACACCGTCACTCTCTCACTCTCACACCGTCACTCTCTCACACCGTCACTCTCTCACTCTCACACCGTCACTCTCACTCTCACACTGTCACACTCTCACTCTCACACCGTCACTCTCTCACTCTCACACCGTCACTCTCTCACTCTCACACTGTCACTCTCTCACTCTCACACCATCACTCTCATTCTCACACCGTCACTCTCTCACTCTCACACCGTCACTCTCTCACACCGTCACTCTCTCACTCTCACACCGTCACTCTCTCACTCTCACACCATCACTCTCTCACTCTCACACCGTCACTCTCTCACTCTCACACTGTCACTCTCACTCTCACACTGTCACTCTGTCACTCTCACACCGTCACTTTCTCACTCTCACACCGTCACTCTCTCACTCTCACACTGTCACTCTCACACCGTCACTCCATCACTCTCACACCGTCACTCTCCCACTCTCACACTGTCACTCTCTCACACCGTCACTCTCTCACTCTCACACCGTCACTCTCTCACACCATCATTCTCTCACTCTCACACCGTCACTCTCTCACTCTCACACCATCACTCTCTTACTCTCATAGGGGCTGGTTTAGCTCAATCAGCTAAATCGCTGGCTTTTAAAGCAGACCAAGGCAGGCCAGCAGCACGGTTCGATTCCCGTACCAGCCTCCCCGGACAGGCGCCGTAATGTGGCGACTAGGGACTTTTCACAGTAACTTCATTGAAGTCTACTCGTGACAATAAGCGATTTTCATTTCATTTCATTTCATTTTCATTCATACCGTCACACTCTCACTCTCACACCGTCACTCTCTCACTCTCACACCGTCAAACTCTCACTCTCACACTGTCACACTCTCACTCTCACACCGTCAAACTCTCACTCTCACACAGTCACACTCTCACTCTCACACCGTCACTCTTATACTCTCACACCGTCAAACTCTCACTCTCACACCGTCTCTCTCTCACTCTCACACCTTCACTCTCTCACTCTCACACCGTCACTCTCTCACACCGTTACTCTCTCACTCTCACACCGTCACTCTCTCACACCATCACACTCTCACTCTCACACTGTCACACTCTCACTCTCACACTGTCACTCTCACTCTCACACCGTCACTCTCTCACTCTCACACCGTCACTCTCTCACTCTCACATTGTCACACTCTCACTCTCACACTCTCACACTGTCACTCTCACTCTCACACTGACACTCTCTCACTCTCACACCGTCACTCTCACTCTCACACCGTCACTCTCTCACTCTCACACCGTCACACTCTCACTCTCACACCATCACTCTCTCACACTGCCACTCTCTCACTCTCACACCATCACTCTCTCACTCTCGCACCGTCACTCTCTCACTCTCACACCGTTTCTCACTCTCACACCGTCACACTCACTCTCACACTGTCACTCTCACTCTCATACCATCAATCTCTCACTCTCACACCGTCAAACTCTCACTCTCACACCGTCACTCTCTCACTCTCACACCGTCACTCTCACTCTCACACCGTTACTCTTTCACTCTCACACCATCACTCGCTCACTCTCACACCATCACTCTCTCACTCTCACACCGTCACTCTCTCACTCTCACACCGTTTCTCACTCTCACACCGTCACATTCACTCTCACACTGTCACTCTCACTCTCATACCGTCAATCTCTCACTCTCACACCGTCACTCTCTCACTCTCACACCGTCACTCTCTCACTCTCACACCGTCACTCTCTCACTCTCACACCGTCACTCTCACTCTCACACTGTCACTCTCTCACTCTCACACCATCAAACTCTCACACTGTCACACTCTCACACACCGTCACTCTCACACTCTCACACCGTCAAACTCTCACTCTCACACCGTCACTCTCTCACTCTCACACCGTCATTCTCTCACTCTCACACCACCACTCTCTCACTCTCACACCATCACTCTCACACCGTCACTCTCACACCATCACTCTCTCACTCTCACACTGTCACACTCTCACTCTCACACCGTCACTCTCACACCGTCACTCTCTCACTCTCACACCATCACTCTCTTACTCTCATAGGGGCTGGTTTAGCTCAATCAGCTAAATCGCTGGCTTTTAAAGCAGACCAAGGCAGGCCAGCAGCACGGTTCGATTCCCGTACCAGCCTCCCCGGACAGGCGCCGTAATGTGGCGACTAGGGACTTTTCACAGTAACTTCATTGATGTCTACTCGTGACAATAAGCGATTTTCATTTCATTTCATTTCATTTTCATTCATACCGTCACACTCTCACTCTCACACCGTCACTCTCTCACTCTCACACCGTCAAACTCTCACTCGCACACTGTCACACTCTCACTCTCACACCGTCAAACTCTCACTCTCACACTGTCACACTCTCACTCTCACACCGTCACTCTGACACTCTCACACCGTCAAACTCTCACTCTCACACCGTCTCTCTCTCACTCTCACACCTTCACTCTCTCACTCTCACACCGTCACTCTCTCACACCGTTACTCTCTCACTCTCACACCGTCACTCTCTCACACCATCACACTCTCACTCTCACACTGTCACACTCTCACTCTCACACTGTCACTCTCACTCTCACACCGTCACTCTCTCACTCTCACACCGTCACTCTCTCACTCTCACATTGTCACACTCTCACTCTCACACTCTCACACTGTCACTCTCACACCGACACTCTCTCACTCTCACACCGTCACTCTCACTCTCACACCGTCACTCTCTCACTCTCACACCGTCACACTCTCACTCTCACACCATCACTCTCTCACACTGCCACTCTCTCACTCTCACGCCATCACTCTCTCACTCTCGCACCGTCACTCTCTCACTCTCACACCGTTTCTCACTCTCACACCGTCACACTCACTCTCACACTGTCACTCTCACTCTCATACCATCAATCTCTCACTCTCACACCGTCAAACTCTCACTCTCACACCGTCACTCTCTCACTCTCACACTGTCACTCTCTCACTCTCACACTGTCACTCTCTCACTCTCACACCGTCACTCTCACTCTCACACCGTTACTCTCTCACTCTCACACCATCACTCGCTCACTCTCACACCATCACTCTCTCACTCTCACACCGTCACTCTCTCACTCTCACACCGCTTCTCACTCTCACACCGTCACATTCACTCTCACACTGTCACTCTCACTCTCATACCGTCAATCTCTCACTCTCACACCGTCACTCTCTCACTCTCTCACACCGTCACACTCTCACTCTCACACTGACACTCTCTCACACCGTCACACTCTCACTCTCACACCGTCACTCTCTCACTCTCACAACGTCACTCTCTCACACTCACACCATCACTCTCTCACTCTCACACTGACACTCTCTCACACCGTCACACTCTCACTCTCACACCGTCACTCTCTCACTCTCACACCGTCACACTGTCACTCTCACACTGTCACTCTCTCACACCGTCACTCTCTCACACTCTCACACCGTCACACTCTCACTCTCACTCCGTCACTCTCTCACACCATCACTCTCTCACACTCTCACACCGTCACACTCTCACTCTCACACTGTCACTCTTCTCACACGGTCACTCTCTCACTCTCACACCATCACACTCTCACTCTCACACCGTCACTCTCTCACAGTCTCACACCGTCACACTCTCACTCTCACACTGTCACTCTCTCACTCTCACACCGTCACTCTCTCACACCGTCACTCTCTCACACTCTCACACGGTCACACTCTCACTCTCACACTGTCACTCTCTCACACTGTCACTCCATCACTCTCACACCATCACTCTCCCACTCTCACACTGTCACTCTCACACCGTCACTCCATCACTCTCACACCGTCACTCTCTCACTCTCACACCGTCACTCTCTTATTCTCACCCCGTCACTCTCTCACTCTCACACTGTCACTCTCTCACTCTCACACCGTCACTCCCATTCTCACACCGTCACTCTCTCACTCTCAAACTGTCACTCTCTCATACCGTCACACTTTCGCTCTCACACCGTCACTCTCTCACTCTCACACCATCACTCTCTCACTCTCACACCATCACTCTCACTCTCACACTGTCACTTTCTCACTCTCACACCGTCAAACTCTCACTCTCACAGTGTCACACTCTCACTCTCACACCGTCAAACTCTCACTCTCACACTGTCACACTCTCACTCTCACACCGTCACTCTGACACTCTCACACCATCAAACTCTCACTCTCACACCGTCTCTGTCTCACTCTCACACCATCACTCTCTCACTCTCACACTGTCACTCTCTCACTCTCACACTGTCACTCTCTCACTCTCACACCGTCACTCTCTCACACCGTCACTCTCTCACACTCTCACACGGTCACACTCTCACTCTCACACTGTCACTCTCTCACACTGTCACTCCATCACTCTCACACCGTCACACTCTCACTCTCACACTGTCACTCTCTCACACCGTCACTCCATCACTCTCACACTCGCACTCTCACTCTCTCACTCTCACACAGTCACTCTCTCACTCTCACACTGTCACTCTCTCACTCTCACACCGTCACTCTCTCACTCTCACACTGTCACTCTCTCACACCATCACTCTCTCACTCTCACACCATCACACTCTCACTCTCACACTGTCATTCTCTCACACTGTCACTCTCTCACACTGTCACTCCATCACACTCTCACACCGTCACTCTCCCACTCTCACACTGTCACTCTCTCACACCGTCACTCTCTCACTCTCACACCATCACTCTCTCACACTCTCACACCGTCACACTCTCACTCTCACACTGTCACTCTCTCACACTGTCACTCCATCACACTCTCACACCGTCACTCTCTCACTCTCACACCATCACTCTCACTCTCACACTGTCACTTTCTCACTCTCACACCGTCAAACTCTCACTCTCACAGTGTCACACTCTCACTCTCACACCGTCAAACTCTCACTCTCACACTGTCACACTCTCACTCTCACACCATCAAACTCTCACTCTCACACCGTCTCTCTCTCACTCTCACACCATCACTCTCTCACTCTCACACCGTCACTCTCTCACTCTCACACTGTCACTCTCTCACTCTCACACCGTCACTCTCTCACACCGTCACTCTCTCACACTCTCACTCGGTCACACTCTCACTCTCACACTGTCACTCTCTCACACTGTCACTCCATCACTCTCACACCGTCACACTCTCACTCTCACACTGTCACTCTCTCACACCGTCATTCCATCACTCTCACACTCGCACTCTCTCACTCTCTCACTCTCACACAGTCACTCTCTCACTCTCACACTGTCACTCTCTCACTCTCACACCGTCACTCTCATTCTCACACCGTCACTCTCTCACTCTCACACTGTCACTCTCTCACACCATCACTCTCTCACTCTCACACCATCACACTCTCACTCTCACACTGTCACTCTCTCACACTGTCACTCTCTCACACTGTCACTCCATCACACTCTCACACCGTCACTCTCCCACTCTCACACTGTCACTCTCTCACACCGTCACTCTCTCACTCTCACACCATCACTCTCTCACACTCTCACACCGTCACACTCTCACTCTCACACTGTCACTCTCTCACACTGTCACTCCATCACACTCTCACACCGTCACACTCTCACTCTCACACTGTCACTCTCTCACACTGTCACTCCATCACACTCTCACACCGTCACTCTCCCACTCTCACACTGACACTCTCTCACTCTCACACTGTCACTCTCTCACTCTCACACCGTCACTCTCTCACTCTCACACCATCACTCTCTTACTCTCATACCGTCACACACTTACTCTCACACCGTCACTCTCTCACTCTCACACCGTCACTCTCTCACACCGTCACTCTCTCACTCTCACACCGTCACTCTCTCACTCTCACACTGTCACTCTCTCACACCGTCACTCTCTCACTCTCTCACACCGTCACACTCTCACTCTCACACTGTCACTCTCTCACACCGTCACTCTCTCACTCTCTCACACCGTCACACTCTCACTCTCACACTGTCACTCTCTCACACCGTCACTCTCTCACTCTCACACCGTCACACTCTCACACTGACACTCTCTCACACCGTCACACTCTCACTCTCACACCGTCACTCTCTCACTCTCACACCGTCACTCTCTCACACTCACACCGTCACTCTCTCACTCTCACACCGTCACTCTCACTCTCACACCGTCACTCTCTCACTCTCACACCGTCACTCTCTCACACTGTCACTCTCTCACACCGTCACTCCATCACTCTCACACAGACACTCTCTCACTCTCACACTGTCACTCTCTCACACCGTCACTCCATCACTCTCACACCGTCACTCTCTCACTCTCACATTGTCACTCTCCAACTCTCACACCGTCAATCTCTCACTCTCACACCGTCACTCTCTCACCCTCACACTGTCACTCTCTCACTCTCACACCATCACTCTCATTCTCACACCGTCACTCTCTCACTCTCACTCTGTCACTCTCTCACACCGTCACTCTCTCACACCATCACTCTCTCACTCTCACACCGTCACTCTCTCACTCTCACACCGTCACTCTCTCACACCGTCACTCTCTCACTCTCACACCGTCACTCTCACTCTCACACTGTCACACTCTCACTCTCACACCGTCACTCTCTCACTCTCACACCGTCACTCTCTCACTCTCACACTGTCACTCTCTCACTCTCACACCATCACTCTCATTCTCACACCGTCACTCTCTCACTCTCACACCGTCACTCTCTCACACCGTCACTCTCTCACTCTCACACCGTCACTCTCTCACTCTCACACCATCACTCTCTCACTCTCACACCGTCACTCTCTCACTCTCACACTGTCACTCTCACTCTCACACTGTCACTCTGTCACTCTCACACCGTCACTTTCTCACTCTCACACCGTCACTCTCTCACTCTCACACTGTCACTCTCACACCGTCACTCCATCACTCTCACACCGTCACTCTCCCACTCTCACACTGTCACTCTCTCACACCGTCACTCTCTCACTCTCACACCGTCACTCTCTCACACCATCATTCTCTCACTCTCACACCGTCACTCTCTCACTCTCACACCATCACTCTCTTACTCTCATAGGGGCTGGTTTAGCTCAATCAGCTAAATCGCTGGCTTTTAAAGCAGACCAAGGCAGGCCAGCAGCACGGTTCGATTCCCGTACCAGCCTCCCCGGACAGGCGCCGTAATGTGGCGACTAGGGACTTTTCACAGTAACTTCATTGAAGTCTACTCGTGACAATAAGCGATTTTCATTTCATTTCATTTCATTTTCATTCATACCGTCACACTCTCACTCTCACACCGTCACTCTCTCACTCTCACACCGTCAAACTCTCACTCTCACACTGTCACACTCTCACTCTCACACCGTCAAACTCTCACTCTCACACAGTCACACTCTCACTCTCACACCGTCACTCTTATACTCTCACACCGTCAAACTCTCACTCTCACACCGTCTCTCTCTCACTCTCACACCTTCACTCTCTCACTCTCACACCGTCACTCTCTCACACCGTTACTCTCTCACTCTCACACCGTCACTCTCTCACACCATCACACTCTCACTCTCACACTGTCACACTCTCACTCTCACACTGTCACTCTCACTCTCACACCGTCACTCTCTCACTCTCACACCGTCACTCTCTCACTCTCACATTGTCACACTCTCACTCTCACACTCTCACACTGTCACTCTCACTCTCACACTGACACTCTCTCACTCTCACACCGTCACTCTCACTCTCACACCGTCACTCTCTCACTCTCACACCGTCACACTCTCACTCTCACACCATCACTCTCTCACACTGCCACTCTCTCACTCTCACACCATCACTCTCTCACTCTCGCACCGTCACTCTCTCACTCTCACACCGTTTCTCACTCTCACACCGTCACACTCACTCTCACACTGTCACTCTCACTCTCATACCATCAATCTCTCACTCTCACACCGTCAAACTCTCACTCTCACACCGTCACTCTCTCACTCTCACACCGTCACTCTCACTCTCACACCGTTACTCTTTCACTCTCACACCATCACTCGCTCACTCTCACACCATCACTCTCTCACTCTCACACCGTCACTCTCTCACTCTCACACCGTTTCTCACTCTCACACCGTCACATTCACTCTCACACTGTCACTCTCACTCTCATACCGTCAATCTCTCACTCTCACACCGTCACTCTCTCACTCTCACACCGTCACTCTCTCACTCTCGCACCGTCACTCTCTCACTCTCACACCGTCACTCTCACTCTCACACTGTCACTCTCTCACTCTCACACCATCAAACTCTCACACTGTCACACTCTCACACACCGTCACTCTCACACTCTCACACCGTCAAACTCTCACTCTCACACCGTCACTCTCTCACTCTCACACCGTCATTCTCTCACTCTCACACCACCACTCTCTCACTCTCACACCATCACTCTCACACCGTCACTCTCACACCATCACTCTCTCACTCTCACACTGTCACACTCTCACTCTCACACCGTCACTCTCACACCGTCACTCTCTCACTCTCACACCATCACTCTCTTACTCTCATAGGGGCTGGTTTAGCTCAATCAGCTAAATCGCTGGCTTTTAAAGCAGACCAAGGCAGGCCAGCAGCACGGTTCGATTCCCGTACCAGCCTCCCCGGACAGGCGCCGTAATGTGGCGACTAGGGACTTTTCACAGTAACTTCATTGATGTCTACTCGTGACAATAAGCGATTTTCATTTCATTTCATTTCATTTTCATTCATACCGTCACACTCTCACTCTCACACCGTCACTCTCTCACTCTCACACCGTCAAACTCTCACTCGCACACTGTCACACTCTCACTCTCACACCGTCAAACTCTCACTCTCACACTGTCACACTCTCACTCTCACACCGTCACTCTGACACTCTCACACCGTCAAACTCTCACTCTCACACCGTCTCTCTCTCACTCTCACACCTTCACTCTCTCACTCTCACACCGTCACTCTCTCACACCGTTACTCTCTCACTCTCACACCGTCACTCTCTCACACCATCACACTCTCACTCTCACACTGTCACACTCTCACTCTCACACTGTCACTCTCACTCTCACACCGTCACTCTCTCACTCTCACACCGTCACTCTCTCACTCTCACATTGTCACACTCTCACTCTCACACTCTCACACTGTCACTCTCACACCGACACTCTCTCACTCTCACACCGTCACTCTCACTCTCACACCGTCACTCTCTCACTCTCACACCGTCACACTCTCACTCTCACACCATCACTCTCTCACACTGCCACTCTCTCACTCTCACGCCATCACTCTCTCACTCTCGCACCGTCACTCTCTCACTCTCACACCGTTTCTCACTCTCACACCGTCACACTCACTCTCACACTGTCACTCTCACTCTCATACCATCAATCTCTCACTCTCACACCGTCAAACTCTCACTCTCACACCGTCACTCTCTCACTCTCACACTGTCACTCTCTCACTCTCACACTGTCACTCTCTCACTCTCACACCGTCACTCTCACTCTCACACCGTTACTCTCTCACTCTCACACCATCACTCGCTCACTCTCACACCATCACTCTCTCACTCTCACACCGTCACTCTCTCACTCTCACACCGCTTCTCACTCTCACACCGTCACATTCACTCTCACACTGTCACTCTCACTCTCATACCGTCAATCTCTCACTCTCACACCGTCACTCTCTCACTCTCACACCGTCACTCTCTCACTCTCGCACCGTCACTCTCTCACTCTCACACCGTCACTCTCACTCTCACACTGTCACTCTCTCACTCTCACACCATCAAACTCTCACACTGTCACACTCTCACACACCGTCACTCTCACACTCTCACACCGTCAAACTCTCACTCTCACACCGTCACTCTCTCACTCTCACACCGTCATTCTCTCACTCTCACACCATCACTCTCTCACTCTCACACCGTCACTCTCACACCGTCACTCTCACACCATCACTCTCTCACTCTCACACTGTCACACTCTCACACACCGTCACTCTCACACTCTCACACCGTCAAACTCTCACTCTCACACCGTCACTCTCTCACTCTCACACCGTCATTCTCTCACTCTCACACCATCACTCTCTCACTCTCACACCGTCACTCTCACACCGTCACTCTCACACCATCACTCTCTCACTCTCACACTGTCACACTCTCACTCTCACACCGTCACTCTCACACCGTCACTCTCACAGCGTCACTCTCTCACTCTCACACCGTCACACTCTCATTCTCACACTCTCACACCATCACTCTCTCTCTCTCACCATCACTCAGTCACTCTCAAACACTCACTCTCTCACTCTCACACCTTCAAGCTCTCACTCTCACACCGTCACACTCTCACTCTCACACTCTCACACCATCACTCAGTCACTCTCAAACACTCACTCTCTCACTCTCACACCGTCACTCTCTCACTCTCACACCGTCACACTCTCACTCTCATACCGTTACTCACTCACTCTCACACTCTCACACCGTCACTCTCTCACTCTCACACTCTCACACCGTCAAGCTCTCACTCTCACACCGTCACTCTCTCACTCTCACACTCTCACACCATCACTCAGTCACTCTCAAACACTCACACTCTCACTCTCACACCATCACTGAAGACGGGCATGATGAGGAATTTCCTCTCCCAAGGGCCATTATTCTTTGGAATTCTCTAGCTCAGAGAGCAGTGTGCCATTGAATATATGCAAGGCTGTGTTCGAAAGGGCAGAGTTTGGGAGGCACCGTGTCACAGTGGTTAGCACTGCTGCCTCACAGCGCTCAGGACCCAGGTTCGATTCCCGGCTTGGGTCACCAGCTGTGTGGAGTCTGCACGTTCTCCCCATGTCTGCGTGGGTTTCCTCCGGGTGCTCTGGTTTCCTCCCACAGTCCAAAGAGGTGCAGGTTAGATGGATTGGCTGTGATAAATTGCTCTTAGTGCCCAACGGTTAGGTGGGCTTACAGCGAAAGGGTGTGTGAGGGGTCTAGGCAGAGTGTTCTTTCAGAGGGTTGGTGCAGACACGTTGGGCAAATGGCTCCTTCTCACTGTAGTGATTCTATGGCAGATGTTTGATTGAGTTAAGGGGGGACAGGCAGTAGAGTTTTGTCCACAATCAGACCTGCCAAGATGCAGGTGACGGAATTGACGGAAGAGTAGGTTCAAAGGGCCGAATGGACCCTCATGCTCCTATTTCCTGTGATCTTATGTTGATCAAATAACAAACCGAAGAATTGGAAGATAATGTCCCAATGTTTACTTGCATCTGTGAGAAAGTATTCTTGCAGTTAATAAGTGTTTGTGTGCGCATCTCTGATTAAACTCCAACAGATTATCTGATGTGACTAGTCCCAGAGGACAGGGATGTTTGCAACGAATTCATTGGAGTATTAAAGCATTAATGTAATAATGACTTATTTCAGTGTTTGATTAATTGAATCGCTATTTCAAGCAGCCAAAAAAACAGAACAAATTAAAATTGCCACCAAAAGCTGAGGTTGAACAATATCTCGCAAGTTGAAAAAAAAAACAACAGTGATCGCTCAGAGAAACAGAATGGGTACCTTTCTCTCCCTCAGCTGTTAAAGCGAAGAATCGGTGCATGGGTGTGAACTGAAGGATGACTCAATCAATCTTCAAAGCTACAATTTGTCACAACAGTCGTCACTTCATCCAACTCCCCATCAAAGACATTCTCACATTTAAGGTTCTTCCGGCCTCCGTGTTATGTTTTATAAACTTAGAGTACCCAATTTTTTTTCCAATTAAGGGGCCAATCTGCCTACCCTGCACATCTATGGGTTGTGGGGGGGAAACCCACGCAGACACGGGGAGAATGTGCAAACTCCACACGGACAGTGACCCAGAGCCGGGATCGAACCTGGTACCTCGGCTCCGTGAGGCAGCATTGCTAACCACTGCACCACCGTGCCGCCCCACCCTCCGTGTTTCTAACAGAATTCTATATTTGGCAACTGTCACATAATTTGCAAAAATCACAAAACCTCCTCTCCCAGAGGGTCCTGGAGGGGAGTGGGTCGTTGAAAATATCCGAGCCTGAGTTCGGAAGTTCTTGGGACATGGGCACAATTGGGATCAGCCATACACTTGGTTCCCCTGAGAGCCATGGATTCCCTACAGTGCAGAAGGAGGCCATTCGGCTTATCGAGTCTCCACCGAGCCTCTGAAAGATCACCCTACCTAAGCCCGCTCCCCCCACCCTATCGCCGTAACCCCACCTAACCTTTGGACACGAACGGGCAATTTATCATGGCCAATCCACCTAACCAGACACGGGGGAGAAAGTGCAAACTCCGCACAGACAGTCAGCCGAGGCTGGAATTGAACCCGGAGCCCTGGAGCTGTGAGGCAGCAGTGCTAACCACTGCACGCCCCTGTCACATTGGAGTCAAACAACAGCAACTTGTAATTATATGGCGCCTATTGTGTAGTGCAATATTCCAAAGTACTTCGCAGGTACTTCAGAGACCCTGATGACCATATGTGCCGAGAGTGCGTCCGAATGCAGCTTCTAGCTGACCGGATTCGGAGCTGGATCTCCGGGGGGACTCACTGTGGAGTATCCGCGATGCTGACAAAGTCGTGGATAGGACGTTTAGCGAGGTGGTCACCCTGCAGGTGAGGATTGCACAGGCCGAAAGGGAATGGGTGACCATCAGGAGCGGCAAAAGAAGGCAGTGCGGGAGTCTCCCGTGGTCACTCCCCTCCCAAACAGATATATATCAGGTTCACAGAACTGTGGAAGGCTCCGCTGCTCAGATGGGTGGGAGGAACACGTGTGTCCGGGCTATAGTGACAGCGATTCAACAGTTAGGGGCACAGACAGACACCTCTGGACCACAAACTCGAGGGTGGTATGTTTCTTCCCTGGTGCCAGGGTCCAGATGTCACAGAGCGACAAAGGCATTCCGGGGAGGGAAGGTCAACAGCCAGTGGTCGTGGTTCACATTGGTACCAACGACATCGGGAAACTAAGGGATGGGGACCTGCAGACAAAGAGCAGGAGGTTAGGGGATAAACAGGACTTCAAATGCAGTAATCTCAGGATTACTCCCCGTTCCAAGGTCTGGAGAGAGCAGGAATAGGAGGGTGGATCAGGTGACTGTGTGGCTGGAGAGATGGTGGAGCCGGGAGGGATTCACATTCTAGAGGCCCCGGGACCGGTTCTGGGGCAGGTGGGGCCTATACAAACCGGACGGGTTATACCCGGGCAGAGCTGGGATCCCCCGGTGGGGGATTATGCTAGTTCTGCTGGGGGCTATTTAAACTAGCGTGGCAGCGGGATGGGAGGAATAGGGTAGGATCGGTCAAATTAAGATCAGAAAAATGAAGGTGGAACATTAGCTAGTGATAGAACGTAGAACGTAGAACATACAGTGCAGAAGGAGGCCATTCAGCCCATCGAGTCTGCACCGACCCACTTAAGCCCTCACTTCCACCCTATCCCCGTAACCCAATAACCCCTCCTAAACTTTTTGGACAATAAGAGCAATTTAGCACGGCCAATCCACCTAACCTGCACATCTGTGGACTGTGGGAGGAAACCGGAGCACCCAGAGGAAACCCACACAGGCACGGGGAGAACGTGCAGACTTCGCACAGACAGCGACCCAAGCCGGGAATCGAACCCGGGATCCTGGAGCTGTGAAGCCACAGTGCTAACCACTGGGCTACCGTGCCGCCCCAAAGATGCAGAAGATGTGGCGACAGACTTGGAATTACAGGAGAAGCAAAGTTTAAAAAGTATCCAGCTAGGGAAAATGGTGGGGTTAAACTGTTTGCCCTTCAATGCAAGGAGCATTACAAACAAGGTGGACATGTTAAGGGCATGGGTAGACACATGGCAGCAGGATGTCATTGCTGTAAGGGTAACCTGGCTAAAGGAGGGGCTAACATGGCAGCTCAATATCCCTGGAGTCAGAGGGCGGGATCCTGCTGTACCTGGCACGTTGGCCTGACGCCGGCTCCAAGAGCCGGCACGAACCACTCCCGTGTCGGGCCGCCTGGACGTTGCGGAATCCTCCACACTTCTGGGGGCTAGGCCGGCGGGGTTGGAGCCACGCCAACCGGCGCCGAAGGGCCGCCGTGGGCTGGCGCTAGTCTGGCGCTAGACTCTGGAGAATCCCGCGCAGAGTCTTCAAACACAATAGAGGGGGAGATCAAAAAAGAGGAGAAGTCGCACTAATGCCTAAAGAATCCAGTCCAGTTTTGAGAAGTGATGATATACTAAACGGGTCAACAAACGAGGCTTTATGGATTGAGCTTAGAAATAAAAAAGGGGCCGTGACACGACTGGGAATATACTACAGACCCCCAGAATGTGAAAGATAGATGGAAGATCAAATATGTAGGCACATTTCTGTCTATAAGAACAAGAGGGCAATAATAGTGGACGACTTTATCCCAATATCAACTGGGATTCAAACAATATAAGGGGAACTGAGGGAGAAAAATTCAGGCAGTGTGCTCAGGAATTTGTGTTCAATCAATTAGTGACAAATCCAACGAGAGGAGATGCAATTCTGGACCTAGTCTTGGGGAATGAAGAAGAGCAAGTGGGTGACGAGACAGTTGACGAGCATAGCGGGGATAGTGATCACAATTCAGTTAGATTCAGTATTAGAATGGATAAGGACAGAGATAAAGCAGGAGTAAACATTTTGAACTGGGGGAAGGCAAATTTTGCAGGAATGAGAAGGGACTTGGCTGAGGTTGACATGCCGGCACTGCGAGAGGATACATCAGTCGTCAACCAGTGGGAAGCATTAAAAAGGGAGATCCTAAATGTACAAAGTCGACATGCCCACTCCATAAATAGGAGTGGTACTGCCAAATCTAGACTTCCCTGGTTGTTGCTGGATATAGGGGAAGATTAAACAGAAAAAGAAAGCGTAAAGAATTAAGCATTGCCGATAGCCTAGACAAGTACAGGAAATGCAGGGACACAGTCAGCAAAGAAACAAGGAAATCAAAGAGAGACCAAGAAAAAATATTAACAAGTAAAGCTAAAGAAAACCCAAAGATGTTTTACCAATATATTAATGGTAAAAGGTTTTTTTACCAATATATTAATGGTAAAAGGTTAGTAAAGGAAAAAGTGGGACCTATCAGAGATGAAGGAGGGAATTTGTGTCTAGATCAGAGGCTGTGGGAATTGTTTTAAATGAATATTTTGTCTCCGAGTTTACAAAGGAAACAGATGGTGCAGATATAGTCGTCCAGGGAGAACACTGTGAGATACTAGATGGAATATTCAGAAAGAGGGAGGAAGTACTCAAAGGGTTGAAATCCTTTCAGGGCCAGATGGATTGTTTCTGAGGAGATCAGGGAGGAGGTACCAGATTCTCTGAGGATGATCATTAGATACCTACTCCTCTCCGAGGTCCCCACCTGCTTCAAGAAGACTACTATCATACCGGTGCCAAAGACGAACTAGGCAACGTGCCTCAATGACTACCGACTGGTGGCCTTGACATCGATCATTGTGAAGTGCTTCGAGAGGTTGGTCATAGAACATAGAACATAGAACAGTACAGCACAGAACATGAAACACATCAACTCCACACTCGCACAATGCCTTAATCCACTGCAATTCACATACCACCACAACCAGTCCACAGCAGATGCTATCTCCATGGCCCTACACTTATCCCTGGATTGACAACAGCTCCACCTTCAACACCATAATCCCAGCCAAGCTCATATCAAAGCTCCAAAACCTAGGACTTGGCTCCTCCCTCTGCAACTGGATTCTCGACTTCCTGAGCCACAAACCGCAATCAGTAAGATCAGTACCACCTCCACAATAGTCCTCAATACCGGGGCCCCACAAAACTGCGTACTTAGGCCCCTACTCTACTCCTTATACAGACACGACTGCGTGGTAAAATGCGGCACCAACTCCAACTACAAACTTGCTGATTATGCGATCGTAGTGGGTTGGATCTCAAACAATGACATGTCAGAATGCAGAAGGGAAATAGAGAACTTAGTGGCACAGTGCAGTGACAACAATCTCTCCCTCAATGTCAACAAAACTAAAGAGCTGGTAATTGACTTCAGGAAGCAAAGTACTGTACACACCCCTGTCAGCATCAACGGGGCCGAGGTGGAGATGGTTGACAGCTTCAGATTCCTAGGTGTGCACATCACCAACAATCTGTCCTAGTCCACCCACATCAACACTACGAAAGCATCCTATTTGGCTGCATCACAGCCTGGCATGGCAACTGCTCGGCCCAAGACCAGAAGAAACTACAAAGAGTTGTGAACACTGCCCAGTCCATCACACGAACCATCTATTGACTCCGTCTGCACCTCCCACTGTTTTGGCAAAGCGGGCAGCATAATCAAAGACCCCTCCCACCCAGGTTATTCTCTCTTCCAACCTCTTCCATCGGGCAGGAGATACAGAAGTCTGAGAACACGCACGAACAGACTCAATAACAGCTTCTTCCCCACAGTCACCAGACTCCCGAGTGACCCTCATGAAATGAAATTAAATTAAAATCGCTTATTGTCACGAGTAGGCTTCAGTGAAGTTACTGTGAAAAGCCCCTAGTCGCCACATTCCGGCACCTGTTCGGGGAGGCTGGTACGGGAATCGAACCGTGCTGCTGGCCTGCTTGGTCTGCTTTAAAAGCCAGCGATTTAGCCCAGTGAGCTAAACCAGCCCCTGAACTGACTTATTGACTGAACTGATCTTTCTACACATCTCTACAGTTATATTTCTATATTCCGTATACTTCACCCGCTGTCTATGTGTATGTATTTTCATGATGTATCCTTATGTATTTATCGTATCTATATTTGCATGAATGATGCAATTTGCCTGGACTGTACGCAGAACAATACTTTTCACTGTATCTCTGTCCACAAACAGGCGTCGGAATGTGGCAACTAGGGGGCTTTTCACAGTAACTTCATTGCAGTGTTAATGTAAGCCTACTGGTGACACTAATTAAGATTATTATTATTACATGTGACAGTAAATCTAAATCTGAGTCTATACACGGAAAGTAGCAGAGGACTGGGTAAATGCAAACGTGGTTCCACTAGTTAAAAAGGGATCAAAGGAAAGAGAGAGAGAGAGTGAGAGAGAGTGAGAAAGAGAGAGACAGAGAGTGAGCGAGAGTGAGAAAGAGAAAGAGAGGGAGTGAGAAAGAGAGAGAGAGTGAGTGAGAAAGAGAGCGAGAGAGAATGAGAGAGAGAGTGAGAAAGAGAGAGAGAGAGAGAATGATAGAGGCAGAGAGAGTGAAATGTAAATCGCTTATTGTCACAAGTAGGCTTCAATTAAGTTACTGTGAAAAGCCCCGAGTCGCCATATTCCGGCGCATGTCTGGGGAGGCTGGTACGGGAATTGGACCCACGCTGCTGGCCTGCTTTCAAAGCCAGCGATTTAGCCCTGTGCTAAACCAGACTCCCCAGTGAGAGAGAGAGAGTGAGGAAGAGAGAGAGAGTGAAAGAGAGTGAGAAAAAGAGAGAGAGAAAGAGAGAGAGTGAGAAAGAGAGAGAGTGAGAAAGAGAGAGAGGGAGAGAAAAAGAGAGAGAGTGAGAAAGAGAGAAAGAGAGAGAGTGAGAGAGAGAGAGAGACAGTGAGAAAGAGAGAGAGAGAGTGAGAAAGAGAGAGAGAGAAAGAGAGTGAGAAAGAGAGAGGGAGAGGGAGAGGGAGAAAGAAAGAGAGAGAGAATGATCGAGAGAGAGTGAGAGAGAGAGATTGAGAAAGAGAGAGAGAAAGTGAGAAAGAGAGAGAGTGAGAAAGAGAGCGAGAGTGAGAAAGAAAAAAGAGAGAGAAAGAGAGAGTGAGCGAGAGGGAGAGAGAGAGAGAGTGAGAAAGAGAGAGAGTGAGTGTGAGTGTGAGAGAGAGTAAGAGACTGTGTGAGAGAGAGAGAGAGATTGAGAAAGAGAGAGTGAGAGTGAGAAAGAGAGAGAGAGTGTGTGTGTGAGAGAGAGATTGAGAAAGAGAGAGAGAGAGAGTGTGTGTGAGAAAGAGTGAGAGTGAGAAAGAGATAGCGAGAGTGTGAGTGTGACAGAGAGTAAGAGACAGTGTGTGTGTGAGAGAGAGATTGAGAAAGAGAGAGTGAGAGTGAGAGTGAGAAAGAGAGAGAGAGTGTGTGTGAGAAAGAGTGAGAGTGAGAAAGAGATTGAGAGAGTGTGAGTGTGAGAGAGAGTAAGAGACAGTGTGTGTGAGAGAGAGAGAGAGAGATTGAGAAAGAGAGAGTGAGAGTGAGAGTGAGAAAGAGAGAGAGAGTGTGTGTGAGAGAGAGAGTGAGAGTGTGTGTGTGAGAGAGAGAGATTGAGAAAGAGAGAGTGTGTGTGAGAAAGAGTGAGAGAGAGTGAGAAAGAGAGAGAGAGAGTGTGAGTGTGAGAGAGAGTAAGAGACAGTGTGTGAGAGAGAGATTGAGAAAGAGAGAGCGAGAGTGAGAGAGAGAGTGAGAAAAAGAGGGAGAGTGTGAGAGAGAGAGTGTGAGAGAGAAGAGTGAGAAAGAGAGAAAGAGAGAGTGTGAGAAAGAGAGAAAGAGAGAGAGTGAGAGAGAGAGAGAGAGAGAGAGAAGGGTTGGAGTTTAGGACACAGGTAGTTTGAAGCATGGCCACCAATGGTGGAGGGATGATAATCGGGGGCGGGGTGGGTGCAAAACATGTCCTCAGGAGGTACCTCTACTCCGACAGTGCAGCGCTCACCCAGGACTGCAATGGAGAGTCAGCCTTCAGCTGTATGCTCAGGTTGGACCTTGGGCCTTTGACCCACAATCTCCCGACTCAGAGATTAGAGTGAGGGACAGAATTTAGGATGAGTTAATGTATTAGGCCAGGAGGGAGCTGGAGTCATCCACAGGTGGAGATCACAGGTTCTTAACTCTGGAGGCCATTTGTGAAGCAGTTAGGTTTCAACAACAATCTAGAATCTTTCTGGTCATTTTTAGTGCTGGTCCCAACACTATCAAAATTAATCCCGCAATTTGCCATGGATTTAAACGCCCTGGGTTGCTATGCTAATGCCAGAAGCATTACACTCTAATAATCTATCTTTCCTTAGAAAACATGATCCTTCCAATCCCAGTTCTAGCTGCCCTAACTCAGTCCAAAGATGTGCAGATTAGGTGGACTGGCAATGATAAAATTGCCCCTTAGTGTCCAAAAGGTTAGGTAGGGTTACTGGGAGACGCGGATCGGGTGGAGGCGTGGGCTTCAATAGGGTGCTCTTTCCAAGGGCCGGTGCAGACCCGATGGGCCAAATGGCCTCCTTCAGCGCTGTAAATTCTACGAATTCATTCATGGTGTGTTTATTGCCCACAGTTGCATTTGGCAACAGCATCGTAAAGAGTTACAGCGCTGAAGGAGGCCATTCAGTCCATCAAGCCTCTGCTGGCTCAATGCCTCCCCCTCCTCCCTCCACCAGCAACATCCATTTCACACCCCCTTCCCATGGGGCTTGTCAGTCAGAGTCGGTTCACACTGGGTGGGGAGCCCAACGCCGCCTCCTTCTGTGGAAGGCCAACAAGTGACATGTCACTCAGACAATTAACAGGCCATCAGTGGGCCATCCATGGGGCCAGGGACCCCAGAAGCAGGGTGTCTGGTGGTCTGGAATACGCGGCCTGGATGTGTGGTGGAGGCAGGTTCAATCGAAGCACTCAAGAGGGCGTTGGGGGATTATTTGACTCGAGACAATGCGCAGGGATGCAGGGAAAAGGCAGGAGAATGGGAACTCAGTCATGATGCTCATTTGGAGAGACGGTGCAGAAACAATGGGCCGAATGGCCCCCTTCTTCGCCGTAACGATTATAAGTTCCAAAAAAAAGAGCTAAGAGCTGCCGAGCCAATCAGAGGCCGGCAGCTCCTTTGCTCAGCAGTGCCACCAGGGGATGGTGGCTTCTCCAGGAACTACACCCACTGGAGGCCCACCACAGAGGAACCCAGGCCAGGGGGAAGTGGCGGTGGGAGGGGCTTTGTGGGCTGGGTGCCATCGGCAAAGAGGGATGTCGGGGGGTTGGCATCCAGGGCAGGGGCTGTCTCTCAATACCCCCGTCTCCAACCCCCCCCCAGTCCAATGCCAGGTCCCTGGAGCAGGCACTGTCTATATAATCGTCAGACTGTTTGACATCTTCCCTATTACCTCCTTAAGTGGCTCAGTGACAAACCTTGTTTGATACCGCTCGTGTGAAGCACCTGAGACTTTACTACAGTAAAGGTGCTACCTAAATATAGGTTGTTGTTGTTGTCACCACAAAATCATGTCACAAACCCAATGCAGTCAGTGGCAGCAGAAGGGAAATTGCCCATTTGCCCACATTTAGAGAGACAAAAAACTGCCAATGCCCAAGATTGGCTTTAAAACGAGTAATTTCTGAAGCTTTTTAAAAATGTGGGATGTGGGCATCGCTGGGGCTGGGCCAGCATTTGTTGCCCATCATCTAATTGCCCTTCAGCTGAGCGTCTGGCTCGGCTATTTCAGAGGGTAGTTAAGAGTCGACCACATTGCCGTGAGTCTGGAGTCACAGGTAGGCCAGACCGGGTAAGGACGGCAGATTTCCCTCCCTAAGGGGCAGCACAGTGGTTAGCACTGTTGCTTCACAGCTCCAGGGTCCCAGGTTCGATTCCTGGCTTGGGTCACTGTCTGTGCGGAGTCTGCACGTTCTCCCCGTGTCTGCGTGGGTTTCCTCCGGGTGCTCCGGTTTCCTCCCACAAGCCCCGAAAGACGTGCTTGTTGGGTGAATTGACCATGATAAATTGCCCCTTAGTGTCCAACAGGTTAGGTGGGGTTACGGGGATAGGGGTGGAGGCGTGGGCGTAAGTAGGGTGCTGCTTCCAAGGGCCAGTGCAGACTCGATGGGCCGAGTGGCCTCCTTTTGCACTGTAAATTCTGAGATTCTACGATTCTAAAGGACATTAGCGAACCAGATGGGTTTTGATAAGAAGCGACAATAATTGTCATGGTCGCCAGCGATGAGACGAGATTTTAGATTCCAGATTTCATTCATTGAATTTAAATTCCACCAGCTGCCGTGGAGGGGTTTGAACCCCGTGACTTCAGAGCATCAGGCCTGGGGCCTCTGGATTACCAGGGAGACTAGCGCGATGGCGCCTTCTCCTCCCGAAGGGTAGGGCGACTTTCACAGGCAGAATAAATACTTGAGAAGTGGGGATGGGTGGAATAAAGTCAGGGAGCAAGGGGGAAAGATGGGGGGTGGGGTGGGGTGCGGGGAGGGGGGGGGATCTCACTGGATAGCTGTATCAAAGAGCTAGCACAGACATGATGGGCCGAATGACATTGTTGTGTGCCCTGAGGCTCTGGGTGTGCACCTGCCCTCCTGGTGATGGGGATAATGTGCACAAGCGCAGGCATTGCAGTGGCCGAGAGGAGGGCTGTGTGGCTGGCGTGTCATCGGCAGCAATACTTCAGCAGCAGGTCCCCCCTGGACGGAACAATAACCGGCAAAACTGCTCAAAATGTTCGCTCAAAACGTTGCTGCTGTCAGCCAGCAGAAATATTAAAAGCTGCTGTAAGCTATGTAAAGTCGGCCCTGGCTGCGAAAAGCAATAACAATTCGCTGCTACAAGGATTCATTGGTGAGATGGCAGACCAATTTATACAGAATTGATTCTCTGGGTGCTGCGTTTGATTGACCCGAGATGGATCAGTGAAGCTATCCACCCAGACACAGGACATCCAATCTGACACTGAGCATAATGAGGTTTGCTCGGATGCTTCAGCCTCTGCAGCCGCTCACATTCTGGTACCATGAAGCTGGATGGAAGCTCAGGTATCAAAAAAAGGCAGACACACACTCACACACTCACACTCACACACACTCACACACACACACTCACACTCACACACACACACTCACTCACACTCACACACACACTCACAGACACACACACACACACTCACTCACACACACTCACACACACACTCACTCACACACACACACACACACATACACTCACACACTCACTCACACACACTCACACACACACTCACTCACACACACACACACACACATACACTCACACACACTCACTCACACACTCACTCACACACACATACACTCACACACTCACACACATACTCACACACACATACACTCACACACACTCACTCACACACAGACACACTCACACACACTCACTCACACACTCACACACACTCACTCACAGACACTCACACACTCACACAAACACACACACACACACTCACACTCACACACAGACACTCACACACACACACACACACTCACACACACACTCACAGACACACTCACACACACACTCACATACACATACACTCACACGCACTCACTCACACACACTCACAGACACACACACACTCACATACTCACACAAACACTCACACATTCACACTCACACACCTACTCACACACACTCACTCACACACATACTCACACACACTCACATACTCACACTCACACACACTCATACGCTCACACACACTCACAGACACACACACACACTCACACAAACACTCGCACACACACACACTCGCACTCTCACACACACAAACACTGACACACACTCACACGCACACTCACTCACACACTCACACACACACAGACACACACACTCACACACATACACATTCACACAGTCATACACTGTGCTTTAGACAGTGGAGTGAGAGATTGGCGGAAATTCACTCACTGCCTTTCCAATGTGGAACAATGCGGCAAATCCGCTAAAATGCCCTCCTGTTATTTAATGATTGATCCGTCCCGACCCAGCCCTCGTCACTGACTGAACCATCAGACTGCTCACAAGCAAACCATTATCAGCTTCTGTGAGAACTGATCAAATCGCAGGCAGAGAATGTGACACATTCCAATGTGCGACAGCGATATTTTTACTTAATCTTTGAACTGGTACAAAGAAAGTGGAGATTAAAACGAGAATCCTTCAATTCATCCAATATAACTTAATTGTTTCAACATTTTGAGATACAATCTCGATTTTCTGCTGTTTTTCTTAATTCTATATAACTGTATTTCCTATAAAAATAATTAATATAGTCTGTGTGCATGTGTGTTCAAATTGCTGTGTGCTTATACATACATGAATATGTGTGCATGCACTTGTATGTGTGTGTGTGTATATTAATGTGTGTGTGTTGTGTGTGTGTATACGTGAATCTGAGTGCTTGTGTGTGTGTCTTTGTGTGCATGCGTGTGTGCACATGTATATGCATGCATGCATCTGAGTGCTTGTATATGCATGTGTGTGTGTGTGAATCTGAGAGCTTGTATGCGTGTATGTGTATGTATATGTGTATATGTGTGTGTGTGAATCTGTGCGCTTGTGTATGTGTGTGTGAGAATCTAAGTGCTTGTGTATGTGTGCGTGTATGTGTATGTGTTTGTACATCTGAGTGCTTGTGTGTATGAGAATCTGAGTGCTTGTGTATGTGTATGTGTATATGTGTGTGCATCTGTGTGTATGTGCTTGTACATCTGAGTGCTTGTGTGTATGAGAATCTGAGTGCTTGTGTATGTGTGTGCGTATGTGTTTGTACATCTGAGTGCTTGTGTAAGTGTGTGTTTATATGTGTATATGTGTGTGAGTGTGCATCTTAGTGCTTGTGTATGTGTGTGTTTATGTGTGTATATGTGTGTGAGTGTGCATCTTAGTGCTTGTGTATGTGTGTATGTGTGTGTGTGCAACTGAGTACTTGTGTATGTGTATTTGTGTATATATGTGTGTAGATGCGTATGTGTGTGTGTATCTGTGCTTGTGTACGTGTATCGGTGTGTATGTATGTGTGTGTGTCTGTATGTGTATTTGTGTATGCATGTGTGTGTATATGTATGTGTGCATCTGAGTGCGTGTGTATGTATTTCTGTGTGTGTATGCTTGTATGTGTGTGTTTGTGTGTGTGTATGCGTGTATATCTGAGCGCTTGTGTATGTGTGTGTATAAATGTGTGTGTGTATGCATATAAGTGTCTTTATATATGTGTGTGTGTGTGTGTGTGTATGTGTGTGCATCTGAGTGCTTGTGTGTGTTTGTGCATGTGCACTTGCATGTGGATGTGTGTGTGCATCTGAGTGCTTATGTATGTGTGTATATATGTGTGTGTTTCTGTGTGTGCCCACGCATGCGCACTTGGGTGTGTGCTTATGTGTGTGTGGAAATGTGTGTGTGCGCAGTTGTGTGTTTGCATGTGCGTAGTTCGTGGTCAGGTATGTGGATAATGAATTCCTTTTTGAAAGAGAGCATTGAATCTGCTTCCATCACAGTCCCAGGCAGTGTATTCTAGATACTAACCACATGGTGCACCAAGGTGCTTTTCTCATGTAACCTACACTTCTTTTTGCCAATCACTTTAAATTATTGCCCTGGCTCTGGACTCTCTCTCCAGTGGGAACAGTTTCTTGCCAGGGTGGCAAATGGCAGTGCCAAGGTCCCAGGATGGCAGTGCCAAGGTGTGCCATTGCCAGCTGGAGTGCCAGTGTACCACCCTGCCGAGAGCCTGATCACCCGGGGGGTCTCCAATGCCCCCCCGGGAGGCCCCCCACCCCCCCAGATGCTGCTACAGCTGGCCCACATTTGTGGAAGCCAGGGCTAACCGTTGCCTTGGTGAGGTGTCTTAGGGGCAGCCATTAGTTCTCGGGCCCCGGGAGAATAAGGCGCAGACATATTTAAATTACCCAAATGGCTCGCGTCAGTATGCTAATGGGGATCTCTCCCAGCGAGGGCGAGATTCCGATCATGACATGTCACAAGATCTCGTTAAATCTTCTTGCATCGAAAATATCGCAAGAGACCTCTCGCGAGATTCAACAGCCTCAACATGACACCACGTGGGCTCGACGAGGTCATTAAATCGCGCCCCGTGTCCCTATTTAGAAATCCCAGGGGCCTGTTTGGCTTTTTACCCAATTTCTCTACCTGCCCCGTCTCTTTCAATGTAACGTATACCTGAGGGAACGTTCATATCAACTTAAACAAAAGCAACCCTTCACCCCACCATCCTTGCAAACTATCGCCCCATCTCCAATCTTCCTTGCCCCTCCAAAGCCCTTGAACATGTTGTCAACTCCCAAATCCAACCCCCAAGTTTCACGGATGGATGAGTTCCTCCAATCAGGTTTCCACATTTGGCCTGGAAATGAACAGCTCTCATCATAATAGAATAGAACGATACAGCGCAGTACAGGCCCTTCGGCCCTCGATGTTGCACCGACATGGAAAAAATCTAAAGGCCATCTAACCTACACTATGCCCTTATCATCCATATGCTTATCCAATAAATTTTTAAATGCCCTCAATGTTGGCGAGTTCACTACTGTTGCAGGTAGGGCATTCCACGGCCTCACCACTCTTTGCGTAAAAAACCCACCTCTGACCTCTGTCCTATATCTATTACCCCTCAATTTAAGGCTATGTCCCCTCGTGCTAGCCACCTCCATCCGCGGGAGAAGGCTCTCGCTGTCCACCCTATCTAACCCTCTGATCATTTTGTATGCCTCTATTAAATCACCTCTTAACCTTCTTCTCTCTAACGAAAACAACCTCAAGTCCATCAGCCTTTCCTCATAAGATTTTCCCTCCATACCAGGCAACATCCTGGTAAATCTCCTCTGCACCCGTTCCAAAGCTTCCACGTCCTTCCTATAATGAGGCGACCAGAACTGTACGCAATACTCCAAATGCGGCCGTACTAGAGTTTTGTACAACTGCAACATGACCTCATGGCTCCGGAACTCAATCCCTCTACCAATAAAGGCCAACACACCATAGGCCTTCTTCACAACCCTATCAACCTGGGTGGCAACTTTCAGGGATCTATGTACATGGACACCGAGATCCCTCTGCTCATCCACACTACCAAGAATTTTACCATTAGCCAAATATTCCGCATTTCTGTTATTCTTTCCAAAGTGAATCACCTCACACTTCTCCACATTAAACTCCATTTGCCACCTCTCAGCCCAGCTCTGCAGCTTATCTATGTCCCTCTGTAACCTGCAACATCCTTCCGCACTGTCTACAACTCCACCGACTTTAGTGTCGTCTGCAAATTTACTCACCCATCCTTCTGCGCCCTCCTCTAGGTCATTTATAAAAATGACAAACAGCAACGGCCCCAGAACAGATCCTTGTGGTACGCCACTCGTAACTGAACTCCATTCTGAACATTTCCCATCAACTACCACTCTCTGTCTTCTTTCAACTAGCCAATTTCTGATCCACATCTCTAAATCACCCTCAATCCCCAGCCTCCGTATTTTCTGCAATAGCCGACCGTGGGGAACCTTATCAAACGCTTTACTGAAATCCATATACACCACATCAACTGCTCTACCCTCGTCTACCTGTTCAGTCACCTTCTCAAAGAACTCGATAAGGTTTGTGAGGCATGACCTACCCTTCACAAAACCATGCTGACTGTCCCTAATCATATTATTCCTATCTAGATGATTATAAATCGTATCTTTTATAATCCTCTCCAAGACTTTACCCACCACAGACGTTAGGCTCACCGGCCTATAATTACCGGGGTTATCTCTACTCCCCTTCTTGAACAAAGGGACCACATTTGCTATCCTCCAGTCCTCTGGCACTATTCCTGTAGCCAATGATGACCTAAAAATCAAAGCCAAAGGCTGAGCAATCTCTTCTCTGGCTTCCCAGAGAATCCTAGGATAAATCCCATCCGGCCCCGGGGACTTATCTATTTTCACCTTGTCCAGAATTGCCAACACTTCTTCCCTACGCACCTCAATGCCATCTATTCTAATAGCCTGGGTCTCAGCATTCTCCTCCACAATATTATCTTTTTCTTGAGTGAATACTGACGAAAAGTATTCATTTAGTATCTCGCTTATCTCCTCAGCCCCCAAACACAACTTCCCACCACTGTCCTTGACTGGCCCTACTCTTACCCTAGTCATTCTTTTATTCCTGACATACCTATAGAAAGCTTTTGGGTTTTCCTTGATCCTACCTGCCAAAGACTTCTCATGTCCCCTCCTTGCTCGTCTCAGCTCTCTCTTTAGATCCTTCCTCGCTTCCTTGTAACTATCAAGCGCCCCAACTGAAACTTCACGCCTCATCTTCACATAGGCCTCCTTCTTCCTCTTAACAAGAGATTCCACTTCTTTGGTAAACCACGGTTCCCTCGCTCGACCCCTTCTTCCCTGCCTGACTGGTACGTACTTATCAAGAACATGCAATAGCTGTTCCTTGAACAAGCTCCACATATCCAGTGTGCCCAACCCTTGCAGCATACTTCTCCAACCAACACATCCTAAGTCATGTCTAATGGCATCATAATTGCCCTTCCCCCAGCTATAACTCTTGCCCTGCGGGGTATACTTATCCCTTTCCATCACTAACGTAAAGGCCACCGAATTGTGGTCACTGTTTCCAAAGTGCTCACCTACCTCCAGATCTAACACCTGGCCTGGTTCATTACCCAAAACCAAATCCAATGTGGCCTCGCCTCTTGTTGGCCTGTCGACATATTGTGTCAGGAAACCCTCCTGCACACATTGTACAAAGAATGACCCATCTAATGTATTCGAACTATATCTTTTCCAGTCAATATTTGGAAAGTTAAAGTCTCCCATAACAACTACCCTGTTACTTTCGCTCTTTTCCAGAATCATCTTCGCCATCCTTTCCTCTACATCCCTAGAACTATTAGGTGGCCTATAGAAAACTCCCAACAGGGTGACCTCTCCTTTCCTGTTTCTAACCTCAGCCCATACTACCTCAGAAGAAGAGTCCCCATCTAGCATCCTTTCCGCCACCGTAATACTGTCCTTGACTAGCAGCGCCACACCTCCCCCTCTTTTGCCCCCTTCTCTTCTCAAAGTCACAAACATTTGCTCCTCGACCTTCTCGAGGTGTCTGCAGCTTCGTTCAGGGATGGTCACATCATCCTCCACCAACACCTCTCCATGTCGCCCAGCTGGGTCAACTGCTGTCAGCCGCTTCCAATTGATATCTATTTAATCGTAGCCAGAGTATCGCTTGCAATGGTTTCCCTTCCCGCTCCCATATTGTTACCGCGGGGCATCCCCCAAGGATCTATCACTTACCCCCTCCTGTTGCCCATCTACCTGCTGTCCTGGGAAACATCATCTGAAGTCTCAGTGTTAGTTTTCACACGTACCCTGATAACCAGCTCTACCTCACCACCGCCTCTCTCAACTCCTCCACTGTCGCTGAACTATTCGACTGCCGACCCGACACCCAGGACTGGATAGGCAGAAATTTCCTCCAATGACCGCAGGTTTCGATGTACGAGTTGACCGTTGAAGCTTCGAAAATTCCTTCCACAAAACTTGGGTCGAGTGATACCTCGAGTCTAATAATGAACCGCGAATGGTGGGTGTGGGCGGTCTCCATTTTGAAATGTCTTTAGCTTCAGATGCAAAAAGCAGTCACGCGTTAAATTCACACAAAACTTTACAACACGGCCTGCGTGGCATGCTTGACCCCTTGTGCCCAATCATCAGGATCTGGGAAGTAAACGTGAATTTATGGGATGAGAAATGGGGGCCGGCTACTCACGCGGGTATAGCGCGTCGTAGATGGGAAAAGGGTCGACTTCTACACAGAGTATGTGCAAGAACATGATTTCGGGGGCAGGGAAAATGGGGTAATCTGATACACCGGGTCAACTTATACGCCGTGATTTACAGTAAAGACTGAAGCCATTGTTTTCGGTCCCTGCTCCAAACTCCATTTCCGAGCTACTAACTCAATCCATCTCCCGGGCAACAGTCTGAGATTAAACCAATCGGTTTACCACCTCGGTTTCATACTTGACCCAAGGCTGAACTTGCGACCCCATCTTTGCATCATCACTAAGACCGCCTAGATCCATCTCAGTGATACCACCCAGCTCAGCTCAAATGCAGCCGAAGCCTTCCGCCATGACTTTGCCACCTCCGGGTTTCACTATTCCAACACTCTCTCGATTGCTCTCCCACATTCTACCCTCTGTGAACCTGAGGTCATCCAAAAATCTGCTGCCTCTTTCTCAACTGGCCCCAAGTCCCATTTCCCTTTCACCTCCCCCCCCCACCTCAACCCCCAACCCCTCCCCCCACCCCCCGTGCCCGCTGATCTACATCGGCTTGATTTTAAAGTTCTCACCCCCGGCAGCACAGAACTTGAGTATTGTTTGAAAATATGCGATAGGACCGATCCGCATCGCTCACTGGGTCCACGTTGGAGTGGATTGCCCAAGACAAACAATGGGTTTTTAAAAATTTGAAATGAAATGCAAATAAAAAATGAAAATCGCTTATTGTCACGAGTAGGCTTCAATGAAGTTACTGTGAAAAGCCCCTAGTCACCACATTTTGGCGCCTGTCTGGGGAAGCTGGGACGGGAATCGAACCGTGCTGCTGGCCTGCTTGGTCTGCTTTCAAAGCCAGCGATTTAGCTCAGTGAGCTAAACCAGCCCCTTTTAGAGTACCCAATTCATTTTTTCCAATTAAGGGGCAATTTAGCATGGCCAATCCACCTACCCTGCACATCTTTGGGTTTTGGGGCGGAACCCACGCAGACACGGGGAGAATGTGCAAACTCCACACGGACAGTGACCCAGGGCCGGGATCGAATCTGGGACCTCGGCGCCGTGAGGCCGCAGTGCTAACCCACTGCGCCACCGTGCTGACCAAGACGCACAGTAGTGACATGCATTCACACCCTTTCTTACGTGCAGATGGTTCTGCACAACATGAATTGGTCACATGGTTGGCTGAGTTGTCACAGCCGGTTTTGAGTCGGTTTTCCACATGCGTGGTGACGGAGTCCCTCACATGCACAAAAACTACACAGGATTTGCATATCGGTGGCAATACTGTCGCTGGCCCATTCATCAATGTAGTGCTAAAAGAAGCAGGATTCATTGAACTAATGAACTCACACAGTTGAGTTCAGTTTTAACAACATCATGTCTGCCCAGATAAATTCTGCTGCCATGAGGTCCCCTCTAAATGGACTTGATCCCGTGCTCAAATTCCCCTTCGAAACGGAGCAGTCAAATGAGCTTCCTTTCCTCAACGTGCCATTTGAGAAACCTGTCAGGGTGTTCCAGAATCCGACCTTCACTGGTCAATGTACCCGTTGAGATTCCTACAGTTCCAGGCATTACAAGATTCACTTTATCAGCGACGTCATCAATAAGGACCGAGCCATTTGTTCAGCCTGCTGAGAAAGGACATCAAAGCTATCCTGCAGGACAATGTCTGCCCTGATCGGATCCATTCGTGCTGTATGTCACACAAACTCAGGAATGGGCCAAAGGCCGTCACTTTCAACTGAAACGTTCCCTGTCTACCTCAGATTACCCTGAAGGGTAAGGTGTCTCAAAGGTTTGGGCAACATGAGTGATATTTTCCACTAACAGGATACTACCATCAAGCCATAAAAACATTCTGCCGACCACACAAATCAGTGATGTGGTCTATGAATTTCAATGCCTGTGTGATGCCAGGTGTGGAGGCGATACGTCACAAAGACTGGAGTATCATATCAAACAGCATGTCCTAGCCACTGTTCACAGCGGGCAAGGTACAGACCGCACCTGACCAGCCCTTACTTGTAAAACTCGGAATATAGTGTCCAACATTAGATATTCTTCTGAAATTAGACAGCACTTGCTGAAGAAATCCTGATAGTGCTCAGAGCTACACTGACAACCAATTTAAGATTGTCCATGGGCTCGCAGTGTGGCTCACTACTGCATGCTAGAAGCTGCAGGCATTCACACACAGGGCCCTGTCCTTTGTAACCAGAAAGAACATGTCCACACATTGATCTATTTCAGCTAAACAAAAGTTTGAGGACAGCCATTCCCTTGTTCATTCCCTACGGCAATGTATATACCTATTAGAGTTGACCCGCTGACTGCTAGAGTTTCTGTACAAGCCTCCCCGACCAGGCACTGGAATGTGGCGACTAGGGGCTTTACACAGTAACTTCATTTGAAGCCTACTTGTGACAATAAGCGATTTTCATTTTCATTTAATTTCATTTCACCTGTTGGTTTGAATTCACGCAAAAGCTTGGCAGTTAACTGTTCTCTGGTGCATTCTCCCGGGCAAAACCTCTATCAATCACCCTCCACTTGACAACCAATCAGGACTCTCGTCCCAAGCAATATAAATTGTTGGTCCCTTTGAGATTTGGTTTTCTTGTGAGTCAGTTCTGATGAGTGAAAAAATAAAAACTTTGACAGTATGTCTCTTTCTTCAGCAATATTCTCATGCTTGTGTTCAAACACCCCCATGGTCTCATTCCTCACAATGTCTGTAATCTGCTGCAGCCCCACAACCCTCTGAGACATCAAAATTTGTCTGATAATTGCTTATTTATTTTAATTGCTTCACCATTTGTAACTGCGTTCATGGATGCCTTGGGCCCGATCTCTGGACTGCCTTCCGGAAATTTCTCCCCTTTACTAGCTCAGTTTAATATACTAAACTATTTTTTGATCAAGCTTTTGATCATCTTACCTAAAGGGACGTTCTGTATAAGTTAAGTAAGTTTTTAAGGCAGTGTTAGATGGAAATTCTCTGTTCAGAAAATTGATCATTCAACTAACCCACGTGAAAGTGAAAATGTCTTCAGATGCATTAGATTACGTATCCAGTGGATGAACCCATGCTGTGGAGATGTCGGCATTGGACTGGGGTGGTCACAGTAAGAAATCTCACCTGGTGTTGTAAGACTTCTTCCATTGGATGAAGTACTCTTGTGCATTAAACGATATTGAGCCCCAGATAATACTGCATCAATTGCTTTGTTTATTGACAGGTCAAGCCTTTGAAGCAGTGGAGCATTTAAAAGAGGGAGATTACTCCGAACGTTCCCATGGGGCTTTTTGAAGTTCAGGAGTGTTCTCCCCAATATCCTGACCAATATTTAGCCCTCATTAACTGACAGATTTTCTGGCCATTGTCATGTTGCTGTTTTGTGGGACCCTACTGGCCATCATGTTTCCTACTTCACAGCAATGTCTACATTTCAATAAATATTTTATTGGTTTTGAAAACGTCCAACGATCATGAAATGAGCTGTATAAATGCATTTCAACAGTGATGACACTTCCAAAGTATGTGATTGGCTGTGAAGCATGTCCTGAGGTCATGAAAGTTGCTATAGAAATGAAAACCGTTCTTTCGTCCGCAAAGTAGGATTCTTCCACATCATGTGGGAGTGGAAAAACTGCACTGAAACTTGCAAGAGGATATTGATTCATAAGCAAATATCAACCCTTGCATTACACAGAACTCAGGCAGCCTTGGGATTTGAACCCTGAGTGCTCCACTCAAAACTACACCATGACCAGAATGTGAAGGAGCAGGATAAATAGATTTGTAATATACTGTCTGATGGGACAGACATTTTAAAATTTATTTTTGCATGGAGCACATGCTCATGTTCCAGCTGCTGCTACACTTACATAGAATTTACAGTGCAGAAGGAGGCCATTCGGCCCATCGAGTCTGCACCGGCTCCTGGAAAGAGCACCCTACCCAAGGTTAACACCTCCACCCTATCCCCATAACCCAGTAACCCCATCCAACACTAAGGGCAATTTTGGCCACTAAGGGCAATTTATCATGGCCAATCCACCTAACCTGCACATCTTTGGACTGTGGGAGGAAACCGGAGCACCCGGAGGAAACCCACGCACACACGGGCAGAACGTGCAGACTCTGCACAGACATTGACCCAGCGGAGAATTGAACCTGGGACCCTGGTGCTGTGAAGCCACAGTGCTATCCACTTGTGTTACCGAGCTGCACTTGATGCATCCTATGTAAATTTATGTGATAGGGTTTCAAGCGCAGGAGGTTTTACTTTTGGGGAATAATGGTAAATGTTGCCCTCTTGTGTGGGAAACAAAGAAAATAGGGAGAGTGTTCAAAAGCACTTTGGCTGCTGAGATGTTGAGCCTTGTAGAGGCGGTGGATATGGCCTTTTATATATCTCAGATATTGACAGAAATTTTTGCTGATGCCCCTGCAAAAAGGCAGCTTTTATTTCTATAGATTTGCATCCCCATGCCCTTGTGGCTAATAGAGCCAAGAAGATCTTTAAAATAACCTTTCCTGCAGTAGGTGAATCTACCCTTAAATCCTGATCTTCTAAGTTTTCTTCAAATCCCCTTGCCACAAGCCTGGCCTTTGCCTTATAAGCTCCATCCAGAAGAACTTTTCCGTGAAAATCCATCTGTGGGATAGAGTTTTTGGTCCCCTGTCTGGTACTTCCGTGTATACCCCAAATTCACTCCAACTATGCAGTTATTGCTGTTTGGCATCTTTGATAACTTTTTCATCTAATTTATTGGAAGCCACCAAAATATCACATGCATGTAGGCTTCTACTCCTATTAGTATTTGTAGTCTTACTCATGTTCCGAGACCTTGATAAACTACGTCCCCTCTCCCGCCTGGTATCTCGTTCTGTACTGCTACTGCTTGATCTTTCCCTTCTGTTGTGGGGTGTCCTTTCAATAGTTCTCAACCTTTTCCTGCGGACCTGTTCACTATCCGATGTACTATCTGAACTGGCACTGCCTTTCTCTGCCCTCCATTTTTGAACATCATGTTCCCAATCCATTGCCTTGACTCCCTCCCCTGACTGCTGTACATTCAACCAATGTTTATACTTTCCAGTGGCCTTTCCTGCTCTACTAATAACAGTTGCATCTTTCTATTGACTAGACCCTTCAGGCAAGTATGTTACTTTTGTACTAACTTTTGGCAGTTGTCCTTTCGGGAAAATGGCCTGTTCTAATTCATCAGAAGTATTGTGTTCCTCTACAGAAGCCCTGTCTATATCAGTTAACTTGTCCTCATAGTTCTGTAACACATGCGTACCAGATGACCCTGGTTCCTTGTCATGTCTGTCTGCGCTCACTAAATTTGACAATTTGTAATCTGTACCCATTATCCTTGATGAATGTACCCGAACAGTTTGATTGCCATGTTGCAAAATAATTGTTTTGCCATCTATGCTATTATCTTTCCTGGGCCTTTCCATTCATTAAAATTGTCTCTCTTACAGTATACTATGTCGCCTTGCTTAAAAACGGTATTTGATGGCCGTACATTATGCCTTAAAGCTCTGCGAATTCTTTCAGAGACTTCTGCTTCCAAAAAAGCTTTTCTACTGCTATGTAATGCATTTAAATGCTCAGCAAAGGTAGAGCTAATTGTAGTCCCTTCCCAAGCTGGAGGCTGGCCATCCAAAATGGATGGAATTTTAGGATTTCTACCAAACACTAATTGATAGGGACTGTAGCCCCTAATCATCTGCAATGAATTATTTGCATGTACCGCCCATTCTAAAGCTGAATTTAACTTGCAGTTTGCCTGTCTGCCAAAATTGTCCAGAGCATGTCATCTATTACAGCATGGTTTCTTTCACACACACATTACTAAATGGGCTTTCCGCAGCCATATTCATAACTGTGATATTCACGTTTTCACACATATCCCTAAACTCATCATTAGCAAATTCTCCCCCATTGTCCGTCAGGAATTTTGCTGCTGGGCCCATTCCTGTCCCTATCCATTTTTCCACGATTTGATCCAGAATTACTCTCTTTTCTTTACTTCGTACAATAGTTGATTGACTAAATCTGGTTGCTAAATCTAAAAAATGCAAAAGAAATATATTGTTAGCTTTATGCCAGAGCTTACGGTCCATGGCCACAATGTCGTTAAAATCCCTGGCCAAAGGTAGGGTTACTATCGGTCGCGCTGGTGTCCTTCTGTACTTCCTACAAACTTCACAGCGATCACTAACCTGTTCTATCAGCTTAGTATAGTCTTCATCCCTTACCCCTGCATCCTTTAATAAATTTTTCAGCCTCCGAGGAGGCGGATGCGCAAATTGCCTCTGCAGTTTTACTACAACAAGCTTTTTATCAGCTAAAGTCCCATTTTCAATTGCCATTAACACATCCTTAATAACTGCACCTGAAATATTGTTTGTAATGGAATGGAATAGTGTCCACCTGTGTAAATTGTAAGTCCAGCGTCGTTCCAAAAACTGTTGCCTTAGCATGTTCCATATCCAGTTTCATGCGTGCTTTCTTCATCGACGGTCTGCTCAGAAGCAAAGGTATCTCACTTGATACAACATCCGTGCTAATGAAATGATTCACTCGGCAATATTGCAAGGGATCACCACTCTTTTCAGCGACTTCAGAGTATTATCATCCCCAAACCTGAAACTTGTGGAACTTTCAAATTCTTTAACCTTGTTACGATTTTCAGCATTCAAAGAGTCCAGGTAACATTTTACCCAGTCAATCCCACACACAGTAGCTGTGCAGACACTGTCCAATACAGCACAATTGAAGGATTCTGCAACCAACACCCTCATTACCGGCGTAAAACTGCTTGTTAATCGGACAATGCCTTCTTTCTGGTCACTATCTTTTTCCTATTTGGACTCTTCCTTGTCATGCTTCAAACACTCTATTATTATAACGTGTTGGGCAGTTGAAAGCATAATGGTATTGAGAGTCACACCGAAAATATTGATTTATCACACCCCGGGCATTTCTGGGGTTCATCTTCCTATTTCCATTCTCCATGTCCCTCTTCCTATTGTAGGTTCTAAATGGGTTTCTGTCCTCATCCTTTCCGGGTCCCGATCTCCTTCCATACTCCTGCAACCTGTTCGTAGCCGTATAATTTCGCCATCCTGTTAGTAGTGCATCTTTCATAGTCTGCTTTATTGCAGCTGACCTCTGTGATCTGATCGAATAAGGTATCCTTATCCGCGAACTTAACTCCTGTCAAAACCAGGAGCCTATCCACGTTGCTCACTCGAGCACAGTCAAGTAATTTAAAGGCCAACACAGACTGTGGAAATTCCAGGCTGTGTTTCTGCAGCCTTTTATATAGTCTGCCAAATTCCATTATATAGTCCTCAATGGCGATATCCTCTGTTTTCCAGAATCTATCAAAATCTGACTAGGCTTCATACGCATTTAACAAGTCATCCTTTTGATAAATTTTATCCATATAATGTAATAGAGTCTGCAGACCTTCTTCTGAGTCTAACTCTTCCAATTCCAGCTGTCATAAGGTAGAGAAAGAGCCAATGCCATACCTTGTTTCCTCTTTCCCAAGGCAGTTACCTTAGTCCACATAACTACTGAACTTCTCCATTGGTCGTACGATCACGTTTCAGAAAATAAGGGGGGATAGTCATATCCGGCCAACTTTATCCTGGGTTCAGACATTAAATATACTTTTTTTTTCTCACTCATTCCTTGGTTTGGTCTGGAAAAGTTGTATCTTTCAACCCTTCACATTTGCACAGTAACCATCCTCTGCTACCACCGTTAGCCGTTTAGCTGCTGTTGTATAAAGAGTCAAAAGTTCTGCTCCTTCTCACAAACGCCTTTATTTTCCTTCAACACAACTCTACAAAAACTATCCTCACATCACCTGCCCCAAAGGCCACCTGAAGCTTCTTTACATAATCAGTGTCAATTATTGGATACTTAACATAGATTAAACATTTAATTGGAATGTCTCTTAACCCATTCCTTAACATCCACCCCCTCCGGCAATCCCACAATTCTGAGTTTCTGTACTCTCAACCTGTTCTCCAAGTCATCCACCTTCGCCCTTAGAGTCCTGTTCCTCTCATCCACCAGTAACATCTCAGCTTCCAACGAGGTGATATGATCCCCATGCCGCCTCCACACCCTTCTGCACCTCTCCATCCTCCTTCACCGCCTCCGAGGTTTTATCCAGCATCTCCTGGACCAGACCAAGTGACTCCTCAATTGACCGCTTAAGGGTTTCCATCATCACCCTGCCCTGCACCTCAAAATGCTTCGCAAACTGTTTATCAAACTCCTGCGTTGTCACCGTGATGTGCGCAGCTCACACGGGGCTGGGTCCCCCACTTTCCCTCCTGCTGAGCCCCTTGGGATTACTAGCTCAGTCGAAGGAGTACCCTTTGTAATCTTCTTGCCACCAACATTCTTCATAGATTTTGACATATTTCCATCGACTAATTTCTCAACCCAAATGATGGGCTAGTTTTAGTGACCAAAATCCACGGGAACTGGGTTAAAACACGAAGACCAGAGTGCGCGACCTTCTCCCACCAGTCGCCACCAGAAGTCGAGAAGAAATATTACTTCACATAGGTCCAGAGCCAAGAATCAAAGCCCAGTGACGTATTCCTTCGTGGAGGTTGGCGGGTTGAAAACCGGTGCTGGATAATTCACTTTTCCCAGTAATGTTGATTTGACAGGTCGAGATCGACATGCAGAGATGAATCAGTCTTTCAGGTGAGGACACAGTGGTTCCAGCAGAAGCCAGGGGTCCAACCTGGGCAGAGCTCCTTTTCCGACAGGCTGCTTGGTGGATGGTAAACAGCAGACTGACCTTGAAGTTCCACAATGAAATATCCCTGACTCCGCCAGCTAGAGGTACATGTCACATGATTCCCACCTTTGAGAAATGTATTTGGCAAAGGGTGTGTTTCCGTGGCAAGCGATCACTCGGAAGCAATGACTGTAACAAACTCAAATATTTATTATACCTATTATATTACAACTCCTACTCCCTGAAGGGCCCCCTAGAGTCCCTAGGACCTCTCCTGAGTACGATCTACCAAGTTGAGGGGCTCTGAGGTTGCAGATCCCGTGGCCTCCTGTCGGATTATAACAGGGTGCCTGAGATTATTAAATGTCTCAACCATTAAGAATTAAAAGGAAGGTTACGGGGCCCTTTGTTCCAGCAAACAAGTTGACACTGGTTGGCCAGCCTCGGTTAGGAAATGCAGGTGACCTTTGTATAGTTCTCCTTGAATTTGCTCTCTGCAGCCCACAAGGGAGCCGTCAGTGACTCCGTGGGCAGCAAGGTAGCACAGTGGTTAGCACTATGGCTTCACAGCTCCAGGGTCCCAAATTCGATTCCCGGCTTGGGTCACTGTCTGTGCGGAATCTGCACGTTCTCCCTGTGTCTGTGTGGTTTTCCTCCGGGTGCTCCGGTTTCCTCCCACAAGTCCTGAAAGACGTGCAGGTTAGGTGAATTGGACATTCTGAATTCTCTCTCTGTGTACCCGAGCAGGCGCCGGAATGTGGCGACTAGGGGCGTTTCACAGTAACTTCATTGCAGTGTTAATGAAAGCCTACTTGTGACAATAAAAGATTATTATTATTAAGTTTCTCCGATACTGCCATGGGTGTTCAAGGGTGACAGACAGATCTAGAGTCAACCATTTTCGAAGGTCATTGTCCAGTTTTTAAAGGTTTAGAAACAGACATAGGAAAATCTATATATAATTTGTAAGACTATGCAATGCAAGGTCTTGCTCCCGTCACAGTTGCCAGTTAACAGATTACTGAGTAATTAGTCTACAGTCAGCTGCTAACCATTTACCTTGTAATTTATTTATTCCTTGAACTTTGTTAAGTTACAAATGATACAAATCCGGGACAAATGTGCCAGTCAGCGGAATGGCTGGTGCCAACATGAGAAGTTCAAACAGAAATCCCCCGCCGTGCACTCCCCCAACCCCCACCCTCCACCCCCCCCCCCCCCCCCCGCCCCCCCCCCCCCCAGCACCCTCACCCAAACCTCTGGAGAAATGTCCTTGTGTCACGTCCCGCGTGACAGCATTGCTTGAACAGGGAGTTCCATGCCTCAGTTGGGAAATCATCTGGGTTGCAAGATTCCAGGTTCAAACCCCACACAGGGGTTTGAGCAAAGCCATGGATGACACTTCACCCTGTACGTCAACCAACTGAGCTCTGAAGGAGAGTCACACGGACTCCGTTTCTCTCTCCACAGATGTAAATATTTCTCCTCGAGAGGATGAGAAGGGAGATTTAATAATGGGAGATGAGGAAATGGCTGAGGAATTGAACAGGTTTTTTGGGTCGGTCTCCACAGTGGAAGACACAAATATCATAGAACATAGAACATAGAACATTACAGCGCAGTACAGGCCCTTCGGCCCACGATGTTGCGCCGACCTGTGAAACCCCTCTAAAGCCCATCTACACTATTCCCTTATCGTCCATCTGTCTATCCAATGACCATTTGAATGTCCTTAATGTTGGCGAGTCCACTACTGTTGCAGGCAGGGAATTCCACGCCCTTACTACTCTCTGAATAAAGAACCTACCTCTGACATCTGTCCTATATCTATCTCCCCTCAATTTAAAGCTATGTCCCCTCAGGATCCCCAACCAGGGGCTGGTTTAGCTCACTCAGCTAAATCGCTGGCTTTTAAAGCAGACCAAGCAGGCCAGCAGCACGGTTCAATTCCCGTACCAGCCTCCCAGGACAGGCGCCGGAATGTAGCGACTAGGGGCTTTTCACAGTAACTTCATTGAAGCCGACTCGTGACAATAAGCGATTTTCATTTTTTCATTTTTCATTTCGTGCTAGACATCACCATCTGAGGAAAAAGGCTCTCATTGTCCACCCTATCTAATCCTCTGATCATCTTGTATGCCTCAATTAAGTCACCTCTTAACCTTCTTCTCTCTAACGAAAACAGCCTCAAGTCCCTCAGCCTTCCCTCATAAGATCTTCCCTCCATACCAGGCAACATTCTGGTAAATCTCCTCTGCACCCTTTCCAATGATTCCACATCCTTCCTATAATGCGGTGACCAGAACTGCACGCAATTCTCCAAATGCGGCCGCACCAGAGTTTTGTACAACTGCAACAGACCTCATGGCTCCGAAACTCAATCCCTCTACCAATAAAAGCTAACACACCGTATGCCTTCTTAACAACCCTCTCAACCTGGGTGGCAACTTTCAGGGATCTATGTACATGGACACCGAGATCTCTCCGCTCACCCACACCACCAAGAATCTTACCATTAGCCCAGTACTCTGTCTTCCTGTTATTCCTTCCAAAATGAATCACCTCACACTTTTCTGCATTAAACTCCATTTGCCACCTCTCAGCCCAGCTCTGCAGCTTATCTATGTCCCTCTGTAACTTGTAACATCCTTCTGCACTGTCCACAACTCCACCGACTTTAGTGTCATCTGCAAATTTACTCACCCATCCTTCTACGCCCTCCTCCAGGTCATTTATAAAAATGACAAACAGCAGTGGCCCCAAAACAGATCCTTGTGGTACACCACTAGTAACTGGACTCCAGGCTGAACAATTCCCATCAAGCACCACTCTTTGTGTTCTTCCAGCTAGCCAATTTCTGATCCAAACTGCTAAATCACCCTGAATCTCATGCCTCCGTATTTTCTGCAATAGCCTACCATGGGGAACCTTATCAAATGCTTTACTGAAATCCATATACATCACATCAACTGCTTTACCCTCATCCACCTGTTTGGTCACCTTCTCAAAGAACTCAATAAGGTTTGTGAGGCACGACCTACCCTTCACAAAACCGTGTTGACTATCTCTAATCAAATTATTCCTTTCCAGATGATTTTACATCCTATCTCTTATAAACCTTTCCAAGACTTTTCCCACAACAGAGGTAAGGCTCACTGGTCTATAGTTACCCGGGTTGTCTCTACTCCCCTTCTTGGACAACGGGACAACATTTGCTATCCTCCAGTCTTCTGGCACTATTCCTGTGGACAAAGATGACTTAAAGATCAAAGCCAAAGGCTCAGCAATCTCCTCCCTAGCTTCCCAGAGAATCCTAGGATAAATCCCATCCGGCTCAGGGGACTTATCTATTTTCACTCTTTCCAGAATCACTAACACCTCCTCCTTATGAACCTCAAGCCCTTCTAGCCCAGTAGCCTGTATCTCAGTATTCTCCTTGACAATATTGTCTTTTTCCTGTGTGAATACTGACGAAAAATATTCATTTAGCACCTCTCTTTCCTCCTCGGACTCCACGCACAACTTCCCACTACTGTCCTTGACTAGCCCTACTCTTACCATAGTCATTCTTTTATTCCTGACATATTGAGAGAAAGCTTTAGTGTTATCCTTGATCCTACCTGCCAAAGACTTCTCATGTCCCCTCCTGGCTCTTCTTAGCTCTCTCTTTAGGTCCTTCCTAGCTAACTTGTAACTCTCGAGTGCCCTAACTGAACCTTCACGTCTCATCTTTACATAAGGCTCCTTCTTCCTCTTGACAAGTTTTTCAGCTACTTAGTAAACCACGGTTCCCTCGCTTGACCACTTCCTCCCTGCCTGACAGGTACATACTTATCAAGGACACGCAGTAAGCTCCACATTTCCATTGTGCCCATCCCCTGCAGTTTCCTTCCCCATCCGATGCATCCTAAGTCTTGCCTCATCGCATCATAATTGCCTTTCCCCCAGATATAACTCTTGCTCTGCGGTATATACCTATCCCTTTCCATCACTAAAGTAAATGTAACTGAATTGTGGTCACTATCACCAAAGTGCTCACCTACCTCCAAATCTAACACCTGTCCTGGTCCATTATCCAGTACCAAATCCAATATGGCCTCGCCTCTTGTTGGCCTATCTACATACTGTGTCAGGAAACCCTCCTGCACACATTCGACAAAAACAGACCCATCTAAAGTACTCGAACTGTAGCGTTTCCAGTCAAGATTTGGAAAGTTAAAGTCCCCCATAACAACTACCCTGTTATTTTCGCTCCTATCCAGAATCATCTTTGCAATCCTTTCCTCTACACCTCTGGAACTTTTCGGAGGCCTATAGAAAATCCCTAACAGGGTGACCTCTCCTTTCCTGTTTCTAACCTGATCCCATACTACCTCAGTAGACGAGCCCTCATCAAACGTCCTTTCTGCCACCGTAATACTGTCCTTGACTAACAATGCCACCCCTCCCCCTCTTTTACCACCTTCCCTGAGCTTACTGAAATATCTAAACCCCGGCACCTGCAACAACCATTCCTATCCCTGCTCTATCCATGTCTCCAAAACGGTCACAACATTGAAGTCCCAGGTACCAACCCATGCCGCAAGTTCCCCCACCTTATTCCGGATGCTCCTGGCATTGAAGTAGACACACTTTAAACTACCTTCCTGCCTGCAGTACACTCCTGCAACTTTGAAACCTTACTCATGACCTCACTACTCTCAACCTCCTGTATATTGGAGCTACAATTCAGGTTCCCAAACCCCTGCTGAACTAGTCTAAACCCTCCCGAAGAGCATCAGCAAATTTCCCCCCCAGGATATTGGTACCCCTCTGGTCCAGGTGTAGACCATCCCGTTTGTAGAGGTCCCACCTACCCCAGAATGAGCCCCAATTATTCAGGAATCTGAAACCCTCCCTCCTGCACCATCCCTGTAGCCATGTGTTCAACTGCTCTCTCCCCCTATTCATCGTCTCGCTAGCACGTGGCACGGGTAACAACCCAGAGATAATAACTCTGTCCTAGATCTAAGTTTCCACCCTAGCTCCCTGAATTCCTGCCTTACATCCCTATCCCTTTTCCTACCTATGTCGTTGGTACCTATGTGGACCACGACTTGGGGCTGCACCCCCTCCCCCTTAAGGATCCTGAAAACACGATCCGAGACATAACGGACCCTGGCACCTGGGAGGCAACACACCAACCGCGAGTCTCTCTCATTCCCACAGAATCTCCTATCTATCCCCCTAACCATGGATCTCCAATGACTAATGCTCTACTCCTCTCCCCCCTTCCCTTCTGAGCAACAGGGACAGACTCTGTGCCGGAGATCTGTACCCCATAGCTTACCCTTGGTAAGTCCCCCCCCCAACAGTATCCAAAGCAGTATACTTGTTACTAAGGGGAACAACCACAGGGGATCCCAGCCCCTCTCAGCCTCTCTCACCGTCACCCATCTATCTTTATTCTTGGGAGTAACTACATCCCTGAAGCTTCTATCTGTGACCACTTCTGCCTCCCGAATGATCCGAAGTTCATCCAGCTCCAGTTCCCTAACACAGTTTCTGAGGAGCTGGAGTTGAGTGCACTTCCCACAGGTGAAATCAGCACGGACACTGACGGCGTCCCTCACCTCAAATATTCTTCAGGAGGAACAACCTCACATTTGCCCACATTACACTCTATGTGCTAATCTTTTGCCCATTCAATTACCCTATCTGGATCCTTTTCCAGACTATTTCTACCAACCTCGCAACTTGCTTTGCTTAGCTTTTCTGATTGGAGGGCTGTCACTAGTGGTGTTCCACAGGGATCAGTGCTGGGACCTTTGCTGTTCATAGTGTATATAAATGATTTGGAAGAAAATGTAACTGGTCCGATTAGGAAGTTTGCTGACGACACAAAGGTTGGTGGAATTGCGGAGAGCGATGAGGATCTACATAATTTGGAGACTTGGGCAGAGAGATGGCAGATGGAGTTTAATCCGGACAAATATGAGGTGATGCATTTTGGAAGGTCTAATACAGGTAGGGAATATACAGCGAATGGTAGAACCCTCAAGAGTATTGACAGTCCGTGAGATCTAGGTGTACAGGTCCACAGGTCACTGAAAGGGGCAACACAGGTGGAGAAGGTAGTCAAGAAGGCATACATAAGAACATAAGAACTAGGAGCAGGAGTAGGCCATTGGCCCCTCGAGCCTGCTCCGCCATTCAATGAGATCATGGCTGATCTTTGTGGACTCAGCTCCACTTTCGGCCAGAACACCATAACCCTTAATCCCTTTATTCTTCAAAAAACTATCTATCTTTGCCTTAAAACATTTAATGAAACTGATTCATTGGGCAAGGAATTCTATAGATTCACAACCCTTTGGGTGAAGAAGTTCCTCCTAAACTCAGTCCTAAATCTACTTCCCCTTATATTGAGGCTATGCCCTCTAGTTCTGCTTTCATCCGCCAGTGGAAACAACCTGCCCGCATCTATCCTATCTATTCCCTTCATAATTTATATGTTTCTATAAGATCCCTCTGAGCCGTCTAAATTCCGAGTACAGTCCCAGTCTACTCAATCTCTCCTTGTAATCCAACCCCTTCAACTCTGGGATTAACCTAGTGAATCTCCTCTGCACACCCTCCAGCGCCAGTACGTCCTTTCTCAAGTAAGGAGACCAAAACTGAACACAATACTCCAGGCGTGGCCTCACTAACACCTTATACAATTGCAGCATAACCTCCCTAGTCTTAAACTCCATCCCTCTAGCAATGAAGGACAAAACTCCATTCGCCTTCTTAATCACCTGTTGCACCTGTAAACCAACTTTTTGCGACTCATGCACTAGCACATCCAGGTCTCTCTGCACAGCAGCATGTTTTACGGCATGCTTGCCTTCATTGGCCGGGGCATTGAGTATAAGAATTGGCAAGCCTTGTTGCAGCTGTATAGAACCTTAGTTAGGCCACACTTGGAGTATCATGTTCAATTCTGGTCGCCACACTACCAGAAGGATGTGGAGGCTTTAGAGAGGGTGCAGAAGGGATTTACCAGGATGTTGCCTGGTATGGAGGTCATTAGCTATGAGGAGCGGTTTAAAAAACTCGGTTTGTTCTCATTGGAACGACTGAGGTTGAGGGGCGACCTGATAGAGGTCTACAAAATTATGAGGGGCATAGACAGAGTGGATAGTCAGAGGCCTTTCCCCAGGGTAGAGGGGTCAATTACTAGGGGGCATAGGTTTAAGGTGCGAGGGGCAAGGTTTAGAGGAGATGTACGCAGTAAGTTTTTTTACACAGAGGGTAGTGGGTGCCTGGAACTCGCTGCCAGAGGAGGTGGTGGAAGAAGGGACGATAGTGAGGTTTAAGGGGCATTTCGACAAATACATGAATAGGATGGGAATAGAGGGATACGGACCCCGGAAGTGTAGAAGATTTTAGTTTAGACGGGCAGCATGGTCGGCAGGGGCTTGGAGGGCCGAAGGGCCTGTTCCTGTGCTGTACTTTTCTTTGTTCTTTGTCGGCCGTTCGGCCATCCTGGCCCTGTACAATTTGCTTTTCTACTTGTCTTTGTGTCACTGCATAATTTACAAATGAACAGATTAACCTTACTGCGACTCAGGTAACAACACAGAGTTTATAAGCTTTGAGGTCCTGTTTTAGTAATCCAGCTCTAATTCATCAGAACAGAGCTGTTTTACTGCTCTTCCCCATGTTGTTGGTCCCAACATTGAAACACAACAGCTGGATCATCCCTCTCATTTTCCAATATCCTTTAAAGCCCATCTGAGATGTCCCTCAACCTGGAACCAGGTGTGCAACATGCCATGAGGGACTCTCGATTCTACTTATAAAGAATATCTGTCTCTCTGATTGTTGAATGGCCTTTGACTACAAAGACCGCACTTGGAATATGCGCACAATTCTGGTCGGACTCACTACCAGAAAGAATGTGGAGGCTTTGGAGAGGCTGCAGAGGAGGTTTACCTGGATGTTGCCTGGTCTGGAGGGTGTTAGCTATGCAGAGAGGCTGAATAGACTGGTGGACTGTTTGCATTAGAACGGCGGAGGTTGAGGGGTGACCTGATAGAGGTCTACAAGAGACCTGATAGAGGTCTACAAGATCTACAAGATTATGAGGGGCATGGATAGAGTGAATAGGCAGGCACTCTTCCCCAGGGTGGAGGGGTCAGTCACCAGGGGCATAGATTTAAGATCCGTGGAGCAAAGTTTAGAGGAGATGTGCGAAGCAGGGTTTTTACACAGAGGGTGGTGAGTGCCTGGAACACGTTGCCAGGGGAGGATGTGGGAGCAGATATAATAACGGTGCTCGAAAGGCATCTCACAAATACATGGATAGGATGGGTATGGAGGGATACGGCACAAGGAAGTGCTGAGTGATTTGGCAAAGGTTGGTATCATGACCAGTACAGGCTTGGAGGGCCGAAGGGCCTGTTCCTGTGCTGTATTGTTCTTTGTACATTTGCCCTCCTCCTCGTCGCCCTTTGGACAACCTCCTGCTCTAAGATACCATTGGGTTGCTTTACCTTTGACCTGTCCTGTAGTAAGTACACTGTCCCAGTTGGATTGGTCAGTCCCTGTAGATCCTTATTCTCTCTCTCACATGACGCCATACACTATCATAGGAACACAATGGCCAAAGTAGGCCTTTCGGCCCATCAAGCCTGTTCCACCATTCGGACAGATCAGAGGGGCTATCTCTGCGCCATTTATCTCAGTATCCCCATATTCTCCGATGCCACGGGTATCCCGAAATCTATCATAGTCAGTAACAGAGCTTCCACAGCCTTCTGAGGTAGAGAATTCCAAAGATTCACAACCCTCTGGGGGAAGAAATTCCTCCACTTCTCTGTCTTGAATGAGAGTTGTCCATTATTCTGAGACTCTGTCCCCTGGTTCTAGACACTCCAGCCCCAGGGAACATCCTATCCAGTTCTACCCTGTCGAGCCTGGCCAGACTTTTATGGGCAGGATTCTCTCAGCCCGGGGCCGGGCCGTAGAATTGCCGCGACTGGCGCGAATCGAGCCACGCCGACCCGACGTCGGGACGCGATTCTCCGGCGTGGCACAAGCCGGGGGCCGCTCTACGGGCCCCCCCCCCCCCGGCGATTCTCCACCCGAGATGGGCCGAGCGGCCGTACACACCAAACCTGAGTCCCTCCGCCGCCGTTCTAACCTGCTTTTAGCCGGCGGGACCTCAGTGTGGAAGGGTCCGGAGGCGGCCTGTGGGGGGGAGTGGGGGGTCCGACCACTGGGGGGGGGGGGATTCTGCTGTGGCCTGGTCCGTGATCAGCGATCGGGGCCCACCGATCGGCGGGCCGGCCTCTCGGGTGGGGGCCTCCTTTCTTCCGCGCCGGCCCCTGTAGTCCTACGCCATGTGGGCGAAGGGAGCCACTGCGCATGCCCGGACCCCGCGGCGCCTAGTTGACGCCGGGATCAGCAGCTGGAGCGGCGTGGGTCGCTCCAGTGCCGTGTAGGAGCCAGAATTTCTGATTCTGAGGCCGTGTTTACGCCTTCGGAAACGCGTCAGCGTTTACGACGGCTTCAGCACCTAGCCTCAGGATCAGAGATCCTGCCATCAAAACCTGAGAGAATACAGGCCCGGTCTCCTCAATCCCTCCTCACAAGACAGTGCTGCCGTCCTAGGGCATGGTCAGGTGATCCTACGCTGCACACCCTCCACGGCAATGACGTCCTTCCTCAGAAGAGGACCAAAGCTGTCCAGAATGCTCCAGGTGCGGACACCCCAAGGCTCTATACAACTGGGCCACTCTGAAGCCATTCTGAGCTCGCACAGCTGGATGAGATATGGCCAAACCTGTTCGGATATCGATTCCTCCATCTTCTGGTCCACTTATATTTACACTCCTCTCTCACAGCCTCTGTGACATCAAACACATTCCCCACACGAGCGCCATTAAAAGACATAAAGCAATAAGTTAAAATACCTAATTATCAATGCCTCAGCATGGTTATAAATCCATGAGGGATAAACAATTCGAGTAGAATGCTGAAAGCGAATATTTAGGGGGAGACAGTGGTGTGAGCAGTTAGAACATAGAACGACACAGCGCAGTACAGGCCCTTCGGCCCTCGATGTTGCACCGACATGGGAAGTCCAAAAACAAAAGGCCATCTAACCTACACTATGCCCTTATCATCCATATGCTTATCCATAAATTTTTTAAATGCCCTCAATGTTGGCGAGTTCACTACTGTGCAGGTAGGGCATTCCACGGCCTCACCACTCTTGCGTAAAAATCCACCTCTGACCTCTGTCCTATATCTATTACCCCTCAATTTAAGGCTATGTCCCCTCGTGCTAACCTTCATCCGCGGGAGAAGGTTCTCACTGTCCACGCTATCTAACCCTCTGATCATTTTGTATGCCTCTATTAAGTCACCTCTTAATTTTTCTCTCTAACGAAAACAACCTCACGTCCATCAGCCTTTCCTCATAAGATTTTCCCTCCATGCCAGGCAACATCCTGGTAAATCTCCTCTGCACCCGCTCCAAAGCTTCCGTCCTATAATGAGGCGACCAGAACTGTACGCAATACTCCAAATGCGGCCGTACAAGAGTTTTGTACAACTGCACAATGACCGCAGGGCTCCGGAACTCAATCCCTCTACCAATAAAGGCCAACACACATAGGCCTTTTCACAACCTTTCAACCTGGGTGGCAACTTTCAGGGAATCCATGTACATGGACACCGAGATCCCTCTGCTCATCCACACTACCAAGAATTATTACCCATTAGCCAAATATTCCGCATTCCTGTTATTCTTTCCAAAGTGAATCACCTCACACTTCTCCGCATTAAACTCCATTTGCCACTCTATCAGCCCAGCTCTGCAGCTTATCTAATCCCTCTGTAAACCTGCAACACCTTCTGCACTGTCACAACTCCACCGACTTTAGGTCGTCTACAAATTTACTCACCCCATCCTTCTGCGCCCTCTCTAGGTCATTTATAAAATGACAAACAGCAACGGCCCCAGAACAGATCTTGTGGTACGCCACTCGTAACTGAACTCCATTCTGAACATTTGCCATCAACGACCACCCTCTGTCTTCTTTCAACTAGCCAATTTCTGATCCACATCTCTAAATCACCCTCAATCCCCAGCTCCGTATTTTCTGCAATAGCTGACCGTGGGGAACCTTATCAAACACTTTACTGAATCCATACACCACATCAACCGCTCTACCCTCGTCTACCTGTTCAGTCACCTTCTCAAAGAACTCGATAAGGTTTGTGAGGCATGATCTACCTTCACAAAACCATGCTGACTATCCCTAATCATATTATTCCTATCTAGATGATTATAAATCGTATCTCTTATAATCCTCTCCAAGACTTTACCCACAACAGACGTGAGGCTCACCGGCCTATAGTTACCGGGGTTATCTCTACTCCCCTTCTTGAACAAGGGACCACATTTTCTACCCTCCAGTCCTCTGGCACTATTCCTGTAGCCAATGATGACATAAAAATCAAAGCCAAAGGCTCAGCAATCTCTTCCCTGGCTTCCCAGAGAATCCTAGGATAAATCCCATCAGGCCCCGGGGGCTTATCTATTTTCACCTTGTCCAGAATTGCCAACACTTCTTCCCTACGCACCTCAATGCCATCTATTCTAATAGCCTGGGTCTCAGCATTCTCTCCACAACATTATCTTTTCCTGACTGAATACTGACGAAAGTATTACTTCCCACCACTGTCCTTGACTGGCCCTACTCTTACCCTAGTCATTGTTTATTCCTGACTACCATAGAAAGTTTTTGGGTTTTCCTTGATCCTACCTGCCAAAGACTTCTCATGTCCCCCCCTTGCTCGTCTAGCTCTCTTTAGATCCTTCCTCGCTTCCCTGTAACTATCAAGCGCCCCAACTGAAACTTCACGCTTCATCTTCACATAGGCCTCCTTTTCCTCTTAACAAGAGATTCCACTTCTTTGGTAAACCACGGTTCCCTCGCTTGACCCTTCCTCCCCTGCCTGACTGGTACGTACTGATCAAGAACACGCAATAGCTGTTAACGTCATGGGGCCTGTAATCCAGAGGCCCAGGCTAATTCTCCAGGGGGGTGTGTGTTTGTATCGCACCGCAGCAGCTGGGAGAATTTAAATTCAATTGACAAACCATCTGGAACTGAAAGTTAGTCTCAGTAATGGTGACCATTAAACTATCAACGATTGTTGTAAAACCCATCTGGTTCACTAATGTCCTTTAGGGAAAGAAATCTGTCGTCCTTACCGGTCTGGCCTACATGTGACTCCAGACCCCACAGCAATGAGGTCGACTGTTAACTGCCCCTTCAAATGGCCGAACGAGACATTCAGTCCAAGGGTAGTTAGGGATGAACAACAAATGCTGACCCAGCCCCACTCACATCCCATGAAGGAATCAATGATATGTGACCATGTAATATTCCAAAGACATTTGCCAATCATAAGCTCAATTCCGTTTCCTCATTCACATGTGAATTGAAGCAGGTGATGAGAAAAAATGTCCACTTTTAACATGTTCCCATGCCAGATTTTTTCCGTTTTTAATTTGTGGCCTAGTAACGACCTCAGCGAGAGAGGTGTTCCTGCGAATGTGATTGCTCTGCCTAATCGCCAAATAACTCACAGCTAATCACTACCCACCTGCAATAATGATGTTTTTTTATATATATTTCTGTGGCGGCTAATGAGCTCCTTTGCTGGTGGAACTGTCAAAAGGGTTGTTAAATGCAGCCCTCAATCAAGCAATGCTTCTGGATAATGCCCTCGCACTGGCAACTGATAGGAGCGATCCGCAGGATCAGATTAGACGTGTAATTGGTAACTTCAGTCACAGAGAAAGGCAAAGCAGATTTTGTTTTGTGGGGGCAGAGTGAGAAGCGAGGCTTATACAACCTGACGACATAGAAAGAGGCCACTCGGTCCATCGTTCCCATGTTAGCCCTGTATAAGAGACCCTGCATACGTCTCCAATCACAGTAGCACATGGTTAGCACTGCTGTCTCACAGCGCCAGGGACCCACGTTCAATAACAGCCTTGAGTGACTGTGTGGAGTTTCTTCTAATCTAAATTTAGAGTACCCAATTCTTTTTTGTTGCCCCAATTTTAGTGGCAATTTTAGTGTGGCCAATCCACCTACCCTGCACATCTTTTTGGGTTGGGGGGTGAGACCCACGCAGACACGGGGAGAACGTGCAAACTCCACACGGACAGTGACCCGGGGCCGGGATCGAATCCGGGTCCTCGGCGCCGTAAGGCAGCAGTGCTAACCACTGCACCATCGTGCCGCCCCCATGTCTGTGTGGAGTTTGCACGGTCTCCCCATGTCTCCTCCGGGTGCTCCGGTTCCTCCCACAGTCCAAAGGTTAGGTGGATTGTCCACGTTAATCTGCCCTTCGTGTGCAGGCTAGGTTACGGGGATAGGGGGGAATGGACCTGGGTAGAGTGCTCATTCGAAGGATCGGCGGAGACTCGACGGGCCGAATGGCCTCCTTCTGCACTGCGGTGATTCTATGAATCATGAAGCAAACTTTTAAAAATCTAATGATTTTATATAAAAATCATCAGTTGGCATTTTTTCCAGTGATCCACGTGATCTTCAAGAACACACTGTTGAAAGACTCTGATTATGGACTCCAAATTTCACTCTTCTTTCGAGTCGCAGTTGTGAAAAGTTCTCCTCATCTCCCTATTAGTTCTTCTGCCAGTTAGGCGGACCCTGTGAACTCTGGCCACCCACTCTCCTGCCGCTGGAATCTTTTTCTCCTCATTCGCTCTGTCAAAAAGCATGATTTCAACAACTTCAGTGAATCGCCCCTTACCTTTCCCAGCCGTGAGGAAGACAACCCCACCTTCCCCAGTCTCTTCACCTAACGGGTGTCTCTCATCCCTGGTGTCACCTCAGTAAATCTCCCCTGTACCCCACCCTCTAAGGCCTTGACAGCCTCCCGCAAACGTGGTGCCCAGAATTGGCCGCTGTTCTCCTGGTGAGGCCTAACCAGTGATTTAAGGTTGCACATGACTTCCTTGTGTTCACTTCTCTGCATTGAAGAGCCTAGGATCCTGTCTTATTACTCTTTTGGTAATATATCTCGTTACTCTTTGCTGCTTATCCAGAATGGTCTGATGGTGTGATTCTGTAGAAACCACGAGTCTTCAACTTAAAGCTAAAAAAATGTATTGAGTAGTGATTGATTAATATTGAGGTTGCACAATAATTCAAACTACACGTGCTAAACTATGCTGAGATCTATCTAAGTTACACTCTGTTGTCTAGCCACTCCTGGTTGGAAGAGAGAGGGCGGGATTCTCCCGCAATCGGCAGGGAAGCCGGTGCGGAAGGAAAGATTGCCCCCACGGCACAGGCCCGTCCGCAGATCTGTGGGCCCCGATCGTGGGCCAGGCCACCGTGGCCCCCCCCCCCCCCGGGGACAGATCCCCCCGCGCCCCCCCCTCCCCCGAGGACCCCGCTAACCGCCCTCCAAGCCAGGTCCCGCCGGGATGGACCATGTCCATTTCACACCGGTGGGACTGTCCGAAAACGGGCGGCCGCTCAGCCCATCGGGGCCCGGGGAATTGCTGGGGGGGGTATATCTACATATATACATATCATTACAGATCCCACACATTTACTTAACCGCCTTCACAATTTGACTTTTCACCTTGAAACATTGATGAATATGTTCCCCCAGATCTCTCTGACCTTCCCACACAATCACAATAGTTCTGTACAGATTACAAGGTCTCTCCATGTGGCTCCTAAAATCCACCACTCCATACTTGTAAACATTAAAGTGTATCTTGTATACGTTTCCACTTTTTCCAGTCTGTGCGATGTCCTCCTGAAATTTGCTATTCTCACGCTCAGTCTTTACGATAGTGTCAAACTTTGTATCAGCTACAAACTTTGGAATTGTGTTTCCTATATCCAACCCCGTCCAGTTTATACGTGAAAAAGTGGTGGTCTTATTGACCCCTGGGCGCGCGAGCAAGGGGGCTGGTTTAGCTCAGTTGGCTGGCAAGCTGGTTTGTGATGCGGAGCGAGGCGAGTAGCGAGGGTTCGATTCCCATACGGCTGACATTATTCAGTTCTTAAAAAAAGTTTAGAGAACCCAAATCTTTTTTTCCAATTAAGGGGCAATTTAGCCTGGCCAACCCACCTGCCCTGCACATCTTTAGGTTGTGAGGGTGAGACCCACGCAGACACGGGGAGAATGTGCAAACTCCACAGGGCAGTGACCCGGGGTCGCAATCGAACGGGTCTTCGGCTCTGTGAGGCAGCAGTGCTAACCACTGCGCCACTGTGCCGCCCTGGCTGAGGTTGTTCATGAAGGCCCCGCCTTCTCAACCTCCCCCTCGCTGAGGTGTGGTGACCCTCCGGTTAAATCATCATAGTCTTTGTGAATTGAGTCAAAGATACCACACCCTGCCTTTCGTCCCACGTTTCAGGGGGCGGGAGAAACCCTTGAGAGAGGAAGAGACGGAGGAATCTGGTGATGGGTTGAGTTGGAATAAGTTTGGAGGAGGCGTGTGTGGGACAGAAAGACCCGCATGGACCAGTTGGGCTGTAAAATTCTCAGTAAATTTCATACGATTCCGTCTGTTGGTTTTTTATCTGCTTAAAATTTTTGTGTAATAAAATAAATATAATGTGTCCAGTGTTTTTCTCACGCTGAATGTGCACGAGCCTCATTAATTCCGAAAAAAAATATTGAAGCAGGGTCCAGGTGTGATTTACTAACCTTCTGGTCAGAATTGCATTGTCTGCCTTACAAACCCAGTTCGGCTAAGAGGCGAATTCCCCGAGCTGGGCAAGAACTGGGCATCTTGCGTGTGCAGCTGCACCATTCGTGACGCCTCCAGACACCATCACATTCGGCAGAGCCAGTTCATTTGAATAATTCCAAATGCTACCTCGGATTTCATAAAACCTGCAGTACGCAATCAGACCATTCGGCCCATCTGCTCTGCGCTGGCATTTCCGCTCCACCTCAACCTCCTCCCATCCTACTTCACCTACCCCGACGGCCAAAGCCGTCCATTCTTTTCTCCTTCATGTGTTTATCCAGCTTCCCTGTGGTGTTCTTTAGTTGCTTATTTCAGAGACCACAAAATAGCTGGAACTGAAACAAAGCTATAAGTTTATATCACTACTCATTTGGATTTGACACGTACTCTGAAAGAATACACAGTTGATTTTAACATTTAAACTACACTCTTCTACAGCTAATCTCACTGCTGATATAAACTATGATCTGCTCTCACTTACACTATTTGCACTTCTGACTCTCTCTCGCTAACTCCACTTCTCTCCCCAAGGCTTAGCATCACGCCTTATATACTTGTAGCTGTAGCTCCCTCTAGTGGCTACTCCAGACCTTGCAGTTCTTACAGTTATGATAATACCACATTCCCCTCAAGTATATGGCTGCAATTTGCCCCAAAACTCCCCGTGGTAACCAATTTCGCATTTTCACCCCTTTCTGGGCGGGTTTCTCCTAGCCAGAAGCTGTGTAGAGGTTAAGCGCAGCTGTACGGTTTTTCGTATTAATTAATACCTTTTATGTTTCTACTTAAGTCTGTGGAAGTGCAGCATTACAGTTGGCGACGAGGATAAAATGATCGTGACACTACCTCCGGCCTGACACCTGTGAGTGTTCTGTTTTAGTTGAAGCCTGAAGAAAAATAGCACAAACTCGGATGTCTCTCTTTGGACTAAGGGACCCATTTGCGATGTTGAGATATTGCCAGACCCTGAGTGATGTACAGTCAGAAAAGGTGGGCAGTTTCAAGCTGCGGCAATGGGAAGACCCCTGGGTCAGAACCCACAAGAAGGCTGAGCGAAATGCAAAAACGCACCCCTGCTTACATTGTAGACTAGGGTGCGAGTCGGTCCGGGAAGATCAATGAGTTAGAGAGGCTGAGGGACAGACGCAGAACAAACCTGAATTGGCCGGTACAGTCAAAAGTTTCCAAACAGAGAGAGGGGAAAAAAAACATGAGTAAATAACCCTGCGAAGCAAGAGCTGCGGCTTTAAGTTTTTTTTTAGTAAGAAAATGGGGTTGCTTCAAAGTTTTTCTTTAAAAAAAAGAACACAGAAAAGATAAAAATGGCCTAATTGAGCAGTAGCGATGTCTTCTGAGCACAGGAAACTCAAAAGGTTGAAACTGACAAGCTCCCGATCGGAGCACAGCCTGCAGGAGTCCCGTGGCAGCAATTCCTGCACCGATGGACGTCAAGTCGAGAAGTTTTGAAGATTTAAAGGGAAAACAACTTCACCAGTTTAAATAGCAACAACCCCATTGGACCTTGAGTGCGAGTCAAGTTGACGAAAAGCCAGCACCTTCAAACTAAAGAAAGAAACAAAGCTGCAGGGATCGCTGAATGGGCTTTCCATCAGTAAAAGTGGAAGTTTTAAAAAATGCAAAAACAAAAGAGCAGCCAGGGTCGCGCCAAAACTTCAAAAGTGCAGGAAAAGCACAGAGAGGAAGCCAACAGGTGCTGACAGCTCAGTGAAGACAAAAGGCAGTCTGAAAGCAGTAATGTATTTGAAATGATAATGCACTGAAAGCAGCAACCACAGGAAGAAACAAACACCCATGGACATGAAGATTGGAGAAGACACCAGATAGAGGGCAACTCTAAGAAAAAAGGGTCCATAGGAAACAAGGACCTCATGGAAGAGGCAACAGAAGACCTCAAAGAAGAGGCAAAAGAAAATGTCAGAAACTGGGAAAATACCTCAGAAAGAGAGCAATGAAAGACCCGGAAGGGGAGCAAAGAAAGATGACGAAGGAAGGCAATGACCCAGAAAGGCAATGATGAACAGGGGAGGATGAACAGACTGGGACTCCAACCCTCAAAATAAAAGGCTGAGGGGCTGATGTGATAGAGGTCTTTAAAATTCTGAAAGGTTTGATAGAACGTATGACAGAGTGGACAGAGAGAGACTGGTTCCTTTTGTGGGGGAAGAGAAAAACTAGAGGCTGCCGATATAAGGGACTCACCCAGAAATCCAATAGGGAATTCAGGAGAAACCTCTTCGCCCGGAGGGAGTGGGGAGAATGTGGAATTCACTCCCACAGGGAGTGCTTAAAGTGAACAGCATGGGTACTGTTAAGGGGGCAGGCAATAAAGGGTTATGATGATAGATTTATGGGGAAAGAGAGAGAGGGGGCTCGATTGGAGCATAAATACCAGCATGGACTGGGTGGGCCGAGTGGCCTGTTTCTTGCTGCATATTCAACCCGTTCTAATTTAAATTGGGGCCCTAGCTCCGCTGACGGGTGGAATATAAAGATCCCAAGGCACAGATGTCAGTCTTCAGCGAACACAATTCACTCCATCTGATATCAAGAAACTGTAAAAGACATTGGATACGGCAACGGCTATGGGCCCTGACAATATCCCAGCAGTAATACTGAAGACTTGTGCTCCAGAACTTGCTGCACCCCCTAGCCAAGCTGTTCCAGTACAGCTACAACACTGGCATCTACCCAGCAATGTGGCAAATTGCCCAGGTAGGTCCTGTACACAAGAAACAGGAGAAATCCAACCCAGCCAATCACCGCCCTATCAGTCTACTTTCCATCAGCAAAGTGATGGAAGGGGTCATCAACAGTGCTATCAAGAGGCACTTATCAGCAATAACCTGCTCACAGACACTCAGTTTGGGTTCAGCCAGGGTCACTCCTTGACCTCATTACAGCCTGGTTCAAACATGGACAAGAGAGCTGAATGCCAGAGGGGAGGGAGAGTGACTGCCCTCAGACATGGGCAGCATTGACGAGTGTGGCATCATGGAGCCGAGCTAAACTGGAGTCAATGGGAATCAGGGGGAAAACTCTCCACTGGTTGGAATCATACCCGGCACAAAGGAAGATGGTTCAGGTGGTTGGAGGTCAATCATCTCAGCTCCAGGACATCACTGCAGGAGTTCCTCATGGTAGTGTCCTCGGCCCAACCACCTTGCGCTTCATCAATGATCTCCTTCCAATCATAAGGTCAGAAGCGGGGGTGTTCGCTAAATGACTGCACAATGCAGCCCATTCGCCACTCCTCAGTTGATGAAGCAGTCTGTGCACAAATGCAGCAAGACCTGGACATATCCAGGCTTGGGGCTGACAAGTGGCAAGGTACATTCATGCCACAGGTGCAGGCATGACTATCTCCTATAAGGAGGATCTAACCATTGCACCTTGACATTCAGTGGCATTACCATGCTGAATTCCCCACATCAACATCCTGGGGGTTACATTGATCAGAAACTGAACTAGACTAGCCACATTAATACTGTGGCTACCAGGGCAGTCAAAGGCTAGGAATCCTATGTCGGGTAACTCACCTCCTGACCCCTCAAAGCCTGTCCACCATCTACAAGGCACAAGTCAGGAGTGTGATGGATTCTCCACTTGCTGGATGAGTGCGCTCCAACAACACTCAAGAAGCTCGACACCATCCAGGGCAAAACAGCCCACTTGATTGCTCCCCTTCCACAAACATTCAAACCTCCACCACCAACGAACAGTGGCAGCGTGTGTACCAGCTACAAAGGTGCACTGTGGAACACACCAAGGTTCCCAGACAACATCTTCCAAACCCACGACCATACCATCTAGAAGGACAAGAGCCGCAGATGCCTGGGAACCCCACCACCTGGAGGTTCCCCTCAAGTCACTCAGCACCCTGACTTCAAAATATCACAGCCGCTCCTTCACTGTGCTGAATCAAATCCCGGAACACCCTCCCTAAAAGCATGTGGGTGAACCTGCATCTCAAGACTGCAGCAGTTCAAGAACGCAACCACCACCAATTTCTGAAGGGCAACTAGGGATGGGCAATAATGCTGGTATAACCTGCGATGCCCACATCCAGAAATGCACCGTAGGGAGAGAAAACAGAG